>NC_142787.1:30879697-31187197 GCF_988280905.1 Pimephales promelas
AGGCTTTTGCATCTGAACTCTTCATATTTACACCATGTCCTGCTCAATTGGCAACAACAGACAAATAGAAGATTGTGACAAGTTGCATGCTGTGAACAACAAAAAGTCAGAAAAAATCGTATTAATATAGTGATGTCGATCCATGCATTTAACATTTAAACAGACTGGATTATATTGTGTACTGGGGTTTGACTGGTGTTATTGCTCCAAAGAGCACAGGCAAGGGCCGAATCTCGAATCTCACCTTAAAGGAGTAGTTCACTTTTAAAAAAAAGTTTTGCTGATAATTTACTCACCCCCATGTCATCAAAGATGTCCACGTCTTTCTTTCTTCAGTCGAAAAGAAATTAAGGTTTTTGATGAAAACTTTCCAGGATTTTTCTCCATATAATGGACTTCAATGGGGTCTAAACGGTTCAAGGTCCAAATGGGAGTTTCAGTGCAAACTGTTCAAAGGGCTTTAAACGATTCAAGACGATGAATAAGGGTCTTATCAAGCGAAACGATCCCTCATTAAAAAAAAAAAGTTTACGTTTTATAAGCTCAAATGCTCGCCTTGCTCTGTTCTGTGACGCGCGTTCGTGACTCTCCTGTTCGAACTCGTTCATCAAAATGAATGAATCTTTTTTCGTGTCATTTGGTTGATTCAACGAACAAAATGAACGAATTGACTCGGAAAAAGGTTTGTTCATTTTAAATGTAAATTCTGTCATTAATTATAAATTATTAAATAGTAATTATCATATAATTATCTTTTCTGTGCCATTAGTCTTCTGTTCAAGCACTCATTTAAGCCACACTCACACACTTTGGGCTAAGTCTTGTTTTGCTGCTGCGAACATTTGCAAGCATTTTTCCATGTGTTTACCTGACTGTTGTGACCTTGTCTGTTCCTGATCTTCCTGTCCTGATATCCTGCTTGTTTATTGACCACAATTTCACCTGATCTTCTGTGTTTATATGTGAATGAAAGCTCTCAGATTTCATCAAAAAGATCTTCATTTGTGTCTTGAAGATGAACGAAAGTCTTACGGGTTTGGAACGACGTGAGGGTGAGTAATTAAACATTTTCATTTTGGGGAAAACTAGCACTTTAAATCTGTCACATCACATTTAAGATAAATGAAAAATTATATATATTTTGAGTGCAACAGTCAGGTTCGAGAAGTAAAAAGAAAAAATCCCATTAATACCCATGGGTATTGATTTTTAATGACATCTTATAAACCTGTAAAGACAGACTACTGTGGTTTCCATCAGCCTACATTATGTTATGTTTAATAATGTTTAACAGCTGAATTCCTGATGGAAAAACTACATTACCAGAATTGTGACGAGCAAATTGAGCCAAAAGAACACGAACACACTCCCATGAAGCACGACGAATGACAGTGGCTTGGTGTAAACAGAATGAGAACATGGATCCATCATGCCTTGTTACCACTGTGGAGGCTGGTCAGGAAAAAGAAAGGTGCACTGGTGCACTCTCAGAAAAAAGATATAAGCTGTCACTGGGGCTGTACCTTTTCAAAAGGGAAAACTTTTGTTCATTTTAGGTGCTAATATGGACATTTAGGTGCTAATGTAGATAGGTGCTAATATGGACATTTTAGGTGCTAATATGGACATTTTAGGTGCTAATATGGACATTTTAGGTGCTAATATGGACATTTAGGTGCTAATATGGACATTTTAGGTGCTAATATGGACATTTAGGTGCTAATATGGACATTTTAGATACTAATGTACATAGGTGCTAATATGGACATTTAGGTGCTAATATGGACATTTTAGGTACTAATGTACATAGGTGCTAATATGGACATTTTAGGTGCTAATATGGACATTTTAGGTGCTAATATGGACATTTAGGTGCTAATATGGACATTTAGGTGCTAATATGGACATTTAGGTGCTAATATGGACATTTTAGATACTAATGTACATAGGTGCTAATATGGACATTTTAGGTGCTAATATGGACATTTTAGGTGCTAATATGGACATTTTAGGTACTAATGTACATAGGTGCTAATATGGACATTTTAGGTGCTAATATGGACATTTTAGGTGCTAATATGGACATTTAGGTGCTAATATGGACATTTTAGATACTAATGTACATAGGTGCTAATATGGACATTTAGGTGCTAATATGGACATTTAGGTGCTAATATGGACATTTTAGGTGCTAATATGGACATTTTAGGTACTAATGTACATAGGTGCTAATATGGACATTTTAGGTGCTAATATGGACATTTTAGGTGCTAATATGGACATTTAGGTGCTAATATGGACATTTTAGGTGCTAATATGGACATTTTAGGTGCTAATATGGACATTTAGGTGCTAATATGGACATTTTAGGTACTAATGTACATAGGTGCTAATATGGACATTTTAGGTGCTAATATGGACATTTAGGTGCTAATATGGACATTTTAGGTACTAATGTACATAGGTGCTAATATGGACATTTTAGGTGCTAATATGGACATTTTAGGTGCTAATATGGACATTTTAGGTGCTAATATGGACATTTTAGGTGCTAATATGGACATTTAGGTGCTAATATGGACATTTAGGTGCTAATATGGACATTTTAGATACTAATGTACATAGGTGCTAATATGGACATTTTAGGTGCTAATATGGACATTTTAGGTGCTAATATGGACATTTAGGTGCTAATATGGACATTTTAGGTGCTAATATGGACATTTTAGGTGCTAATATGGACATTTAGGTGCTAATATGGACATTTTAGATACTAATGTACATAGGTGCTAATATGGACATTTAGGTGCTAATATGGACATTTAGGTGCTAATATGGACATTTTAGGTGCTAATATGGACATTTTAGGTACTAATGTACATAGGTGCTAATATGGACATTTTAGGTGCTAATATGGACATTTTAGGTGCTAATATGGACATTTAGGTGCTAATATGGACATTTTAGGTGCTAATATGGACATTTTAGGTGCTAATATGGACATTTTAGGTGCTAATATGGACATTTAGGTGCTAATATGGACATTTTAGATACTAATGTACATAGGTGCTAATATGGACATTTAGGTGCTAATATGGACATTTAGGTGCTAATATGGACATTTTAGGTGCTAATATGGACATTTTAGGTACTAATGTACATAGGTGCTAATATGGACATTTTAGGTGCTAATATGGACATTTTAGGTGCTAATATGGACATTTAGGTGCTAATATGGACATTTTAGGTGCTAATATGGACATTTTAGGTGCTAATATGGACATTTAGGTGCTAATATGGACATTTTAGGTACTAATGTACATAGGTGCTAATATGGACATTTTAGGTGCTAATATGGACATTTAGGTGCTAATATGGACATTTTAGGTACTAATGTACATAGGTGCTAATATGGACATTTTAGGTGCTAATATGGACATTTTAGGTGCTAATATGGACATTTAGGTGCTAATATGGACATTTAGGTGCTAATATGGACATTTTAGATACTAATGTACATAGGTGCTAATATGGACATTTTAGGTGCTAATATGGACATTTTAGGTGCTAATATGGACATTTTAGGTACTAATGTACATAGGTGCTAATATGGACATTTTAGGTGCTAATATGGACATTTTAGGTGCTAATATGGACATTTAGGTGCTAATATGGACATTTTAGATACTAATGTACATAGGTGCTAATATGGACATTTAGGTGCTAATATGGACATTTAGGTGCTAATATGGACATTTTAGGTGCTAATATGGACATTTTAGGTACTAATGTACATAGGTGCTAATATGGACATTTTAGGTGCTAATATGGACATTTTAGGTGCTAATATGGACATTTAGGTGCTAATATGGACATTTTAGGTGCTAATATGGACATTTTAGGTGCTAATATGGACATTTAGGTGCTAATATGGACATTTTAGGTGCTAATATGGACATTTTAGGTGCTAATATGGACATTTAGGTGCTAATATGGACATTTTAGGTGCTAATATGGACATTTTAGGTGCTAATATGGACATTTAGGTGCTAATATGGACATTTTAGGTACTAATGTACATAGGTGCTAATATGGACATTTTAGGTGCTAATATGGACATTTAGGTGCTAATATGGACATTTAGGTGCTAATATGGACATTTTAGGTACTAATGTACATAGGTGCTACTATGGACATTTTAGGTGCTAATATGGACATTTTAGGTACTAATGTACATAGGTGCTAATATGGACATTTTAGGTACTAATGTACATAGGTGCTAATATGGACATTTTAGGTGCTAATATGGACATTTAGGTGCTAATATGGACATTTAGGTGCTAATATGGACATTTTAGGTACTAATGTACATAGGTGCTACTATGGACATTTTAGGTGCTAATATGGACATTTTAGGTACTAATGTACATAGGTGCTACTATGGACATTTTAGGTGCTAATATGGACATTTTAGGTGCTAATATGGACATTTTAGGTGCTAATATGTACCATTAAGGTATGCATCCTTTAGGTACTTTTGAAAAGGTACAGCCCCAGTGACAGCTTTTGTACCTTTTTTCTGAGAGTGTGGTGTAATGGTGTGGTGGATGTTTTCTTGGCACACTTTACACCCCTTAGTGCCAATTGGGCATCGTTTAAACGCCACAGCCTACCTGAGCATTGTTTCTGACCATGTCCATCCCTTTATGGCCACCATGTCTCCATCCTCTGATGGCTACTTCCAGCAGGATAATGCACCATGTCACAAAGCCTGAATCATTTCAAATTGGTTTCTTGAACATGACAATGAGTTGACTGTACTAAAATGGCCGCCACAGTCACCAGATCTCAACTCAATAGAGCATCTTTGGGATGTGGTGGAACGGGAGCTTCATCCCACAAATCTCCATCAACGGCAAGATGCTATCCTATCAATATGGGCCAACATTTTTTTAAAGAATGCTTTCAGCACCTTGTTGAATCAATGCCACGTAGAATTAAGGCAGTTCTGAAGGCCAAAGGGTGAGGCTTATGAATGAATTCACATTTTTATTATTTTATTCAGTTGTGTTGTGAATGACAGGCAATTTTTTTTACCTCATTTTATACTTTCAGTTGTAGCCAGCTATTTTGAGACATGAAAGAAAGACTGAATTAAAGAGCAAACGAAAGAATTCGTCAGATGGCAAATGAATGAATCGAAGCAAGGCGCGGAAAGAAAGACGCTCACCAAGAGACTCTTAACATCACCCTGAAGATAATTTGACTCATCTCCGGAATGAACTGTTTTTAGATCAGTCTGAAAGGCCTTGAAAGAAGAGTGGTAAATGCTTTCCACATTGCCAGCAGGTGTTCAGCCTACACACAAAAGCAAACGACCAGGAGCGGACCTGTCAGAATATGTCAGCACAGCGTCATTAATTTCTTATCTCTGAATCACATTATGAAATAACTTTCAGTTAAAATCAGTTGCTGTATTATGAAACTAATCTCCATTTAACTACTTACTGTACTGCAGTCTACATGTCCTTTATGTAAAAATGGACTGTAAACCTGTTTATTTTCATAGATATGTTCATTGGCACATTTTATTAAAGCGCTAATTTATGTTATAGGCATATTTGGAGACTGTCTGTTTAATTTATAAGAACTGAATCAATACATCAATATATCAATAATCATTTTTTATTAATGCTGTTTTGTGCTGTTCATTTTAGACCACAGGAAAGCTTAAATGATTTGTTATTTCACATTATATGTATTTATTTTATTTGAAATACCTTGGTTCATAACACGTTTACCATAGATCTTTAACAATGAGACTTAAAGCGTTGGTAACCAAATAATTTATACAAATCAAATCAATAAAACAGAACCCTGGGACTTTATCAAATTAAAACGCAAATGGTAATATATATATATATATGTGTGTGTGTGTGTGTGTGTATGTAAACAGCCCATTCTCACTCCCAAGGCGTCACTTAACTGACGCCTTGGGAAGCATTTGGACATGCTTCAATATCTGACGCTTTAGGTGCCCTTTAGCGTCAGTTAGATGACGCCCTAGGATCGCGTGTACCCTACCCCCACCCCACACCTAAACCTAACCGCGTCCTCTAACTGACGCTTTCCTTTAGCGTCAGTTAGATGACGCCGTAGGATCGCGTCATGTAAGTGACGCTAAAGGGCGCCTAAAACGTCAAATATTGAAGCATGGTCAAAGGTGACGCCTTGGGGTGAGAATGCGTTGATGTAAAACCCATAGACGAATGTAATAAGTAGGCTAAGAAGAAAACTGTTAATGAATAGCCTACATAATATAGAAAAAAATAGGCGATCGTCGTTTACACATAGAAGATGGGATTTAAGCATATGATTGGTTTATGCATTATAATAAATTATATAACATTTATTTAAAATAATTATAGATAGTTATAGATCGAGTATAAATAGTATAATGGACTGCATTCCAGCTTTTTTATAAATAACTATAAGGTCCCCCCGAAATACTTAGGCCTATAAGAAATGCAAGTTCATACCTATTTTTAAGTCAAGTCTAGTCAAATTTATTTATATAGGCCTAACACTTTATACAATACAGATACAATACAATAAACAATATAAAATAATAATATTAACGTTGAATGCAATTTCAGCAGCTCTTTCAATAGCGCTTGTTCAGTAAATCTCTAGTGGTGGAGTGCTGCCACCCTGTGTTGAGTCTAGGCATAACTCAGTATAGAGAACTTGAACTCTTTTATGATAAATATATTGGGAGATTTTGTTTATAATATGTGGTGTCAAGAGTCAATTGCTGGAATTTATGGAACTCAAAGGGAGACTCAGAAGGATGTGTGATTATATTAATAAATGAATGTGTCTTAAATAGAAATAGAAAAATTCTTCAGAATTGTGAGATGTAATTGCAATTTTGAGAAAAAAAAAAAAGTCGCAATCATCTTTTAAAATGTTTTATTCTGTGGCGTTTTACCCCAGAGATAGTTTGAGGAAAAAAGTGTCCTTCTAAAAATATTTATAGTTTTCTTAAATTACTCCCTATACAGGCATCACTATATAAATACCGGTAATGTTCTGCAAAAAAGCATGAGTTAAAAATATTTTTTTTAAACACTATGCCTAAACACTATTTTTCTTACTGCTGAAAATTAGATCTGAATCCATGAAAACTTCTACATCAGTCTTGTCAGCAAAAACAAAAACGTGTCTATAGACTTAAGGGCCCCACTACTGTTTTTCCAAAAATAACTACTATAGACCATTTTGCAAGATGTAAACAACACTGGTCCAGAAGCACTTCCTGTTTCAGTTTTTTAACACTACATAAAAGCTAGAATAAAATACAACCAACAGAACATGTAAAACTGAATCAAAAAGTTAAACAACATCTTTAAGATGTTTTCTTTACATGTGAAATAAAGAAAACAGTTACAAACTGAAACAGGAAGTGTTTCTGGACCAGTGTTGTTTACATCTTGCAAAATGGAAAAACACTAGTATATAGTTGTTATGGGAAAAACAGTAGTATAGTAAACTAGTAGTTATTTTGGAAAAAAACAAGTATATAGAAGTTATTTTGGGAAAAACAGTAGTATAGTAGTAGTTATTTTTGAAAAAAAAAAAACCCAAACAAACAAAACAGTAGTAGTATACTACATAGCCTAGTAGCCTAGTTATTTTGGGAAAAACAGAAGTAGTATAGTATGCTATAGCGTAGTAGTTATTTTGGGAAAAACAGTGGGGCCCTTTACCCCAAGGGGGCGTTTTCACCCACTCTACTCTATATTCTTTCCTCCCTCAATTGTTTTAATTGAAAAAAGTGCTTTTATTTTACATGTCAATTTTAACTGGCAATTTAAAGACAGTTAAATGTGACTTTACATAAGAATTGAATAAAATTCTGTTTAACGTGTCCAACAGCATCCAAGACCTCGAGTTCAGGTGAGACTGCAACATAGAACTAGAGACGATCACATTGGCCGCGTCCCAAAACCTAGTGAGCTGCCTAGCTAGATAACATTTTGGAAGCTCATAAAGTGCGCGTCTCGATTGGTTTTGTGAGCAGGCAGCACACTAGGGTTTGAGTCACGGCCGCGTGTGCATACACCCACCCCGCCTCTCTCCAGCTGATGCCCGCGCCCTGTCAATCTCTATCCCGGCAGAGAGGGAGAGGACGGGGGGAAACCGAACCAGAGCGGGTCCGCGGGGGGAAGAGGCGCATGAAAACATCCATGGGTGGCTGTGTGGGCAGTCATCATGATTCTTCAGGCAGTTTAAACGAAAACTCGGACGGAACCGGAGGTAGGAAATGAAGCATACCCAGGAAATGCGATTCAATTTGTGCTTTTTTTTGGGTCTGCGTTGCTTCCCTTGTCTCCTTCTCGGCTTGTTAGTTAGTGCTCTGAAACATCGTGCTGGGTTTTGCGTCGCTCGATCGCTCCTCTCGGACACGCGCATGGCTGTAGGGACAATTAAGACTGTGATTTTGTGATTATGCAAATATTTTCTTAATTCTCCCCCACCGCTCTTTGTCTTTGTGCATTGAGTCGTTTTTGCATATAACACCTTCCTACTAGCTGGTTAGCTTTAGCTGTGTGTTATATATAAAGAGAGTTAGCTTCATGGCTAGTGTGGATCTGTTTCTGTTCTTTTTAGTAAAATGTGGGTCATGGTTTTGTCTGGGATTGCACAAATTCTGTGTTATTCTCCATCTTTATCTTTATCTTGTTTATTGCAAACCATTTGGTTTCAAATATTGTATCTCTCACTCAGGACAGGAGTGCTGTTATACTGAATATCTGCATGGCCATGATTTGGCCATAAAGCGCAAGGCCGTGCTGATATTCAGATGGTGAGTGTGATATTGCTTTTATACAACTTGTAACTTGTTTCAATTGGTTAGTTAAATTATATATTTTCTTCTCCAACAAAAATACTTTCATATAGTTTCAAAAGAACCGAAAATAAACTATTTGTGTGACTCTGTGGAACATGAATATGAGTGGAGCAACTAAGGCTACGTTCACACTACGCTCAAATCCGATTTATCGCTCTGATATGTTTAATATATATATATAATTTACTCACCCCCATGTTATCCAAGATGTCCATGTCTTTCTTTCTTCAGTTGAAAAGAAATTAAGGTTTTTGATGAAAACCTTCCAGGATTTTTTTCCATATAATGGACTTCAATGGGAACCAAACAGTTCAAGGTCCAAATGAGAGTTTCAGTGCAGCTTCAAAGGGCTTTAAACGACACCAGACGATGAATAAGGGTCTTATCAAGCGAAACGATCGGCCATTTCAAAAATAAACAACATTTCAAGTTTTATAAGCTCAAATGCTCGCCTTGCTCTGTTCTGTGATGCGCGTTCGTGACTCTTGTTCGAACTCGTTCATCAAAATGAACAAATCTTTTTTTGAGTCATGACTTGAAGGGTCCTTGATAAGATCCTTATTCATCATCTGGTGTTGTTTAAAGCTGCACTGAAACTCTCATTTGGACCTTGAACCGTTTGGACCCCATTGAAGTCCATTATATGAAGAAAAATCCTGGAATGATTTCTTTTCGACTGAAGAAAGAAAGACGTGGACATCTTGGATGACATGGGGGTGAGTAAATTATCAGCAAAAGTTGTTTTAAAAGCGAACTACTCCTGCATAGGCAAACAGAGGACATAAAAAAGTGTCCAGAGTTTTAAACATTTATTATACGAGCCTTCATGTTTTGCTCATAGAGCTGTCACTGTAATACTTGTAAATCTGTTCACACTGTCATGAGAAAAACAGACCTGTCACATATGAACAAAACTATTCTGATTTGGGCCACATAAACCTGCAGTCGGAATAAAGATTTTTTTTAAATCATTTAAACAATTTAATAATCATTTCTAAATGAGAATAGGGAAGACACACCACAGCTATAACAATGAAGACAAAGAGGAACAATATCAGAGTGTCCCTAGGCTAGTTATCGTTATTGTCATCTTTATATCACCATAGGACAATCTGCAACAACATCTGATATTTTAATAATTGTATAATAGGGCTAATTGACTAGGGCCAAACCTTGACCACTTCAGACAAAATGAATGATCACCCAGTGCCAAATGAGTCACTGATATTTATGGTCTGTTTTGCTGGAAGAGAAAATCTGCAATAACATGCATGGATTAGCCACAAAACTGAATTTATTTCATCACAAGCATCAAAGTCGTCTGTGTTTGTTAATAGTTGAGACACTCGTGATTTCCCGCTCTAGTCACAATCAAACTGGTGTTTTTGTTCGGATAAGTGCAGGAAGCTTGTGCCAAATCACAATAAATGGATGATATAAAAACAATATATAAGATGTCAGCAATTACTGCTTTTCTCTTCCAGGCTCTCATATGATGAACAAAAATAGCTTCTAGACAAAGCCTATGGGACTAAATTGCTCACCATGTGTCATTATTGTAATGAGAGCGGCACCCTTAGATGAAACCCTGAACGGTTCCTGAAAATGACAGTTACCTGCGGACTTAATGGCTGCTAATTTTCCACGGCTCACAGCGCTTGATTTGGATGTCAACAATTGAACAGCTCCTTGGGGATGGAGGAGGTAGTTGTGCCTGGAGGAATTGCTAATGTTTCAAAGAAGTAATAGCAAACTTTGAGTTGAATATGACGTTTATTATAGCCGCGTACACACCGCAGCAGCTAGATAGTGTAGTTCTGTACTTACACAGTTCAGTGTGTACTGACAGGCTAATTCTTTATATTAGGCTTTTTAATTTAACTTTTATTTAAAGGAGTAGTTCACATTAAAAAAAACATTTGCTGATAATTAACTCACCCCCATGTCATCCAAGATGTCCACGTCTTTCTTTCTTCAGTTGAAAAGAAATTAAGGTTTTTGATGAAAACATTCCAGGATTTTTCTCCATATAATGGACTTCAATGGGGTCCAAACGGTTCAAGGTCCAAATGACTCTCCTGTTCGAACTCAGAATGAACCAATCTTTTTTTGAGTCATTTGGTTCATTCAACGAACGAAATAGCTCGAAAAAAAAAAGATTCGTTCATTTTGATGAACAGGAGAGTCACGAACGCGCATCACAGAACAGAGCAAGGCGAGCATTTGAGCTTATAAAACTTAAACTTTGTTATTTATTTATTAAATGAGTGCTCGTTTCGTTATATAAGACCCTTATTCATCGTCTGGAATCGTTTAAAGCCCTTTGAAGATGCACTGAAACTCTCATTTGGACCTTGAACCGTTTGGACCCCATTGAAGTCCATTATATGGAGAAAATCCTGGAATGTTTTCAAATCCTGAAACAATCCAGTAATGTGAGTAAATTATCCGCAAATTTTTTTTTTTAAAGTGATCAAATCCTTTAAGTATTAGAGTTGTCAAAATGCTGTTGAACGATTCTTAAACGCCTCTGATTGGCCATTGTGTTGACGCATTCAACATAAATGTCTGTGATTGGCTATAATGACATTTTTGACGGTCTTCACCGTTCGCTTAGATGCACATGGAAGTGTTTGAAAGCAGGCGTCTGTTAACGGATCCCTAATATATCGCTGATGGACACATTCGCTGATATATGTTCGCTCCCATTACAGTTATCATGCCCATTACAGTTTCATACAGTTTTGTTTCATATCTCAGTGTTATAAACGTAGAGTGAATGCAAAGCGAGCCATTTTCCTTTTTGGTCCGGATCAAAAGAACCAAGAGAACCAAACTACAAGTGTGAACGCAACTTGTTCATACATTATCACTCAGATATTTTTGTCATCGTAACACTGAGTCAGCAGTGTGTTCGCTGCTCATGCCGGCTGTTTGTGAGGTGAAACTCGAGTGCCATGTCTCGTCTGTCTTGCATTATGCAGTGTTCGAGTTCTCCAAGCAGGCACAGGAGTCCTCGTGCCAGGCCACGCTTCACCTGGATCATTGGGTCGTCATGGAGATGAATGTGGAACGTGGAGTCGGCCCGACGTCTTGCATAATGTCTAAGTTTATACCCTTAAAGGAATGTTTATTCATTTACTGGAGGATGTAAGGATTAAAAAAATCGTTCCTCTGTGACAAATACATTTTATTGGCATGATTATGCCCCGGGCCTTTGTCTTTAATTACAGTGAAATATGACTTCAGAAACGCGAGCTATTGGCTTACAGATGTTCTCGGTGAAGTGACCCATACCTGCCTATGTTAATAACCCAGACAGCTTGCCATTAGTTTCCCAGAATTCCTTTCATGTTAGAAGATGTTTTATTGTTGGCCAGCTAACAGAGAATTCAAGACAGCTGGAAGTTATTCAGAGGCATTCGCAAGGGCATTTCAGGCAGCGCAGAAAGTGTTGAAACACTGATGTTCTCCATAGTTAAAGAAGTAGTTCACTTTTCAAAAAACTTTTGCTGATAATTTACTCACCCCCATGTCATCCAAGATGTCCACGTCTTTCTTTCTTCAGTCGAAAAGAAATTAAGGTTTTTGATGAAAACATTACAGCATTTTTCTCCATATAATGGACTTCAATGGGGTCCAAACGGTTCAAGGTCCAAAAGACAGTTTCAGTGCAAACTGTTCAAAGGGCTTTAAACGATTCCGATGAATAAGGGTCTTATCAAGCTAAACGATCGCTCATTTAATTAATAAATAACAAAGTTTAAGTTTTATAAGCTTAAATGCTCGCCTTGCTCCGTTTTGTGATGCGCGTTCGTGACTCAAAATGAACGAATCTTTTTTCCGAGTTATTTGGTTCATTCAACGAACGAATTGACGGCGAATGAGTTCAACAGAAGAAAGATTTAAACACGTACTGATAAAATGTCACTTCTTTTTGAGTGTCAGGTGATTAAGACAAAGATAAACGGTTTACTCCGCAGTTCACATATTCGTTCATTTTTATCTGTAGCGAAAATTTGAGATTCCATTATGTCCTTATATGTATACGTTTTTATTTTTTGATTGGGTGCGATATGTGATTGCACTTTACAGTTTGGAAGCAAACAGTTCCTATTTGAAAATACAAGGTCAAGCTAGTGACATTTAAAATAGTAGTGCATGCTTAATTTAATTACGGTAACGAGGCAGTGAGATGGTCAGTCATGTCACATGACGATGGCCTGCAGTATGTTTTGAGGTGTAAAGGCCCGTACACACCGGGACGAATATCAGCGCGCGTTATTCATCAGCGTTTTTCAACGCGTTTTTTTGTGTTCACACCCAAGCGATTTTCACCGACGACGAGCCGAGTGAACATGCAAATTCATTCCCTGACATTAGATGGCGCCCATTTGCTCTGCAATAACAGTTTTCTTTTATCAAGATTTGTGTAGTCGCTGTTAGGTTTGTCATATAGCTCTTTATGTTCTTGCACCAACGAGACCAGCAGCTCTACATTCATCTTGCCTTACATCTTCCTGGCAGTGTAGACGGCGACGCTACTTGGCGTTTATCTTCTTCGCCGTTGCATATGTGTGCGCGGCAAGACCGTTTTGTGTTTGAGCGCCCCCCAAGTTGTGTTTTATTGCAATTTCAGAAGCTCCAAACACGTTAACAAAAGTGCCAATCTCATTGGTCGGGTAGTTTTTGACACGATGCGTCAAACTAAAAAAAATAAACCTGAGGCGTTTTTTTTAAATGACGCTTTTACGCGTCGGTGTGCACACTCACATTGGTTTAGTCACCAGGCGTTAAACGTCGGTGGTGTGAACAGGCCTTAATGCAACAACTAAAGACATTCGTCCGATTTACGTAAAAGTGGCACGAATGGAATTCATCTCCGGCAACTCCACTAACTAAAACGTTAGTATTTTTTTCTAAATCACATACATTTTGAATCATTTTCAATGCTACAAGGAAATTTAGGAATCACAGTATTTAAGAAATACATATTCATTTGTTAAATATTACACTTATTAGGGCTGGGTAATAGATATCGATTTCTCGATATTAATCGATTCTCATTTTTACGAACCGATATCGATTCTTAAATCTCAAGAATCGATTAGTCATCCTGTTTCATTTGAATGAATGGATCATTGTATCGCGGCTGCGCGCATCCAAAAAATCGCAATAATCTTTGTCCTTTGTTACTATTGATATGAAACAAAGTCTCAATTTTCAAATTACGTCCATTTTCGTTAGAAATTCAAAAACATAAATAGCGTTTTGTCGCTGTGGCGTGAGATCGCTCTGGAGAAGCAGCAGCGCTGATCTCTCTTCCGGCTTAATAATACCAGTCACAGCGCCAAATAAACATGAACGAGCTCCTGAAAGTGTGTTAAAGATAGAGTACAACTTATCGAAATCCGTATCATGTCACATTGATTCGCTCAATCAGCGTTTCAACCATGGAAAGACATCAGTTAAACAGCTTGTAATCAATGTATCGTCATATTTACCTCAGAAAACCAACATAAACTCGTTAGTCAGCTAGAAAAAAATAACTTGCTAAATATATTACATATGCATTATAATCTTAATGTTCTTCAATATTTAATGCATATTTGAATAAATCCGGCACGTTTTTGACAGCCACCATTTAAACGTTTATATTTTATATGATCTTCTTATTATAAAAATAAATAAAAGTGTAATTTAAGTGTTTGTATAGCTACAAAACAGTTGATTATTACCTTCATATTAGGCTAATGAAGCCTATTGGCTACAACTAGACTCCCATAGTTTACGGCATTAGTTAAGAGATTTGATTTCCTTGATAAAATTTGACATTTATTGTAACTGATATCCAAAATAATCAATATCGAATCGGAATCGAAATCGAATTGCAAGCTTGTGAATCGAATTGTGAAATTTGTGTCAATACCCAGCCCTAAAAATTATATCTAACAACGGGGTATACATTGTGTTGTTAAGAATCAAACGAGGAAATGCAGTCTCTCCTTGAGTTCGCCCTTGAGAGGACAGTTCTCCCATTCTGAGAAGAGGTGGAACCCGAGATGAAGATGGGTGTATTCGTCTCCGGAGACTCGCGGAGATCCGAGACGCCTCTCCCGGACCGATTCGACCTATCTGTCATGTGATCCTGACATACGTAGGCCTTTGAAAGGAGAACCATTCTTCCACTGCCATCATTTTATCTCCCGCTATACATGATGCATCTTGAGAGAAACCAAATGACGGATGACTACGAGACACAAAGCTCGTGCCAGTCGCCATTGAATTATTGACACCCCGTGTGGAGTCTCGACAAGGCCGATCTCCTCGGTCGATGTGGTAGACTTGATTGCGTCTGGCTTTTCTTTTGTCTCACCCTTTCTCCCCCGGTTCCCTCTCTCTGCACATTTGTGTATCTGGAGGCCCGATAGTTCCCAGATGTCCTCGCACAAACGTCCTGTGGCCGACCGGCCTGATGGGAAGTACATGCAGTATTAAATACCATACGGGTGAAGTCTTTTTCTCGGTGTTTTTATGGGGGGTGTGGTGGCTACGGTTTCTCTAATGGGCTTTTGATGCTGACTCTCAGTTGGGGGAGGAACGAAGGAAAGGATTAAAAAGAAGAACGAGGATGAAACCAAAGATTTCGGCAGTCGAATAAGAGGAAAATCGTGTGAGGATGCTTTTTACACGCACACACATGCCATCACGAAATGTTCTCCTTTCGGAGCTTAATCCAGATGGTCCTCGTTTCGGGATTCTTGTGAAAATGAAATCCACAATCCTGCAGAAAAACTAGGTTGAATCAGCGGTCTCCAGAGCTGTATAAAATCTATAAGGGTTTGTTTGTATCTGTCCAGATACCTCTCAGGTGTTTTAAACTCTTGTAAATGAGTCTTGTTGGGTTTTGTTATTTAAGTGAGACAGCTATGGTCTACATCAGGTGACCTCAAGTTTAATTCTCTTGTAAATCATTCCGAAGCCATTCATTACCCTCAGCTATACTGTTTAGTATACACTTATGGGTTGTACTGTAGTATTGGTGTGCTACCATAGAATTGCGTCCTGATTTGACCCTTTTTGCCACTTAATGTTAGCATCAAACTCGCTGTAAAACCTGATGAGTTAGTTCAACTCAAACCGTTTGAGGAAACCGATTGCCTTAAATCATTTAAGTTTATAAACTCAAACAATTTAAGCATGAAAAAATATTTGATTTGTTTCCAAGTAACTCCAAGTAAGTTAATAGTACTAATTAGTTACTATAACTTAAATCTATGAAGTACACTGTAAACCCAAATAAGTTGGCAGAACTCAAATCACTTTTTATAGTATAAACTTAGTTAGCTTTAAAAGCTAATCTGCTGGCGTAGTAAATGCTAATATATTAGGAACAGTATGTTATGAGCACTTACAAGAAGCACAGCAGTGTGCGCCTAATAATATATAGAGATAATTTGCTCTCAAATCAATCTGAATGCACCACTTACACCCCTACTCCGTAAAATAAAATAAAAATCTTGTCCACACAAACACGGTTAAAAGAAAATCTCTGTCCACATGAAAACGCAAAAACATATTAAAAGTGCTTTCAAGAGCATGCCAAACCAACTGGTGCCGATATAACCCTAACTGTACCTGATCTGTGGCTCACCTTGTAGAGGCGTAAACAGAATGAGAACATGGACCCATCATGCCTTGTTCCCACTGGTCAGGCTGGTGGTGGTGGTGTAATGGTGTGGGGGATGTTTTCTTGGCACACTTTAGGCCCCTTAGTGCCAATTGGGCATCGTTTAAACGCCACGGCCTACCTGAGCATTGTTTCTGACCATGTCCATCCCTTTATGGCCACCATGTCCCCATCCTCTGATGGCTACTTCCAGCAGGATAATGCACCATGTCACAAAGCTGGAATCATCTCAAATTGGTTTCTTGAACATGTCAATGAGTTGACTGTACTAAAATGGCCGCCACAGTCACCAGATCTCAACCCAATAGAGCATCTTTGGGATGTGGTGGACAAATCTCCATCAACTGCAAGATGCTATCCTATCAATATAGGCCAACATTTCTAAAGAAGGCTTTCAGCACCTTGTTGAATCAATGCCACGTAGAATTAAGGCGAAAGAGTCAAACACAGTATTAGTGTGGTGTTCCTAATAATCCTTTTGGTGAGTGTGTGTCTATATATATATATATATGAAGAGTTCAGATGCAAAAGCCTCTAAATGCCATTTGAAATTTTCTTCTTGAATGATGATTTTTATCAAGCTTGTATATTTAAGTTCAGTAATTTCACTTAAATTACAATTAATAGGTAATTATCATTGCCATTTAAGTGAAATTACGGAACTTAAATATACAAGTTTGATAAAAATCATCATTAAAGAAGAAAATTTCAAATGGCATTTAGAGGCTTTTGCATCTGAACTCTTCATATGTATATTGAAAAAGTTAATTTCAAACCCTGTTAACTATATGTACTGTACAAAAATTAAGATAAGATATTCCAAACAACCCTGGGCTTTTGTCACCTCATTCAACCCACTTTATAAATAAAGACTAGTGCCGCTAGTGCATCATTATAAACAGGAAATAGAACTGTAATGTTATAGATTTTCTGTCAGCGGCATGGAGAAATGTGTGCCCTGAGGGAAGTCCACACGCTCTCCAAGAGCGACTGTCCTCGTCCCCCCCGAGGAATAGAGAGTCACTTTTGCGGCTCTTAGTGTATTTACACTGTGATTTGTTTGTATAGAGTCTAGTATATCGCTGCTGGAGTCATTGTCTGGGTGAGAGCTTAATCCCAGAGAGCGCCTGTAACAATCATGTAGTGTGTACAGTCTCATTTGCTTGCCGTCACTGTTATTTCACTTTGTTCATTCTTTCACTTTTTTTTATTAATTTTGCAGCATCTCATTGTTAGCTTAGCCACATGCTAACATCAAACTCTACTGAACACAGAGTTGTTTCCTACATGGAGCGTTTCAAATCAGTATTGTGTATTTTTGACTGTACTAAAGCATAAAAATAGCATATATTTAAGAAACATGCTAAGTTCACAAACTCGTTTCTCTGAAAAACAAAGCTACAACCAGTTATTCTACTTCGAAAATGTGCGTTCTGTGTCAGAATGACTGTGTTTGTTTTGGTCTCTGTGATCCCGCCCACTGCCAATCAAGGTTATTATAGTTTTGCATTTTTCATTAGTTTTTATTTTTATTTCGTTTTGAATTTTTGTTTTCAAATTCAGTTTAGTTTTAATTAGTTTTAAAAGTGGGTTTACTAGTTTAGTTTAGTTTCTATTTTTTGAAAATGCTTAGTTTTAGTTTAGTTTTTATTAGTTTTAGTGTTAGTTTTAGTTTTTTTTTTGTAATTTGGGTTATTTGTCAGGGGCAAGGTTGAAAAAGGTCAGAAAAAGAATTGTGTAATAATAACTCAACACAAACATACATTTTTAGAAATATCTATTCAACATTAAAACCAAATGTATAGCCTACAATGTGAAATTCCTTTACTGTACCAACAATCTACATATTTTCTATATAAAAATCCCACAGCTTTACAATTTCGGTTACACTTTATTTCGATCACTTTAGACATTCTACTAATTATAAGTAACTTTTCAACTACATTTCAAGCAACTCTCATTAGAGTATTAGTATATTATAGTAGACTGTCAGTAGACTGTTAGATTATGGTTATTGTTAGGATTTGGGTTAGGAGAATAAGTTTACTTGTAGTAGACAAGTTACTTATAGTCAGTTGAATGTCTAAAGTGGACTATCGAAATAAAGTGTTACCGAGTAGAATAATGACATAACATTATTTAATATTTGAATCACAGCTTATAGAGTTTTGACATCGACAACCCAGCAGCATTTTACCTCAAAATTGCGACTAAGTCAGTTAACTTTTTCTAACGAAGGCTCAATCGCTTCTCGAATTTATAATATTTGTACACCACCTTTTAATGTGTGATTGTGTAAAGATGTTCATGATGAGATACCAACCTTTCACGGTGTGTACTGCATGGAGGGGGAGGGGCTGTGTGTGTAGTTGTGTGTGCGCGCGCGTGCATGTGAGAGAGACGGAGGGAGAGCGTTACAGGGAAATGAAATGCAGTTGAACAAATACACTGCGTGTTTTAAATAACGTTAAAATTAACGGCATTGACAAAGACGGAAACTAAGGACATTTGCTCTATAATTTTATTTTATTTTGGTTAGTTTTGCAAACAGACATTACAGTTTTAGTTAGTTATAGTTTTTTTGTAATGGCTCGTTTTTATTTTTATTTCAGTTAACGACAATGTTTTTCCCATCTAGTTTTCGTTTTTTCGTTAGTTTTCGTTAACGATTATAACCTTGCTGCCAATTCACCCAATAGTATTTCGACACCCCGGGTTGCCAGTTGGCGGAAAACACAGCGTATTGCAGCTAGACCCAGACCGATATTATCGGCCGATATTAGGTATTTTCCGAACTATCACTATCGGCAGTTATAATGGCCGATAAATGAATATTTCAAAAATAAAATAAAAACGGATGAAACACGCTTGAACCATGTCATGAGTGTTGGAGTTGTATAGTTTGTCCACCAGAGGGCACTCTACACCGTTCCTGTTGGCAACACTCGTTGAGTTGGTCACGAGACATACATTGCTTGAATAACAATTAAAAAACAGTTCTCTTAACTCAAATAAGCAGGACAAAATTTGTGACTAATCATCTCCACTTTAAAAAAATAAAATATCGGCCGATATATCGGATTTTAAAACCCAAAAATATTTGTATCGGTATCGGCCTTCAAAATCCTTTATCGGTCGGGCTCCGATAAGGCAGTTTTTAATCCAATCTTACAGGTGTCACTAAGATAAATAATGGGTCCGTCTCCATGATTTCAGGTATTTTGAGACAATTCAATGTTTATATTGAGAAAATGTAATCTTAATTACATGTAAACCTACTGTAGGAGACATCCAAAAACCAAAGTCACAGTCTCCTCCTCACAGCCTGTGATTGGACCATGGTCTGTACTCTGCAATAACACACTTTTTTCATTTGTTTGGTTTCATTCATGAAGTTGCATGTGTTGCTGGCTCTTTGACAACAGGAAGAGGTCATCAGAGAGCTGCTTTGTCGCCTAGGACTAGCCCCGCTTCACAATGCACACAAACAGGAAGTTCATTTGCAGAATGTAGGAAATCAATCATCCCGTCTTGCGTTAGTAAGGTGCTGTATCAACGACAAGGATTGATTCTGGGTTGTTGAAATTGTTTCTGGGTCATAAAAAGTGCTATACTGGTGTATTGGCTGTGGCTGAATTATTCATGGCCAGCTGCTGGTTTAGTCTTTGTCTGGAGTTTTATGCTTGTTTTTGTGTCTCATCACTGAACATCTTAGTGTTGGGTAGCATTATCACAGGCTTTGGTTGTTCTGCAACCTGCGTTCCTGACCAAAAAGGTTTTATAATGGCAGCCAGATGTTTTACCCAATAAATCTCCTTTTCTCAAAGACGTCTGATGTAACTGCTTGGATTTCAGCCCTTGGTAATTCTGCCAGTGTTATTGACTGGGAGTCTGTGTGTCTGTAGTCTGTGTGCTGGTTTATAGAGAGTGCAATACATCTCAAGGTTTTGCTTTCAACAAATGCCATTACTGCGGTATATCTATTCCCAAAGGACAGAATGTTACAACGTGTGCCACTAACATCCACTTGCTTTTCATATGAGGTGTTTTTATGGCAAGCCGTTTTAGCTTTTATTCATTTCCAGGATATGAATTCTTGATATCAACAATTGAATTGTTGATATCTGTAATTGTATTTTCACCATAGGCTGCCATTCAAAATGAATTGTTTATCAAGAATTGATTTTTTTTACTAGTTGAAATATAATTTTTGATCTCAATAATAACATTGTTACAGGTAAAAATGTGAATTCCTGATATCATTAATTAAATTGTCACTAGTTGAAATGTCTATTCTAGATATCAACAATTCAATTGTTACTAGTAAAAATGATCATTTTTGATTTCTGACATCAATCAAATTTCAGATATCTAAAATGGCTTTCTTAGTAACAACCACATTCATGATATCAGAAATTAACATTGTCACTAGTAAAAATTGAAGTTTTGATATCAACAATTGGTTTTGAATGGTAGCCTATGGTGACATTTCACTAGTGAAAATACAATTGTTGATATATCAAGAATTTAATTGTGGATATCAAAAATTAAATTGTTGATATAAAAAAAATGTAATTGTTGATGTCAGGAATGTAATTGTTGATATCAATAATTCATATCCTGGAAATAAATAAAAGCTAAAACGGCTTGTTTTTATGGTTTATTAATATAGATGGCATGGAGCTTCAGTTTTAGGCTTTGTAAACTCGAAAACATTTAGGATTCTGTGAGGTTTTAGCATATTCTGCTGTAAATATGTCAGCAAGGTAACATTAGTTGCATTTTATAGCTGTAATTGCAAATTAAAAACATTAAATGTAACTTATTATTATTATTATATATAAATGTATAGTGACTTCTTTAAAAAATATGTTGCTATAAAAATTTCTTTTTTGCCCAAAAATGACTTGTGACCTCAATAATTTAGGACATGCAAGATGAATACAAGATGATCTGTTACCAAACTAAGCTAAGTCTTATATCACACACAGCACCGCCTGGAAACCGTATGATCCCTCAACCCTTTTCCTGGATTTCCCCAAATATCTTTTCTTATGCCAACGGTAGACTTTCTGTTTTTGTTTGTTAGCATTTTATTCGTAACTGAACTCGATACTGACACCTTTTGGCCTGTATGCATGTTTTTGTAT
This sequence comes from Pimephales promelas, assembly GCF_988280905.1. Lineage (NCBI taxonomy): Eukaryota > Metazoa > Chordata > Actinopteri > Cypriniformes > Leuciscidae > Pimephales > Pimephales promelas. The sequence goes on from NC_142787.1 coordinate 30,901,452, forward strand.
TAAAACCAAAAGCTGTTTGTTTGACTTTGTATTTTTGGTCATGCTTCATATTCATATAAAGAACATTCTTGGATTCAATTTCAACGTCTTTTCACGTATTGTTGGTGGTTTGTAGTGGTCGTTCAAGTTCTCTGTTTGTAGAGACTAGTGTTGGCAAAGGCGTTTTGCATTTGATGTTGTGCCTGTAAGGGATTCCTTGTTTGGGCATTTTTATTTGTCCAGTTTTTATTCTCTTGGACTGGTATATAAGAATGTGTGTGTGATTCATCTCACTGGACTGTGTTATTGTTTTAGGCTCCGCTGTGTCTGTAGAGTGTATATTGTGTGTGTTAAATGGTTTGCTTATTTTGTTTAGATTTACTTTTATGTTTATGCTGTGTAAGGCACATTGTGTACTGGATAATATAATATAATATAATATAATATAATATCCATCATTGTCCTAAATGTTCAAATGTACTTTTTTATTTTATTTTATTTGATAAATTATTATTTATTTATTTTTCATCCATACCGCTTGTCCTATGTAGTTGGATCACAGGGTTATATATTATATTATATTATATTATATTATATTATTTTTAGGGCTGTCAAACGATTAATCGTGATTAATCGCATCCAAAATAAAAGTCTGTGTTTACATAATTTATGTGGGTGCACTGTGTATAATTATTTTATATATATATATAAATACACACACATGCTTGTATATTTAAGAAATATTTTCATGTATATACTGTATATAGATTTATATATAATTTCTATTATATATAAATAGAAATATTTTATATATAAATACATTTTTTTTTCTTAAATATACATGCATGTGTGTGTATTTAAATATATATATATATATATACACACACACACACACACACAAAATATACATTATTTATTATATTATGTATTATTATTACATTATTTATAATATTATTATTATACCACATACATTATGTAAACACAAACTTTTATTTTGGATGTGATTAATCGTTTGACAGCCCTAATTATTTTTGCCTTATGCTATCAGCTCATCAATGATAAATATGTATATCATGGAAAGTTTAGGCTTTGAAATCTGATTTGCCATATGTTTTGACCTGTTGGTGTGTGTTTTGCAGTTGCACTGGGCCGAAACCAGCCCCTGAAGAGAGAGAAGCCCAAATGGAAGAGCGACTACCCAATGACCGATGGCCAGCTGCGCAGTAAGCGTGATGAATTCTGGGACACGGCACCGGCTTTTGAAGGTCGCAAGGAAATCTGGGATGCACTTAAGGCGGCTGCCCAGGCCTTCGAGAGCAACGACCACGAACTTGCTCAAGCCATCATTGATGGCGCCAGCATAACGTTACCACACGGTAAGAGGCACATCTCACAGACCAGCGCACCGCCTCCGTTATAAACACACGAGGGGGTGTTACGGATACCTGGTGTACATTTTTTTTTGTAATTTATGTAATATGAATCATTTAAACTTGTACAACATTTAAAAAAAAATCAATGAAAAAATCTTTTTCTGTTACATAAAACACAAATTTGATAATTTATCAAATAACATGCTGCACAATGAGCTTTACTGTTAAAATTATAACATGGAAGAAAAATTGATTATTCCTTAAATTAATTTTGATGATAATTTATTGTGATTTATTGGTTAATTTATTGTGATCAGGACAAATCTAAATACTACTGTACAACAGCAGTGCTGCTGCTAGCCATTTTGGTGCCCTAAGCATAATTCCTTTATGATGAAAATTATGATGACAATTTTGGATTTCTCTGAACTACAGATGTGCATTTTAAGATGTTGTGAAAAAAAAAAATAAATAAATAAATTTTTAAAAAATAGATAACAACAGCTTTAAAACCATGTTGGCTACAATTTGCATTTTCTTCTCAATATGTGTATATAATTATTTTGTATATATAAATACACACACACGCATGTATATATTTAAGAAAATGTGTTATTCATATATAAAATATTTATATAATATGGATTATGTATTTATGTATTTGTATATACAGAATTTAAGCGCAAATAATTCTTAAATATAGACATGCATGCATAAATATTTATATATACAAAATAATTTTATAAAGCACACACAAATATATTATGTAAACACAGACTTTTATTTTGGATGCGATTAATCGCAATTAATTTTTGCACAGCCCTAAAAAAAACATTTGAACTTTTTTAAAAAAATTATTCAATGTGTAATAAAAATGTTAAGGTGTAATTGTAAAGTTTTTACTTGACTTTAAATTCTTAAGAACTTTCCTTAAAAATTGTATAAAAGCTATTCAGGACCTCATGCGACTTATTTACATTTTCATGAATTTTCACGTTTTCTTCCATAAGTGTCAACAATATTTGTCATTTGACTCATTATTATTAATATAAATGTTGATTTGACAAGTCAAGTTATCTTTATTTATTAAAATGATGTGTTGATTCAGTTCTGGTGCCATGATCACCAATTATTAAATTAATGTCATCTATAAAGCAGTTCTGCAAAAAATGATGTCATGGTCCAGAAAAATATGTTTGATGTTTTTTTAATCGATGGTTACACCGCATGGCATATTTCCGAGTCATTAAAATTAAAAGTTGTTTATTTTTTTATGAATTTGGCACGTTTATCATAAACGGCAATGTACAAATTTTCCCTGCACGTATTCTTCATAAGCCCACGGCTTCCAAAACGTTCACCCCATAGTGGCCATGTCAAAGTATAACCCCACCACACCACACCAGATGACCAGGCCATGTTAAACGCAGCGATGTAGTCATAGTGCGCATCAGCAGCGGGAGATTTTCGGGGAGTCCTACAGCCGCTCTTGTCATGAATCGGGCCTGTGGTTGTTGGACTTGCTACTGGGTGTATTTATAGCAGTGAGAAGGTCACAGATCATAACCAGTCTCCACTTTCTCTTCTCTGGGTGTGAGTAAACAGAGGTGGGTTACGCACTTCTCTTGCTTTCAGAGAAATTGTGGTCACGTTTATGCGAAGAGCATTTGACTTTCATTCACTGTATTGGTATTGAATCACATTGTTTTCAGTGTTTGGAAACTTGGTATTGTAGACGACATTGAATGTGTCTAGTCTTGCAGAACCGTCGGGCCTTTTTACTTTAACTGCTGATCTCAGCATATTTCTCCATCTCTAACATTTGTCTAACCCAGTTTTATCATTTTCATCCCAGAGGATCAAGTGCAGCTTTTTATATTTAGTTAAATCACAAACGTGTTATTCCTTGTGTGTTTTGATACCAAAATGTGTCCTAACTAGCAACGAGAATCAATTGATTCCTTTTAATGGGCGTTATTGATGAAACGCATCATTTCAAATTGAAAGACTTCTTAAAACAATTTTCAAAAAAAGCTTTTTAATGATGTTTCAGTCATTTTGGTGGTGACTATAATAACCTGCATGTGTTTGATTTAATTCAAAGAAACTGACTCATAAAGTCATATACAGTATTTGGGAATCAGACCAGATATTATTAACTAAAACTATTAAACTAATATTATAACTATCTCTTTATCTATCTATCTTTTTGTTACGTTAACTTCAACATCCCTGAATTCAGAAAACGTGGCCAATAGTGAAAATAAATGCTTTTACTTGCGATATATCAATTTATAACAGATTTTTATTACAGTAAATATAGCCACATAAAAAAAATATGAATATTAGATTCATTTAGAAAACTAAACAAAAAATGTAAATGTTGCCTTGGCATAAGTTTAAGTTAAAGCACTAATATTACACTGGGTTGTTTAAACCCAAAGTTGGTTCAAATATGGACATTGGGTTAAAAATGTAAATATAAGACTTAACCCAACGGTTGGGTTTGTCCATATTTGACCCAACTTTGGGTTTAAACAACCCAGCATTTGGAAGTAAATAGAAACTAAATTGAACTAAAACTGAAATAAAAATAAATTAATCTTAAATGTAAATAATAAAAAAATGTCAATCACAAAACAAAATGGCTAAAATTGAAGAAAGTTTAAATTGAAGAAATTAATTAACTTTAATAGTATATAAATGATACTAGTATAACACTGAATCAGACTACATTGTATGTTTGCTTATAAGATATTTCACTTCTTTTAGAAATTGGTTGGACTACAATAGCCATACTATATGTTTAATATTTTTTCACAAAAGATCTCATAAATGATTAATTTGATAATATACATTCATTTTTTTCTGTACAGTGTAGACAGATTCCATAACGTTTTTTTTAACCAGTTCCATTAAAAATAAAAATAGATATACGTATTGTTACATTGAAGCTGTTTCCTGGGTCTCTGGTCAGGCTCTTGATATTCGGACAGGTACTGTATTTGACTGAGAGCCAAGAAATCGCCTCTGAAGCAGCTCTTAAACATTTATTGACTCTCACTGGCTGAATAACCATCTAAAGGCGTTTGTCAAAGGCACATTAATATGACGAGAGGGGTACTTAAGATTGTGATTGAATAGAGAAGAGGTTCATGTGGAGGGAATAATACGTCGGTCAGTGTCATCTCGACTCCTTTCATCCTTGCTTGGTCTTCACTTTGAGTGACACAACTAGGACATGAATATCCCTTACACTGTGGAGGATGCTGATTTGAAACATCTGCAAGGACGCTGTCCACTAGGCCTGGGCGATATAGCAACACAAATTTTGCCTTTTGTTCTCTTTTTCTTCATTGGGAGGAATCACCATTTGACCAATTTGAGATTGTCCTCACTGCAGAACAGGAAATCCAGGGGGAGCAGATCCAGATCCAACTCCTCCCACCTCACATATACCTAAACCTACCCATCTCCGCCCCCTGATCCCTAACACCACCCCAAATCCTACCCATCCCCGCCCCCTGATCCCTAATCCTATCCATCTCCACCCCCTGATCCCTAACACCACCCCTAATCCTACCCATCTCCACCCACTGATCCCTAACACCACCCCTAATCCTACCCATCTCCGCCCCTGATCCCTAACCCCACCCCTAAACCTACCCATTTCCGCCCCCTGATCCCTAACCCCACCCTTAAACCTACCCAACTCCACCCCCTGATCCCTAACCCCACCCCTAAACCTACCCATCTCCACCCCCTGATCCCTAACCCCACCCCTAATCCTACTCATCTCCGACCCCTGATCCCTAAGACTTCCCCTAATCCTACCCATCTCCGCCCCTGATCCCCAACCCCATCCCTAAACCTACCCATCTCCACCCCCGATCCCTAATCCTACTCATCTCCACCCACTGATCCCTAATCCTACCCATCTCCGCCCCTGATCCCTAACCCCACCCCTTATCCTATCCATCTCCGCCCCCTGATCCCTAACCCCATCCCTAAACCTACCCATCTCCACCCCCGATCCCTAATCCTACCCATCTCCGCCCCTGATCCCTAACCCCACCCCTTATCCTATCCATCTCCGCCCCCTGATCCCTAACCCCACCCCTAAACCTACCCATATCTTCCCCCTGATCCCTAACCCCACCCCTTAAACATACCCATCTCTGACCGCTGATCCCTAACACTTTCCCTAATCGTACCCATCTCCACCCCCTGATCCCTAACCCCACCCCTAATCCTACCTATCTCCGCCCCTGATCCCTAACCCCACCCCTAAACCTACCCATCTCCACCCCCTGATCCCTAACCCCACCCCTAAACCTACCCATATCTTCCCCCTGATCCCTAACCCCACCCCTTAAACATACCCATCTCTGACCGCTGATCCCTAACACTTTCCCTAATCGTACCCATCTCCACCCCCTGATCCCTTAACCTACCCATATCCGCCCCTTGATCCTTAACCCCACCCCTAATCCTACCTATCTCCGCCCCTGATCCCTAACCCCACCCCTAATCCTACTCATCTCCACCCACTGATCCCTAATCCTACCCATCTCCGCCCCCTGATCCCTAACCCCACCCCTAATCCTACCCATCTCCGCCCCCTGATCCCTAACCCCACCCCTAATCCTACCCATCTCCGCCCCCTGATCCCTAACCCCACCCCTAATCCTACCCATATCCGCCCCCTGATCCCTAATCCTACCCATCTCCGCCCCCTGATCCCTAACCCCACCCCTAATCCTACCCATCTCCGCCCCCTGATCCCTAACCCCACCCCTAATCCTACCCATATCCGCCCCCTGATCCCTAATCCTACCCATCTCCACCCCCTGATCCCCAACCCCACCCCTAATCCTACCATTCTCCACCCATTGGATCTGGATCCAACTCCGCCCCCTGGATCTCGTGTGCTGCAGTGAGGTGGCCACTTCTGACATTCAAAATGTATTATGCAAGAAGTAAAATGCAGTTATAATTAAGGCTTGGTTTCCTTATTTTTACTTAACGCTAAATAAACACAAAGAATATATAATAATAATCATATATAAAGGTGACTTGACTTGAATTAATAAAACGATTGGACAAGTCTGTTGTTTCACTGGGAGATTGACATATTGCCTAAAAATTTTAAATAGAATAAATAAACTTGCATGGATGAAACTTTCCCCATAAGATCAATAGCATTCCTTTAAAAAGTAGATGGAGGGAATTTCCTACTTCAATAAAAAATGCAGCACGATATTGAATCGAACATGAATGCGAAAAGAATCAAACATCATGAGATTTTAAAGCATCAAAATGTCTCATTACGCTCTCATATTTATAAGTTAAAATGTTTATACTGCTATAATGAGAGTCTTTAGGAAACTTAACTGCCAAATGAGTTGTGGTGTGGACTTTGATATTCTCTTTGGATGATTTTTAAAAACTTAATAGGTGTAGTTATTGTTCTAATGTTTGATTTCACTGCATGGAACGAGTATAGTATAGAATATTTACTGTAATTCATTTTATTCTAAATGGTTTTAATTTACTGTATTTTATTTTTATCATAATTTTTTATTTTTATTCTAAACTGTTTTAATTATTCGGATTTCTTTTGATTATTTTAATTTCTTCTATGCAAAGCACTTTGAATTGCCATTGTGTATGAAATGTGCTATATAAATAAACTTGCCTTGCCTATAGTATAGTATAGTATAGTATAGTATAGTATAGTATAGTATTTTTTTTTTCATTTTCATTTTTTGGTGAACTGTTGAACTTTTTTTTTCTGGGTTTCACCAGAAAGTTTCAGAAACAATTAATGACATTTTTCATCACTGATACGACAAAAACAATCCATATAAACAAAACCTACTTGTGTCATTATAAGAGAATGATAATTACATAATAATTTTAGCTAAATTCCTTAGAGGTGTTGCTCATTATGATTAAAATGACTTACTTCCTCTTTGGAAGAAGCCAGTGATGTAAGCTTATTGTTCCTTTGGTGTAAATTCATTACTCCAACTTCCTCTTTGCTTGAGAGATCCACAGTCATTCTCTAGTCTATGTCATAGGAATGCTAATCATGTGATGCGTTTCTTTGTTCATTTTATTAGTAGGAATTGTAGGATTTTAGAACAACCTTAATACAACTACCAAATAATACCACACCAAGTGTCTGTTCTACAGAATCAAAAGCCTGGAGGATTTATGATGGTTCTTAAAATATTATTTTAATATAATTATACTGTTTTAATACATTTGCATTAACGTTTCTATGCCATAGTTTAAATTTGTGCCAATCCAAGTTGGAGGGCTTCCCCATCTGAGTCTTAGTTCCTCCTAAGGTTTTCTTCCCATCTTCTTAAACATCTTAGGGAGTTTCTCACCACTCTCACCTTTCACTTGAACACTGGGGGGTTTGTAAGACACTTGTTTTACAAAACTGCTTTCGTTCGGTTTCTTTCGGCCTTGATGATGACGGACACACAATTGATAACCATATCACCAGCATAAAAAAATAAAATGCAAAGTTGTGTTTGGTTAAAGAAAATAAAAACGGGCCCAGGACTGAGCCTTGTGGTACTCTGTCTATCTATCCAACTTATCTATGGACTAGGTTTGTCACTATATTATCAAAAATATGTATCGTAGATAGTGACAATGCATTGTGTGTAGTTCACCCAAAATTAAAATTACTGTGTGTGGAATAATTTATAAGTTTTAGTGTCAAAACTACATTAAACTTCTATGTTGAATATAATGTATAATAACGCAATGGGGGAATATTTGTGGGTCTTTTTAATGCCAAATGTCTTATGTTACCGGTAAACAGTGGCCTATATATTATTTAAAATATATCTAGTCAGTGAAAGTGCAAGCTTATTCATGTAAAATAATTGTTTTCAGCTTCAGAATCATGAATATTTTTTAATCAGTTGTCACTATTGGGTCCTGTGCATTGGGTTACCAGCCAAAGTCCAAGCCTATTCATTTACACACATGATGTAAATATCAAATTTAGCATTATGATTTTAATCAACAGTTAGTAAACTTACCTAATCATATTGTGTTGTGACATGAGGGTATCGATTGAACTTCTTAATTTGTGTAAAAACAAATGATTGGTTTTATCCAGCATTTGAGAATGATTTAAAGCTTATTTTCTTGAGCTTCAATGAAAGCAAGGAAATCTGACAATTTATACAAAGGAGGTGCATGAATTTTGCTCATTTGAATAATGTTCGAAACACAGCACAGAACTATAATTATTATATATATATATAAGAAATATTTTCATGTATATACTGTATATAGATTTATATCTAATTTATAATAAATATAAATATTAGGGCTGTCAAACGATTAATCGAGATTAATCGCATCCAAAATAAAAGTTTGTGTTTATAATATATGTGGGTACACTGTGTATAATTATTTTATATATATATATATATATAAATACACACACATGCATGTATATTTAAGAAAAAAATATTATTTATATATAAAATATTTATATTTATATATAATATAAATTATATATAAATCTATATACAGTATATACAGGAAAATATTTTTTAAATATATACAAGCATGTGTGTGTATATATATATATATATATATATATATATATATATATATATATATATATATATAAAATAATTATACACAGTGCACCCACATATATTATGTAAAAACAAACTTTTATTTTGGATGCGATTAATCTCGATTAATCGTTTGACAGCCCTAATAAATATTTTATATATAAATAATATTTTTTTCTTAAATATACAAGCATGTGTGTGTATTTATATATATATATATATATATATATATATATATATATACACAAAATAATTATACACAGTGCACCCACATATATTATGTAAAAACAAACTTTTATTTTGGATGCGATTAATCACGATTAATCGTTTGACAGCCCTAATAAATATTTTATATATAAATAATATTTTTTTCTTAAATATACAAGCATGTGTGTGTATTTATATATATATATTATAATATAATAATTATACACAGTGCACCCACATATATTACGTAAACACAAACTTTTATTTTGGATGCGATTAATCGTTTCACGGCCCTAATCATAACATTTATTTTTTGATCTCAAACTTTTGCATTCAACTACATCTTAGACATTCTATATTAGAATATTACGGTCCCCTATAATATTAAGTCAACAAAGAGGGACTAAACATGTCTAAATGGCTTGTTTTTCTGCTATCTCCAGGCGCTCTGACCGAGTGCTATGATGAGCTGGGGAACCGCTACCAGCTGCCCGTCTACTGCCTCTCCCCACCCGTCAACATGATCGAGGAAAAGAGCGAGTCGGAGACCATCGAGGTCCCAGAAGCTCCAGCTTGCGAGGGCCAGGAGTGCCAGTTGCGTCTCCGTCTTTCCACGGGCCGGGATCTGCGCCTGGCGGTCCGCACCAGCGACAGCGTCCAGCAGATGAAGCGGCGTCTGCAGGCCCAGGAGGGCGTGGCGTCCACCAGCCAGCGCTGGTTCTTCTCCGGCCGACCGCTCACCGACAAGATGAAGCTGGAAGAGCTGAAGATCTCCAGAGACTATGTCGTTCAGGTGATCGTCAGCCAGCCTCCCGCAACCCCACCACTGCCCCAAAACCCCACGCCTGTGGAAAACTAATGCCTCCGACATTACACACCGAGTGTGTATGCGAGAACCAGGATTTCTCCTATTCGGGATTGGCCGTTTGAGTCTAGAGTGAACGTCTCTAGAGGCTTCTCCCTTTAAATAACACACTGCCTTTGACTTGGACAGCTCTTCATCAGCAGACTTTCTGGTTAAAAGTCTCAGGTCTAGAAAACTGGAGCCCTGAATTGACCAATAGAGGTCCAACGACGAGGATATGGGAAACTTGATATCTTTCAAGATTATGGAGTTATACTCTTCATATTCTATTTTTTGTCTTTTTTTTTTCTTGTGACCAGAGCATATGTCTGCAAGGCAGACCAGGAGCGAGGACCGACCCGTGTCTGTCTGAAACGGAGACACTTGGGGCCAATTGGACTTTATGAACCGCTATTGGCTTTCAGCAACAGGAGGATCACTTGTTGGACTCTTTTATTAATTTTTGTTTTTATTAGAAACTCTGTAACCAAAAATATATTAAGATTTTTAAGAGGAGGTCTGTTACATGTTGCAAAAAAACCACCCCACCATATTTGATCCTTGTTCTTAAACAGCGTTCATTTCAAAAGAGGGGATGTTTTCCCCCCATACTTGCTGGCGGTCGTCACATTTTCAGATAGCTTTCAGTTCAGAGAGATCGATATCCTTCACCGATAACGTATTTGACTTTCTCACGCCGTCTTCGCAAAAGTGTAAAATCGGTATTTCAGTTATTACCTGCGCAACCATTTGGATTCCTTGTAATTTGAGGCACTTTTATGATTTTATTCAGCTTTGCCTGAAGGGATATATAAGGGTTGGAAGGGAGCTCTGAATGAACCACAATCTCACAACGTACTCTACATACATGGTTTGTTTTGTTATTTTTTATGTTGAGAGGGATAGTAGGACAGGAAATTGACTCAAACAGCTCAATATGTCGTAGCACGGGCGCTAACCGCTAGCAGTGTTTTTCAGAGGATTCAAGACTTTGTCCTGACGAAAGAGAATTTCAAAACATTTGCATATTTTAATGATACAGAATGCGTTTTTAATTAAAAGAGGATGAAACATTTGTACACCTCAGTATTGCTGTGTCTGATTTTGTTACAGTATTATAAAATACATTTAATATATTTTAAATAAATAAATATATATATTATATATATATTCACATACCATTCAAACTTTGGGGTCGGTACACTGTAAAAAAATATTGATGGTTTCACTTAAAAAAGTAAGTAACCTGGGTTGCCTTAATTTTAAATTCATTGAACTGGAAAAAGTGAGTTAATACAATGAAGTAGAAATTAATTTAACCATCATAAACTCAAAATAATAAGTTATCTCAACTAAATAAATTATTATAAAGTTGATTTGACAAAAGAAAAAATGTTGTGATTATTACACTGTAAAAAAATATTGTTGGTTTAACTTAAAAAAGTAAGTAACCTGGGTTGCCTTAAAATTTTAAGTTCGTTGAACTGGAAAAAGTGAGTTAATACAATGAAGGAGATTAATTTAACCACCAGAAACTCAAAATGATAAGTTATCTCAACTAAATAAATTATTATAAAGTTGATTTGACAAAAGAAAATATGTTGTGATAACAAATCTTGAAAATAATTTTTACAGTGGGAGAATTTTTCTAAAAGTTTCATTGAATGCTTCAATTAAAGTCTCTAATGCTGCATTTATTTTATCAAAAAACGCTAAAAGGCATGTAAAAACTATAATACAATTTATTATATAAATATTACAATTTTAATTAAAAAATATTTTTAATATTAATATATTTTGCAATGATCCTGTGATTGCAAAGTTCTGAGCCTTGTCACCTTTATGCATCAAAAAGTATAATTTTTTCCCCTAAAATAAAATAAAATCTTACCTACCCCACACTAAAATGTATATTCATATTTTAAAAAAAGTGTGTGCACATGCATATTTAGGAATATTCATAGAATAATTACTTTAAATATGTATTTGAAGCAATATTACATATTTAAAAAAGGTACTGTAATTAATTTATATTTAACATTTTGCTGTTGCCACGTGGTTTGATATTTCTATTAATGAATTATTGGTAATATTCAGTCTATTCTAGGCCTATTTATTTGACCCTGCTAAGTGGTAACCATACACAAAATTATGTTGTTTTTTTTTTCTTAAATTAAATATGAATAACATTTCATGTTCAATTACACAATTGGCTTGGATTTTTTGCGAACCTCAACTCTAAACCAAGTTAAATACATGCTTTCATTCAGTTTAAAAATATGTACTTTATTATTCAGCCCATTCAAAAAGTCCATTGTGTTAGGATGGGGAAGCTGCAGTTCTCCCTGGATCTTCTTTGTTTCCTGAGAGAACTGATTTTTCCCTCTGCTTTATTACTTTGACATTTATAAAAGAGGTTTTCATACACGTGTTGCTGTTAATAATTAATAAACTTGTTTTTTACGCTATTATCAATTCACATAATAGAGGAACTGTGGAACTTTACGCTAGAATGACAATGCTGCTAATGTACAACTAACCAAAGGTTTGAGAAGAAATCTTTATTGCGGATGCATTTGTGGTCCAGAAGCATCACGTTAAACTTCCTCCTCGTTATTATTGATTTTGAGGCAGGATTTGAGTGGATGGTTGTTAGGGATCTAGAAAATATTTGTGTCATCTTAATGATGATGACGTTCAACAATTTACCCTTTTAGATTTATATATGGCCTATGTTACCCAACCTACTTTATAATGTCAAAAAAATACATTTGTGGTTTGTGGTTGAACGTCGCGTGACAATGTACACACTTTCTCTTGTGGTTGGTGCTTTTACACTACACTAAAATGTGTAAGTCACACTATGATATCTGCATAACTACTGAAATATCTCCACGGTGATGCTTTCATAATGTTCAAATCCACACGCATTCGGCAGCAGCGACCGAATTCACTTCATTTGAAGGAACAAATATACATAATTGTAATCAAAAATGTGTCATTTTATATTTATAAACAAACAGAGCCATTCGAAGAGACTCGTTACGATATTTTTATAAATTAGATGAATGCTTTTTATATAGAGAAAAATATGTAATTATATGTTTATAAATTATGATTTATTTATAAATTGTTATATGCTCTCATATTGAAACCTTTCATATGTAAAAATATGAAAATTATATTTATAAATTATAAAATATAATTTATTTATAAATTACTATATGCTTCCATAATGATGCCTTTCATAAATGTAAAAATATGTAATTATATATTTATAAATTAGTACATTACTCTAGTCTATGCTCCCATATAGAAATCTATTAATATATATATATATATATATATATGATGCCTTTCATATGTAAATATATATTTAGAAATTATGATATATTTATAACTTACTCTATGCTCATAAATAAAAATGCTCCCATAATGATGCCTTTCATATGTAATTATATATTTAGAAATTCTAATATATTTATAATATAAATTACTCTATGCTCACATATAGAAACCTTTCATATGTAATATATTTATAAAATCATATATGCTCCCATTGATGCCTTTTATATATGTAAAAAATATGTAATTGTTTATAAATTATGATATATTTATAAATCAATATATGATCCCATATTGATGCCTTTCATTTATGAAAAAAAGTAATATATTTAAAAATTACAATGTTTATAAATTGCTATATACTTCCATATGGAAGCCTTGCATATATATAAAATCCTACAACCTTATATTTATAAATTACTGTCCATCCATCCATCCATACATTTATAGATCCATACATACATATTAATATATCCAGCATATATGTATATTATATTAATAATGTAGTTTTAATTTTTAATTTGTATATATATATATATATATATATATATAGTAATTTTAATTTGGCTATATATATATATATATATATATATATATATATATAGTGATTTTAATTTGGATATATATATATATATAGTGATTTTAATTTGGATATATATATATATATATATATATATATATATATAGCAATTTTAATTTGGATATATATATATATATATATATAGTGATTTTAATTTGGATATATATATATATATATATATAGTGATTTTAATTTGGATATATATATATATATATATAGTGATTTTAATTTGGATATATATATATATATATATATATATACATACACACACACACACACACATATAATCTAATATATATATATATATACATATATACAATCTAATATATATATATATATACATACAAACAAATAATCATCATGTAACAGCAGTGAAAGTATGAATCACACACACACAAAAAAAAAATCTACCAATTTGATTGAATTGATGACCTGTAAGGTGTTTCATTCTTATGGTCAAGCACTCCCGCTGAAACCCCTAACACACAACACACACACGGTCACACAGCTCATGGAAATCCCAAATAAACTGGCTGCACCACATGGTTTCCACATCCCTCTGTTTACAGCGCGACACTTCTGCTTTCTGGAAATTCACACTTCTGTCTCGCATTCATATCTCAGGTTTAAAAGAGCAGTGAAAGGAAGGGTCACCACAACTCATTCAGTTCAAGGTAAGACTCCTCCACATCTGCACTGCTCACATACACAGATGTGTGTGACCGCCGGTTCAGATATCATCAAGAAATATTGATATAATGCTTTTCTTTTAATATTTACTTTAATTGACACAATAACACTATAATATTAACATTTAATTGTTTTGTTTAGATGAACAAGATTGTGTTTCTCATTCTGCAAGCTGTCCTTCAGTCGACAGCCGGCACTTCACTGAGGATCCTCAAGGAAAACGGTGAATATTGATTAAATCTCATTTATTGGTATCTTTAGCTGATTTCTTTAAACAATGTATATATGTGTGTGTGTGTGTGTGTGTGTGTATGGCAAGCAGTTTTAGCTTTTATTCATTTCCAGGATATGAATTCTTGATATCAACAATTTAATTGCTGATTTCTATAATTGCTGCCATTCAAAATGAATTGTTGATATCAAGAATTGATTTTTTACTAGTAGAAATATCATTTTTGATATCAATAATTACATTGTTACTGGTAAAAATGTGAATTCCTGATATCAATAATTAAATTGTCACTAGTTGAAATGTCTATTCTTGGTATCAACAATTCAATTGCTAGTAAAAATGATCATTTTTGATATCTGAAAATGTATTTCTGATATCAATATTATTTCTGATATCTAAAATGGCTTTCTTACTAGTAACAATCACATTCATGATTTTGTATATATACTGTAAATACACACACATGCATGTATATTTAAGAAAGAAAATATCATTTATATTTAAAATATTTATATATATAATATATCTATATACATGACAATAGTTCTTAAATATAGACAAGCATGTGCGTGTATTTATATATATATATATATATATATATATATATATATATATATATATATATAAAATAATTATACACAGTGCACACATATGTTATGTAAACACAAACTTTTATTTTGGATGCGATTAATCACGATTAATCATTTGACAGCCCTATTATAAACAAACTATTACTATTTCAGAAAAATGCTGTTTAAAAAAAAAAAAATTAAGAAAATTTTTGATAATAATAATTTTGAAAAGTTTCTCGAGCAGCAAATAATCATATTAGAGTGATGGGACTGAAGACGGGAGTAATGATCCTGAAAATTCAGCTTTGATCACAGGAATAAATTACATTTTATAATATATTCAAATAGAAAACAGTCATTTCAAATGGTAATAATATTTCACAATTTTAGGGTTTTTTGTATTTTTAATCAAATGAATGCCGCAGAAGATGTTAAAAAAATCGTGCAACCCCAAACCTTTTACCGGCAGTGAATATTATACATTTTGATCAATTTAATACGACCTAAGTTTACATTTTTGAAAGTATGCATTATTGGTTTCCCGTGGCGAGTCTGATGGAGGTTTTGTGTTGTAGTCATGGTTCTGGACGTGTCGGATCTGTCCAGCTCGGATGTGTCACTGCATTGTGGAGAGCAATATGAAGGAGAGCAGATCCGCTGGGAGAGGAACGAGAAAAGCATCTCTGAGACAGGAAACCGCATCACTGTCACCATAGACGGGCTGCGGGGGGGAAACTTCACGTGTCACAGAGCCAATCACAGAGAGACCCTGAACTACACGCTGTTACTGGTCCATCCCGTCAACTTTCCTAAAGGAGTTCTTACACAATCTGCTCACGGAGGTACATATAAAGAACATTTCTGTGTTCAAGTAATAGGAGGACATCTTTTCTGGTCCCAAAAAATAGTTCAACAGCATGTGTGTGTATATATATATATATATATATATATATACTAATATCTAGCTATAAAGACAAGTTTTTAATAGAAATTTATTATAAAACATTTTTATCTTGAACTAAATGTCTTAAATCTTAAAATATAGGTCTATTTTAAAAAAAAAAATACATGCAAATAAATGTGCGAGTTTGTGGGATATTCATTGGCTTTTAAACGCGATATCAAAAGCCCTTGACATCTGCCTTTTGGAAAATTTGTATGCATAGCGACACACACGTGCCTATAGGAATGTGCTGAAGCAGTGTATTCTGTTCCTATTTAACGTTTTGGGAATTGCCAGTCAAGATGCACACATAAAGTTTAAAAATACGGGTTATTTTGCAGACTTGTGGGAAGAAAATATCCAAAAAATACAAATATATGTTAACTGCACTTTATCTGTTTTTTAAAATAAGTAAAAGAGGCTCTTCTTTTAAAAAAAAAAACCCAGAAGAGTCAGAAATCTGCACTTTAGTAGCTCTTATATAAAAAAATATTTTTCATATTTTCATATGATTTAAATAGTAATAAAAAAAAATCTGCCTGTTTTTTCTTATTTATGGAGGTTGTGTACAACCGTAGCCCTCAAACCGTATTCACTTTATGGCCCTTAATCCTGTAATTGTGGACAAATGTGTGCGCAGAGGACTCTAATTTTTATTTATGATAAATCTTATATCACTGTCTTCGATAAAGTTTTGTCTATCCATTTATGGTGTTTTTTTTTTATTTTGGGGGTATTTTTGAATGTATTTACTTCAAAAAGTACCATATTTTCTATGTAAATTATGCTTATTTTTATGTTTTATTTTTTAAATTTTTTTTAACTACATTAAAATATCATTCCACTAAGTTCTTAGAGCTAAAACCAAAAGATGAAGTGACTTTGCGGTCACCTGGTGTCTTATTTTGGCTTATTTTAGAATGCTCTAAATTACAGTTTTTCCCATTCATTTCTATGGGTGCCCATTTTTGACCCAAATACAAGATTAAGGAGTTTTTATTTTTCACCCACTTAACATTGTAGAAATGAGTCAAAAAAAAAATGTGTGTGTTCAGGAGGCAAACTTAGGAAAAGTAGCCAAGTCTTGTACCGCTCAGATCAAGGGAAGTGTTTTTTTTTTAAATAAATCAAAAAGTTTAAATAATCATTTTGCCCACATTTGTCCAGAATACGGTTTTAGGGTTAAACTCCAACATGTCAACACAATGAAACGGGCTGTATCCAATCTTTAGATTTCTGTTCTGGAAATGAGAAATAGCCAAGTGCATATTTAATTACACAATACCTCACAGTGTTAAAAGTCCATAATTCGTGTCCATGATATATATATATATATATACTTTAAAAAAACAAGTTGAGTAAAAGATTAATTCAGTGATTTAAAAGATTCAGTGATTTAAACTGATTTAAACAAATGATTTGTTTGTTTTCCTCACTGTTCAGAACTGCTCAACTTTATTTTTATTTTATTGTCTGTGTAGAGTTTGTTTCTTGTTCTGCGAGGAACTATAACGGACGGTTTCGTTGCTCTTGGAAGTGGCATCAGGAGCGGAAAGAAAGAGCCGTGGTGTATTTCGCAGCAATACGGTAACTATTCTGGATAATCATTGAACAAGAATTAATAATAACACTTTATTTTGATGGTCACTTTTGAACATTCTGTTGACTATAAGTAGCTTTGCCAATTATTAGAGTATAGTTCACTTAAAATTAATTGTTGGTATGTTTTATCTTACCTCAAGAGCATCCAAGATGTAGGTGTCTTTGTTTTTGCAGAAGTTTCAATTTTGATATTTTTAGGTCAAACCGTTCTTGTCTGTCAGTCATATAATGGAGGTCTATGGTCACCACCTCAAAGAGCATGCACAGAGAAGTCCAAATTAAACATGATTTAATGACTCGTAAATGTAAGTACACATTGATGGCCTAAGACACGAAACGAGCGGTTTGTGTGAGAAAACCAACAGTATTTATATTGTTTTACCTCTTGTAACACCAGCCACGCCCAAGTGATCCGAGCGCTTTGTGGCTGTGGTTACAAGAGGTAAAAACGATATAAATACTGTTCGTTTTCTCACACAAACCGCTCGTTTCGTGTCTTAGGCCATCAATGTGTACTTACATTTACGAGTCATTAAATCATGTTTAATTTGGACTTCTCTGTGCATGCTCTTTGAGGTGGTGACCATAGACCTCCATTATATGACTGACAGACAAAAACGGTTTGACCTAAAAATATCAAAATTGAAACTACTGAAACTACTCCAACTTATTTTATCCCAAACCCTACCATTCTACTAATACTCTAGTAAAACTCTAATGAGAGTTAGTAGACATATAAGTGCAATGTTACTTATAGCCAACAGAATATGTGTTAAGGACCATCAAAATAAAGTGAAACCAGCTTGTGTTGAAAGAGCAAACCAGAGCTGAACTGGGCATGCGTTCATACAGGAACTCTAGTTTGATCAACTGCACTCTGGACTCGGATATCTCCGGACTGACGTGTATCGACGGGGATTACTGTCGGTACTCTGAAGAGCCTAGGAGCATCAACCTCACTCTGTTCGTCAGAAACCTGTATCGGCTGGAGGAACACCAGAGGACCTTCTTCATCCGGGACATTGGTGAGAGATGTGCGCCCCCGGGTGGTCACCACATGTATTGGACTCATCATTTATATGAACACTAATACATGATACTTAAAGGAGTAGTTCACTTTAAAAAAAAAAAACAACTATTGCTGATAATTTACTCACCCCCATGTCATCCAAGATGTCCATGTCTTTCTTTCTTCAGTCGAAAAGAAATTAAGGTTTTTGATGAAAACATTCCAGGATTTTTCTCCATATAATGGACTTCAATGGGGACCAAATGAGAGTTTCAGTGCAGCTTCAAAGGGCTTTAAACGATTCCAGACGATGAATAAGGGTCTTATCAAGCGAAACGAGCGGACATTTCAAAAATAAATAAACGAGTTTACGTTTTATAAGCTCAAATGCTCGCCTTGCTCTGTTCTGTGATGCGTGTTCGTGACTCTCCTGTTCGAACTCGTTCATCAAAATGAACGAATCTTTTTTCGAGTCATGACTCAAAGGGTCCTAGAGAAGATTATTCATCGTCTGGAATCGTTTAAAGCCCTTTGAAGCTGCACTGAAACTGTCTTTTGGACCTTGAACCGTTTGGTCCCCATTGAAGTCCATTATATGCAGAAAATCCTGTAATGTTTTCATCAAAAACCTTAATTTCTTTTCGACTGAAGAAAGAAAGACGTGGACATCTTGGATAACATGGGGGTGAGTAAATTATCCGCAAACGTTTTTTCAAAAGTGAACTAACTATATTAATTCTGATGAGTATATCTGTTGATTTAGTATTTGACGCAAGAAATAGTGACCAAATCATTTTTGTGGGCACTACGTGTAAATAAATACTCTTGTGAAAAATTACACTTTAGCATACTTCTAAAAAAAAAAATGCATTATGGAATATTACAGAAATAATACACTTTAAAAGAATGTGCTTTCAGACACTTAATTGCATGTTATTTATAACTAAACGTATAGTTTAGGTTAAATTTATATTAAATGTAATTCAATTATAGTAAACTAAAGTTACATTAATGTCATTTCTGTTGAAACTTGTATGTCATGTATTTAAATATATAAAAAAAATAATAATAAAAATATTTTTTTATTCACAAATTTGTAACTAGTAAAATATTTTGGAGTTTGGAGTAAATAGTAAAATCTGTATTCATTATAAAAATGCCCATGACGTTGTACGATTTTACTAAATCTAAATGGGCCCTGGTTGGGAACTAATGTCCTCAACTCTTCCTTCTGTCCTAACTCTAACTCTAACTCTCAGTCCAACCAGATAAAGTAAATATGACCAAGATCCAGGACGATGTGTTTGAGTGGCGCCCCCCTGAGACGTGGAGTTTCCCCTGCAGTTTCTTTCCCCTGTCCTACGAGGTCAAAGTGGTTCCCAACAATCATAGCTGTGACTCCACAGGAAGTCGTGTCGAAGTAAGACAACGTCCTTTATTTTTGTTATTTTTTTTATTTTCAAGATCAAAAACATTAAAGATGTTCATTTCTGGTAATATTAGAAAGTGGAAACCATTGAGACGCATTACAAGGTGAACGCCAAAAAACCATACACTTTCTGCGTCCGAGCTCAGGACAAAATAGCCAAAACACTTTGGAGTGACTGGAGTCGCCATCATATGTAAGTAAACTTTGACCTGCAGTAGTGTTTGATATTTTATGAAAATATTCAGCTTTACATTGTGTATATTTTGTGTAACAGAAGGAAACACCGGCACACTTCGGAGCAATAAAAGGTGTGTTGATTTGTTTTTAATGAACATATTGATAATTTTTAATTGATGATGTATGCTAGTGCAGTTATTGACATTTCGATTCTTTGTTTTATGAATGCAGCCGGTCTCGAGGGATACATCAGTTCGCTTGCAGCTATTCATATTTATATTCATTTTCTTGTATGTGCCACTGTAAAATTGATTTTTGCAATAAATTTTCCAGATCATTCAAATACTCAATGGCTTCATATTTCAGTTTTATCAGTTTAATCACATCCAAAATAAAAGTTTGTGTTTATAATATATGTGGGTGCACTGTGTATAATTATTTTGTATATAAAAATTCACACACATGCATGTATATTTAAGAAAAATGTGTTATTAATACATAAAATATTTATATTTAATATAAATTATGTATATGCATGTGTGTGAATTTATATATACAAAATAATTTTACACACTATACACACATATATTATGTAAACACAAACTTTTATTTTGGATGCGATTAATCATTGCCCAGCCCTTTTGAAATATTTTACTAGACAAGTTAACATTAGTAAACAATTATTAAATTTGTTGCAGTACTTAATCTTTGTTGATTTTAGTTTTCGACTGATCATTGTTATTTGTTGCCCATATTAGCTCAGGTCCAATCAACATCCACTTTTGATTTGAATAATCAAATCAACAATAAAATTGACAATTATTAAAATTAAGATTAGTAAATGTTTTAGAAGTTCATATTACTTATTTTTGAACCTTAACGAAAAATATTATCTTTACATCATATACTATATATAGCATTATTTATGATAAAACGTGCATAAATACACAGCAACGTTCATATATATAAGAGGACGTATAAAAAAAATAATGTGTATAAAATCTTGATTGATATATAAACTTTTCATTTTAGACAAACTACACACAAACTACTGTAAAACCATTAAAGTTTAATTTACATTAAGGTTACAACCATAAATCCAATACCCACATCTGAGCACCGGATGAAATGCAGTTACACAAAACGCAATACTGTTTACATAGTTAATATCTATCGAAATCGATGACAACACATACTTTGTGTTTAAAACAGAAGTGGGGGAAACACCAACAAGCTTCAATGTTATGACAAAAAAAAAAAAAAAAAATCTTGATATCTCTTTTTCTCCCCATTATCATGTGACCGCTTTATGAACATAAAACATACATCATCTGCATTTAGAAAAAAAAAAAAACATGCATGTAAACATGTCAAATATCCTCATTGTTCATTTGGAGAAGTGTTTTTATCTGCCGACGAAGCTGCAAATGTACGTTTATCTCTAACAGACAAAGAACGAAGCAGCCAGGCCAGAATTACCGCTTCTGTTAACACACGGCCTTCCTGTGACGTAAGATTTAGCAAAAAACTATTACATTTGCATCCACCCAAAAAAAAAGTGAATTACAGGAAGTGTGTCAGGCGGGGGATGAGGTCAAAGTACCGTCATGCTCGATGCTATTAATTGTTGAAATGCTTTTCATTGACCTGTTGAGGTAAATAGTGTTTTCAGGAGTCCAAATGCTAGAATATTTGTAACGAGCGACTATAAGGAGATGAAGGACGCGAGACACAGAGAAGCGGATGACGTGGAGCAGCAGTTGTTTGGTCAGGTACCTTCTAGACTCAGTGCTGGACATGTCATTGATTCTGCCTCTTGGAGAGGAACCTGTCGGAGACAAATCATTCGTCACATTACACTTGACATGCTTATTACCGAGTCAAAGTGATAGTCGCGTGTAGCGTCTTTTTAAGGGATTTTATTACAGCAAATACGCTACATTATTGTGGAAGACAACAGCATTGAATGAAGAGACAACGTGTGTTTTATTTCCATATTAAAAAGGCACACCAGGCAGGAATCCCCTTTTTGTCAAACAGCGCCCCCTAGAGTCGCTGTGGAGTACTTGTGGAGTCGTGTTACATGGTATTCAATAGTACATTGTGTTTAATTTGTCGTTTAATGAGATCTAATATATGTTGTAAGTGGTGAGAATTTTCACGTGATTCATTCAATATGGGCCAAGCAGAGAAACGACCGAACACCTCCACGTTTTCCCTATTTAAAACCAGTTACACGAGTAGTGTACTCGAACTATAATGTTTGGCAGAATACCACAGCAAGTGATTGGGAGCACTTTGACTCCTATTTGTAATTAAATAGGGAAAACGTGGAGGTGTTTGGCCGCTTCTCTGCTTGGATCCTAATGAATGAACTGGGCTAAGCTAAGTGCTAACAAAAAAGGTGGAGTATCCCTTTTAGTTTTAAAGTCCCCCTTTGATGAAAATCATGTATTTAATATTGTTTATATGTCTTAAAAAAAGAGTCTCAAAGCATGGTTTGAAATCGCTGGTGTTTCTGACGTCACAAACAACCTTGTAATCAAGTCTCTGACCTGACATGAGTGAGTGGACATGGGGCTAGTTAGCATATTCATGGATTTGCGTGTACTAAATGAGGCTTATAGAGTGCTGTAAGGCATGAAGAATCACCTTTCCCAGTGCTTGTGGTTGAGACCCGAGAAGTCCTCCAGTTTAGCGATTTCCTTCAGATACAGAGACAGCTTGTAGAGCTCTTTGTCTTTCTCACGGTTTAAGTGTGCCTTCATGAACGGTCTGATCTGTGACCAATACATGGAGGAGAATACATCTTTAAAAACATTTAATACACTTTCTTATAACGCAGACACAAAAACAACAGAGAGATACTAGTGGTGGGAGAAAAAAACAACAGCTGGGTAGATTACTTACAAATTGTAGTTGGTTACGGCTTCCAAATCACACGACAAATTGTAGTTAGTAACTATCAGTGGTGGAGGAAGTACTGAATCTCAGTACTTAAGTAAAAGTACAAATACCCAGATAAATATTTACTTTAGTAAAAGTAGAAGTAACACAATGACAACCATACTTAAGTAAAAAGTAAAAAGTACTTTATTTTAAATGTACTTTAAGTATTAAAAGTAAAAGTACTTGCATAACAATTTATTATCTTAATGTCTATTTTCTAATGATTAATAAAACATTTAATTCTAACTCATTCAACCTAATAGCCTACTCCTATAATGATGTTCAATAATGATGGGAAAAAAATGTCACCATTTCTGAAACAAGCTTGCAATTAGGCAATATCATGCTTATCCTTAGTACTATATGTTAATTTAATTACTATGTTTGGCAGTAAACGCGATTCATTTATGGTGTAATTCTGAGCCTCTTGGCTTGCCATAATCCTAACCAAACCAAACATATTACACACGGTGTGTTTCCTATGCACGTAAAAACAAATTTTCGCGTATGAGTTGCATGATAAACACACTGCGTGTGAGACGCATTTAGTATGACTGGGTTGATATACTGTATCTATGGCAACCAAACGTCACTGGTGAGACAAACGTGCAACGAACGGACGGTCAGATTACGTTTTGGCAGGGGAAAAACTGATCAGAAAATGTAACGAAAATGTAACAGAAGCTGTAGAAATGTAGTGGAGTAGAAAGTATAATAATTGCTGCAAAATGTAACGAAGTAAAAGTAAAAAGTAGGCACTATTTATTGTACTTAAGTAAAGTAAAGATACGTGAAAAATGTACTTAAGTAAAGTAACGAAGTATTTGTACTTCGTTACATTCCACCACTGGTAACTATCCATTGAAATCCATTACATTGCATATTTTAGGTAATATAATCAGATTACTTTTGACCTGGCTCGTTAAATCACATTAAATTGAATCGGATAATCTTCCACCACGTTGATATAAAAATACAAAGAGAAAGAATACAGGTCCTTCTCAAAATTAGCATATTGTGATAAAGGTAATTATTTTCCATAATGTAATGATAAAAATTAAACTTTCATATATTTTAGATTCATTGCACAGCAACTGAAATGTTTCAGGTGTTTTATTGTTTTAATACAGATGATTTTGGCATATAGCTCATGAAAACCCCAAATTCCTCAAAAAATAATATATATATATATATATATATATGAAGAGTTCAGATGCAAAAGCCTCTAAGTGCCGTTTGAAATTTTCTTCTAGAATGATCATTTTTATCAAGCTTGTATATTTAAGTTCAGTGATTTCACTTTAATGGCAATGATAATTACCTATTAACTGTTATTTAAGTGAAATTACTGAACTTAAATATACAAGTTTGATAAAAATCATCATTAAAGAAGAAAATTTCAAATGGCATTTAGAGACTTTTGCATCTGAACTCTTCTAACAATACAAGTCAATTTAATGCATCCGTGACAAATAAAAGTATTACTTTCTTTTACAAATAAAAATCTTACAGAAGTGTATATTACTTTAGAATAATTAATGATAAGAATCAGGTCAAATCAGATCACAAGGTGCCTTCATAATTCTTTATTTATCCCCAACTTGAATCAGAAATAACCCGTAAACATAGACTCCAGCATACCTTCAGTCCATTCTGTGGATTCATGAGGAAGTTTCTTCCGATATCATCAAACATAACGGTGTTCTTCCTGTCGTAGAACTCGCTATATTTACCCCATATGACTCCCAAAGGCTTCACCTGAAACATGCCAAGCAGACATTATGCATCATGCAAATCAAATGTAGAGACAATGGCATGTTTTTTTACTAGAATCTGACCTCTACGACTCCTCTTTTCGGTGTGTGTACAGTGATCATCGCTGCACTGTCCAACATGAAGGTGATCTTGTAGTTTGGGTTGTCCGTCACTCCCAGTTCCTAAAAGACCACAGGTATTGGATTATGTTAATGTCAGTAATAATAAAGTAAAGTTTAGTCCCCCAGAATTTTATCCCTTAAAACTCCAAAAAGTGCTTTTTTTCCTTGAAAAATATTCATCATGCCTTAAAATAGCGTGAATGTAACTCGACACCCTTGCTTCATTTAGTGTATGCGGTTCTATGAATATGCAAATGAGCCCCGCCTCCTTTGGCTGCTAGACCAGTAGGTGGCGATGACACACTTCACGAAAAAAATTCGTGAATTCGATTGATAAATTAAAATTCGTGAATGAATTTTAATTTTAAATAGCAGCTAGACTAAAATTTATAAATGCCCGGGGTTTGTGTTTTTTTTTTTTTTTTATGTCTGATGTTTTTGCTGTTTTTTTTTATAAATTCGTATGTTTTGTGAGGTTGAAGTTACTTAAATTGCTTCAACCTCAAAATAAAAAAAGATTTTACTACTACTGTTGACTGAACACGTAATACACGCGAGGATGACATCATCATCTTCACAGATTTGCGTTTTTGTTGTAATGTGGAAAACAAAACGAGGACCTACTTTCATTTTAGCATCAATCCACTTCATACTTGTAGCAGCTAAAAAGGAATGAAAGAGAAACAGCAGATCTAAGTCTCTGAGCGTCTTGAAGAGTCCACAAAACTTCATTATCTAGATGGATACTTACACCAGATGACAATATCATAGTCCTCATATGCTGATGTAAGAAACTCGTGTAAGTACGGTCTCATCAGCTCCTGACCCGTCTCTGCACAGGACTTATGATCTACATTTAAAGAAGAAAAAACAAATACGTTTATATACATAAATCAGTGGCAAGCGGTGACTTCTTTAACTGGGTATGCTGGGTTGTGCATCATGTCAAAAAAGTGCCCGATGCAGATACTATAAGCAAGACGCTTGTGTTCGCTCTATATTTAGTTGATTTTTCTTTCAAGGGACCTTAAACAGTCCCTCCAGGATTTCACGATTTTTTTTTTGTGATTTTTTTGCGATCAAAATGACTGATTTTGTGGTGGTAATTTCCCAAAATTTGTGAAAAAATTAGCGATTTATATTTAACATTTACCATAATAGTATTCAGTTCTTCCAGAAAAACGTTTTTTTTTGTGATTGTTGCGGGCAAAAATTGATTGATTATGCGGCCCGTTTTCTTTAAAAATGCGATGGAATATGCGGGATATTTATGCAATTTTATGCGATGAAATTGCAGGAATTTGCAAAAATTGA
Organism: Pimephales promelas; assembly: GCF_988280905.1. NCBI lineage: Eukaryota > Metazoa > Chordata > Actinopteri > Cypriniformes > Leuciscidae > Pimephales > Pimephales promelas. The sequence continues at coordinate 30,928,190 of NC_142787.1, forward strand.
GGGAACTTGCAAAAATTGCGGTTTGATGAAAAAGAGAAAAAAAGTGATTCCCCCAACATCCTGTTAATGTAAGAGTCATTTCTTATTACTTCCTTTGATAAACAAGCATACTACATCATAGAAAGTGCTGGGAATGTTTAATTTCTCATCTTGTTTTATTTCAGACTGTAAGAGTGTAAATAAGGCGTGGCCCCTTTAAGAGCTGCGCGCTCCCTGTTGAACTCTCTGCGTTGTTATATGTGCGCCTCGTACACCCCATGTGTGCGGTTAATTTCTGTTTGATGCTACTTCTTTTATCTTATGTTGTTTATTAAGTAACGATGTGACAGTTCGATTTGTGAGATGTCAATCGCCTCCGTGAGTCTGTCTGGCGTCGTGTAATTGCGTCACTTCATAACGTTCCCATGGAAACAGGGGGAAATGGCTGCTCTTATGTGAAGCAAACGCAACATTTTTCAACTTTCTGATAAGATACATGTGACTTTTTTGCAACGAAAATGCGAGGATTATGAAATTATGCAAACTCCGCATATTTTGCACGTAAATCGGCAATTTATGCGGCGAAAGTGCGGCGTATTTGAAAAAATGCGGCCCCCGCATAAATATGCGGACTTTGGCTGATTTTGCATTTAAATTCAGCGATCGCATAATCGCGTTTTTCTGGAGGGACTGCTTAAACAATTCAAGCAGAGCAGATCTTTGCATTTCAATTTAAAGGTCAGCATGAAACGGAAGTCTTTTCTTGAATATTCAAGTGAAACAACTTCTCAAACTAGACGAAATGTAGAGCGGGACTTGATTTTGTCCATCTGGAATTGTCTGGATGGTTGTGTGGTTTGTTATTGGTGTGATGTCATGTGATTGACAGGTTGTCCCGCCCCTTACACCAGCGAACAAGTCATCAAAATGTCGTTGCAAGAAGATTACGAGGGTAAGTTTTGATTTAATGACGACTTTGCTATAATTGGCTAGACGGATTTACCCAGTGCTTCTTATATGATCAGATGCACGTGGTTTGGGTTTCAAAGACTCACCGAAGAGTGTATAGTCAATATCTAGAACAAGCAATCTCTTTCCTGGTCTTGGGGGATTTAACTCGTCAACTTTATAATCTTTCACTCGACGGGCTATCTTGGCCAAATTCTCCTCCCTGTATGAAAGGAAAACAAATATAAAAGGTTAATTCAGAACAGTGGGCTGAATAATATTGTTTCCAAATGTATGACAGTGGCTTTTTAGTAAATGTATACAAGTAAAAAGACAATTATTTAAAAATACCGTTCAAAAGTGTGGGGTCTGTATGGTTTTTGAGTCTCTTATTCTCACAAACAGTACGTTTATTTGATCTAACATGCAGTTTCCTATTTAAATATTTAATTAAATATCAAATTTAATCTATTCCTGTGATCACAGCTGAATTTTCAGCATCATTACTCCAGTCTTCAGTGTCACATGATCCTCTAATATGATGATTTGCTGCTTAAAAAATCATCATAAATGTTGAGTTGTGATGCTTAATATTTTTTATGGAAACCATACTTTATTTTTTCATAGAAAAAGCCTCAATTAAACAGCATTTATTTGAAATTTTGTCAGATTAAAATGTATTCAATGCCTTTGTGATCAATTCAATGCATACTTACTGAATAAAAGAGTTTATTAATTTTATACATATAATATCTTACTGACCCCAGACTCTTGAATGTGGAATAAATAGCAGGGTTTCACTGACCTGTTTTCAACCTCAGTCACTTCCTCTTCAATGTCAAAGTCATTGACCACATCATCATTTTCTGGTGGAGGCGCCAACACATCTTCCTATGGAGAGGAAAATCAAAGTTTATGGGATATATAGAAAGGTTATATACACATATAATATATTTACATACACACACGACTTTGCTATTGGCTATATATAATGTGTACACATACACTATATATTAGATATTGCATAATATATATATATATATATATATATTATATCACACATACATGCATAAATCAGGTAGAATATTTAAAAAATAAATACAATTACACTTAATAATTTTACCAACCAAACTTTCCTCTCTGGTGCCCATCATCATAATTTTGGTATTGGGCTTCAATTTCAAGTCCCCCAGTTTGACTTCATCATCTGCTGGTTTACCTGACAACAGTAGAAGGTTAAACAACGTTTCTGTTTTTATTTGCATATTGTGTATCAGAAATAGAGTGTGTTTTTAACACCACTCACCTTTGACTTTCAACCCCAGGAGCTTCTGTCGTTCTGGAAGAACTCCTGTGAGGGATTTAATGGACTGTTTCAGATCCAACACCGTGTCCTCCTCAGACAGTGTGCTAATGGAGTACTCCTGCCCACCCCACTTGATAATGACCGAAACAGACATGCTGGTGGATGAGCTGTAAAGGCGGTTTTGTGTTATTAGCACGTCATTGGAATGATTTTTGATATGAAATCAAGTGTCAGAAACACAATGAACACTTTATGGAGTTCATCAGCATACATAGGGTTGGACGATGAAACGGAAACATCTAGTTTTAGACCACGATAATATATTATTATGGTATAGGGCTTCCTTTTGCAGCAAATGTCACTGTGACTTGCTTAACTAAAATACCCCTTACAGTGGCTCAGAAATATTTCGAGATTTCAAACTTTTCTATCGCAAGTCTTTCTGTGTGTATTGGTGCGATATCTTCCTGATAACACAATGTTTGAACCATGTTTCGGTTTCATTGTCTAACCCCTGGATGTGTTACCTTGGAAACGTTACACCAACATCAGCATCCACTGTTCAGTACACAAGACAAATGGGTCAGGTGCTACATCACTGTAAAACATTTTTTGCAAACAACAACCTCAGCTAAAAAAAAATGCAATCTAATAAAATACAAGCTAAGCATATGCCATGTTGGTAAAAAAAAAAGTGTAACTAACTAGTTGATGTAGTTGTTTTGCAATTCTACATCTCAAAGCCCTCGATCAAGGGATAGATGGGTCTAGCAAATTGCATTAATGACAAAGCATGCATTAGCTTCATTAGCTTTTAAGTCATTAAGTTGTTTTGCATGTAATGCATTAATGAAAACTGATCTGATATTCGTGATCACGCCATTCACTTCTACATAATTTAATCTAAAACAGCTATGCTAAACAGACAAAAAGATTAGGGAAAGGTTTCTCACGTGTATATATAGGCTATATGATCCAGTTCATTCAAAGCTCAGGCTGACTACAGCAGGCACCGCTAGAAGATTTGCTTTGCTTTGTTCTTCTTCTCTCTGAGTTTGCTTATGATTGGCTGACTGCTGCGTCTACTGCCACCTGCTGGTAAAAAGTAATCTGTGCGTGTGTGTGTGTTTGAGCGGCAGAGAGAAATAAAAATAAAAGCTCGTCCTGGGGTGCGTTTCCCGAAAGCATCGTTAGCCAACTATGGTCGCAAGTTCCGTCGTTTTCCAATAGAGTTCAATGGAAATTGCGACCATAGTTGGCTAACGATGCTTTCGGGAAACGCACCCCTGAACGGTCCTGAAGGCGGAGCGGTTTGACCAATCAGATGAAAGGAGCGTTTCAGCACCGCCCACGTCTGCAAATAAAATGTCGAACCCATGACCCACAAACGAAAATTGAAAAATCGATCCAAAATCAAAATGTTCGCTTGAAAAAAATAAATAAATAAAACTCTCATCACACCATTCCAAACAAGATCAAAAAGTACACAGAATCATGGGTAATGTAGTTTCTCACCATGGTGTGCGATATTATTAAAACAAATAACGTTATACTTCGCTCACTGTAAATGTTTCTTTAAAGGTTTGTAGGGTATAAATCCAAAAATCAATTACTTTATGGAGAAAACGCTTTGATTTTATGCTTTTGATTGATCCCCGTCCAACTGATTCACCATTCGCTGCTAAAACGGAAGTGACGCAACGAAGCCGGCGAAAGCGACTCTTCACGTTGGAGAAGTGCACATTTATAGAATTTGTGGCTGTTTTTACCTAACTTTATCGGAAAAAAATGGGCGACCCCGTTGGCGAGCACACGTCCCGACTTCAGCGACAGGTCAGCTTTGCATTAAAAGTTGTACAGTTAAAAGTTGTGTTCATGTTTCCATGTGTTTCTCGTGTTCTGACGTAAGGGACTGAAACACGCATCAGGTCTGACAGTCATGATCGTTCAACCTACACATTCGGCTCGGATGGGATGTAAAATACTTTAGTCTAACTGTTTTATTTAAATATGGGGAGAATAGATCATGACGTACTGTACTGAGTGTGCCTTAATATCTAGTGAGCTGCAGAGCTAGGATGCGTTGAGTTATTGTGTGTACTTTGACAATATGAGCATCATGAAACTGAAGTCCACAGCTAATGCTTAAATGCAAAGACGTATGCTTGTGAATGTGGTGTTTTTTTTGTACCTACTTTGAACAGAAAGCCACAAAGTAACCAGTCAAAGTGAAACTGAAATAGAAATGTGTAGTATACCAAACAATATTAGTGACGTCACGTGTCTCATTGGTACTGCCCCAATCAGCTTGCACTTTGGAATACTTCTTATAACTGAGATGTGTGCTATCTGATGGTTGTGTGATCTTTGTCCCTTGCCTTCCTGAGATTTTCTGTTTTCAATATGCCATGTAGGAGAGAGAAATCAAGTTACTCCAAGACGAAATCGAAAGACTGAGAGATCCACAGCAGCCGGACTTCACTTCTTCACAGCTGGATGAGTTACGAGAGGAGAACTCCCGTCTGAAGTACCGCCTCAACATCCTGAGAGCCGTGAGTGTGATGTGCTCTTCCTTTAAATGAGATGATTGTAATCTGTGACCGTTTGACCTTCACTGCCAATGTTCAATGCACGTTTCATTTAATTTCACATATTCAATTTTGTGTCAGGAGCTAATGTAAGAATAAAACACAATAATTTGGACTCGTCATGAGCACATTTTATTTTTGTGGTATAATGTTCTGTAAAACTTGTATTTGCAAAGCTTTAGTACATTGCAACAGGATCACAAAACAATCTACACTGTAATTATGCATTATGGCATATCGGTTATCAGATTTAAAAAAAAAAAAATCTGTGTCAATATTGGATATTTTTGTCATCATCTTACACTCACTTAAATGAGTAGTTCACTTTTCAAAAAACTTTTGCTGATAATTTACTCACCCCCATGTCATCCAAGATGTCCATGTCTTTCTTTCTTCAGTCGAAAAGAAATTAAGAAATTTCAGGATTTTTCTCCATATAATGGACTTCAATGGGGTCCAAACGGTTGAGGGTCCAAATGAGAGTTTGAGTTTCTTTATTTAAAGGGACAATGCACATTAATTACCATGAGTACAAGGTCCAACATGTAAGTGTGCCAGATTTAGCCATACAGGCGAATTTTCATCTGCAGTTTCAGTGCAAACTGTTCAAAGGGCTTTAAACGATCCCAGACGATGAATAAGGGTCTTATCAAGTGAAACGATCGCTCATTTAAAAAAATAAATAACAAAGTTTAAGTTTTATAAGCTCCAAATGCTCGCCTTGCTCTGTTCTGTGATGCGCGTTCGTGACTCTCCCGTTCGAACTCGTTCATCAAAATGAACTAATCTTTTTTTCTAGTCTTTTTGTTCAATTTGTTCGTTGAATGAACGATCCATTGAAGTCCATTATATGAAGAAAAATCCTGTAATTTAGATAAGATAAGACGCTTATTCATCGTCTGGTGTCGTTTAAAGCCCTTTGAAGCTGCACTGAAACTCTCATTTGGACCTTGAACCGTTTGGACCCCATTGAAGTCCATTATATGGAGAAAAATCCTGAAATTTCTTAATTTCTTTTCGACTAAAGAAAGAAAGACATGGACATCTTGGATGACATGGGGGTGAGTGAATTATCGGCAAAAGTTTTTTTTTAAAAGTGAACTACTCCTTTAAGGACTTAATTACAGGACTGACAACCATATTCTGCTGCTGTGTGAACATATACATAGTATATACTAAAATAACACCGTAATTAAATCTGTTGCTACTGTGTTTCCTCAGAGTTTACAGGAGGAGATGAACCAAGACGGCAAGGCGATGTTGAACATCAACCAGAGTTTGCAGCAGATCTTTGGGAAGGCCATCAGCACAGCCTACCCGGACCTGGAGAACCCGCCACTTTCGGTCTCGCCCAACCAGCAGGCCAAGTTTGGCGATTATCAGTGTAACAGTGCCATGGCCATGTCTCAGGTCAGTTTTCTTTATATGATGTCCACATTTTCATTTTTTGGGTGAACTTGTCTGATGTTCCTCTTTAATATCATTCCAAACTTTTTGTTGAAAGAAAAGAATATTGTTTCTTTTGTCCAGTTGTATGGAATTATATTTGCAAATGCATGTTTTAAGATGATGAAAGCTAAAGGACAGAAGGTCAGCCCCAGGGAGATAGCAGAGAAGATTATCCAAAACGTTCCCAACAACGAGTTAATTGAGAGAACAGAAATCGCAGGACCAGGTTTGTTCAGAACATCATTTTCACAAATAATCATTCTAAAGATTTATAATAAATAACCGAGTACATATTGCGTTGTAGGGTTTATCAACGTTCATCTCAAGAGAATGTTTGTCTCTAAACTTCTCTCAAACCTGCTTGTGAATGGCGTTCAGCCTCCACCACTGGTGAAGAAAAAGAAGGTAGGAGTTTCACTGATGAAATGTTTCACAAAATCGTTCTATAAAGCAGTGTCTTTACTCTTATTGCTGTTTTTCAGGTTATTGTGGACTTCTCCTCACCTAACATTGCCAAAGAGATGCATGTCGGTCACCTGCGCTCCACCATTATTGGAGACAGCATGTGTCGACTCTTCGAGTTCCTGGGTTATGAAGTGCTAAGGTTGGTGTGTGTTAGTAAAGCTCAACTGTGAGCTTTCATCAAATTTAAATATCGACCGATGATGATTACTGATTGCTGGAAAAACCGGCTTAGCCGTTGCGTTTTTTTTTTTTTTTTGCTGTCGGGAGAAATTGCGTGGAAATCTTTAATGGTCGCGTGAGAGGTATTATAAAACGGCACAACAGCTGCTAGCAAAGACAGTCAGTAACGCTTCAGGGAAGGACACGCCATGACTGATGACACCCAATCAGAGAGCCGAGCGTGAGCCCCTCCGTCATCGTTTCTAAAGTCCTTCGTTTTTTCCGTTTTAGTCTGGACGGGAGGTGCAAACGTAGCAAAAAGCTCTCTGTTTCTAAACTAAAACATAGTAGTGTGGATGGGGCCTAAAGCAGTCAGTCCACCACGTCACGTCTTCACTCGTGACACGAGGATGAACCTCAAACGTGCTGCGTAACACATGGGAATGAATTGAGATTGTCCTTACTGCAGAACATGAAATCCACGGGGAGGACCCCTAAACCTACCCATCTCCACCCCCTGATCTCTAACCCCACCCCTAATCCTACCCAGCTCCACCCCCTGATCCCTAAACCTACCCATCTCCACCCCCTGATTTCTAAACCCACCCCTAAACCTACCCAGCTCCACCCCCTGATCCCTAACCCCACCCCTAAACCTACCCATCTCCACTCCCTAATCCTTAAACCTATCCAGCTCCACCCCCTGATCTCTAACCCCACCCCTAATCCTACCCAGCTCCACCCCCTGATCCCTAAACCTACCCATCTCCACCCCCTGATCTCTAACCCCACCCCTAAACCTACCCAGCTCCACCCCCTGATCCCTAAACCTACCCATCTCCACCCCTTGATCCCTAACCCCACCCCTAAAACTACCCAGCTCCACCCCCTGATCCCTAAACCTACCCATCTCCACCCCCTGATTTCTAAACCCACCCCTAAACCTACCCAGCTCCACCCCCTGATTCCTAACCCCACCCCTAAACCTACCCAGCTCCACCCCCTGATCTCTAACCCCACCCCTAAACCTACCCAGCTCCACCCCCTGATCCCTAAACCTACCCATCTCCACCCCTTGATCCCTAACCCCACCCCTAAAACTACCCAGCTCCACCCCCTGATCCCTAAACCTACCCATCTCCACCCCCTGATTCCTAACCCCACCCCTAAACCTACCCATCTCCACTCCCTAATCCTTAAACCTATCCAGCTCCACCCCCTGATCCCTAACCCCACCCATCTCCACCCCCTGATCCCTGACCCCACCCCTAAACCTACCCATCTCCACCCCCTGATCCCTAACCCCACCCCTTAACCTACCCAACTCCACCCCTCAGATCTGGATCCGACTCCGCCCCCTGGATCTCGTGTACTGCAATGAGGTGCTACTGAATGAATTGGCCAGCAGTAATCTGTGTGTTCATTAGTGTTGGAGTGCATCTCTTTAATCCTTTCTTCCTCTATCTCTATCTGTCAGGTTGAACCATGTTGGAGACTGGGGGACACAGTTCGGGATGCTCATTGCTCATTTGAAAGACAAGTTCCCAAATTATCTCAGTGTTTCCCCGCCTATTTGTGACCTTCAGTCTTTCTACAAAGTGAGTACATGTTATATACAACCTGAAGGGGTGTGTTTAAAAATGATCGGACTTGCTGATGTTTCACTAACATTTATTGTACTTTATATTGGTGCACGATATATCTATATAAATTTATATATAAATTTCTCATGGTATTAATTTAACATAAAAAGCTAAATATTTCTTATATACTGAATAAAAAGACTGCGGAACCAAAGTCACCTACATCTTGGATGCCCTTGAGGTAAAAACATACCAAAAATTAAAGGAGAAGTTCACTTAAAAAAAACTTTTGCTGATAATATACTCACCCCCATGTCATCCAAGATGTCCATGTCTTTCTTTCTTCAGTCGAAAAGAAATTCAGGATTTTTCTCCATATAATGGACTTCAATGGGAACCAAACGGTTCAAGGTCTAAAAGACACTTTCAGTGCAGCTTCAAAGGACTTTAAACGATTCCAGACGATGAATAATGGTCTTATCAAGCAAAACGATCGCTCATTTAATAAATAAATAACAAAGTTTAAGTTTTATAAGCTCAAATGCTCGCCTTGCTCTGTTCTGTGATGCTCGTTCGTGACTCTCCCGTTCGAACTCGTTCATCAAAATGAACAAACCTTTTTCCGAGTCAATTTTTCCGAGTCAAACAGAGCAAGGCGACCATTTGAGCTTATAAAACTTAAGCTTTGTTATTTATTTATTAAATGATCGATCGCTTCGCTAGATAAGACCCTTATTCATCGTCTGGAATCGTTTAAAGCCCTTTGAACAGTTTGCACTGAAACTGTCTTTTGGACCCCATTGAAGTCCATTATATGGAGAAAAATCCTGGAATGTTTTCATCAAAAACCTTAATTTCTTTTCGACTGAAGAAAGAAAGACATGGACATCTTGGATGACACGGGGGAGAGTAAATTATCAGCAAAAGTTTTTTTTAAAGTGAACTACTCCTTTAATTTCAAAATGAACTATCCCTTTAATATACCCTTAGTTAATATGTGTTCATTTAATTATGTAAAAGCTTATCTACTGCATAAATATGCCTTTGCTATCATGAACTAGCGGTGTGTTAATGCTTAACTACTGCATAGATAAAGTGTTACTCAAAAACTCCTGTAATTTCCTGGCTCTGTCATAAAAATAGTCAAAATTCTCAAATAAAAAGCACACAGAGTGCAAGAATCAGCTGTTTTCTGCAGGTCTGTCCGAACACTTTGTGCTTTTCATTTGTTGCGATGCATTTGATGCTTATTGCTTACAGAGCCGTTTTTGCTTACCCAACACAATGTTTCCTTGCAAAACTGCTGTGTGCCAAGAAATGAAAGTGAAGTTTGACAGTCTTTACCCTCTTATTATTAATTTTTATTTTCTTTTTGGCACACTATACTGATTGAGTCATGCTTTAATTTAGATCTGTTTGCATTTTGTATTTTTATGGGACCCTGTAGTCTTTACAGGAGGCTTTGAAGCAATCTAAGAGCTTTTTCAAAGCTGTTCAACTCGTTTCTTCTCTCATGGCTATCAGGAGTCTAAGAAGAGGTTTGATGAGGATGAAGAGTTTAAGAAGAGAGCCTACCAGTGTGTGGTTAAACTCCAGAGCAAAGAGCCCGACTTCATCAAAGCCTGGAACCTGATCTGTGACGTGTCCCGGAACGGTACGTGCGAGGCACACTAATGATGTCATTCTCACTTTATCAAGTATTGAAAAGACCAAAGCCTTCCACATTAATGCTAGCACAAACCTCCACAGACAGCATGTGCCCTCTAGAGGCATTCACACGCTCTGCGTCACATTATTCTCTGAAACAACAGTCAGAATATCAGCTGAACCTGCAGCTTTAAAGTCCCCGTGAACCGGAAGTTGCAAACGATTTTTCTCCAGTGCTGTGACGTATTTCCAAGTGAAACGGAATATTGAACAGAGGGCAGGGTTTTACTCTAGCGCTCCTCCTCTCCATCTCTCGCTCATAGCAAACTAACGGTTTGAGGGGAGTGGTTAAGCGTTTCCCCACCCAAACTGTGAAACCTACGTCATCAGAAAAAGAAACCGTTCCAGACCGGAAGTAACTTTTCCGTTTTTGATTAAAGATTACCAAGGTAAAACATTTTTTTAATATATTTTTACTTGCACGGATTAATTGTTCACCACAAGACTAGTAATATGCACTAACAAAGTAAATAGGTTCAATTTTGATTTCACGGGGACTTTAACTTCTAAAATGAGAACCTAAAACGTACATATTAGCACCTAAAATGTACATATTATGACCTAAAATAGACATATTAGCCCCTGAAATGTACTTATTAACACCTAAAATGCACATATTAACTCTTAAAATATACATATTAGCACCTGAAATGTACATATTAGCACCGAAAATGTACAAATTAGAACCTAAAATGCACCTATTAACACTTAAAATGTACATATTAGCACCTAAAATGTACATATTAAAGTCCCCGTGAACCGGAAGTTGCAAACGATTTTTCTCCAGTGCTGTGACGTATTTCCAAGTGAAACGGAATATTGAACAGAGGGCAGGGTTTTACTCTAGCGCTCCTCCTCTCCATCTCTCGCTCATAGCAAACTAACGGTTTGAGGGGAGTGGTTAAGCGTTTCCCCACCCAAACTGTGAAACCTACGTCATCAGAAAAAGAAACCGTTCCAGACCGGAAGTAACTTTTCCGATTTTTATTAAAGATTACTAAGGTAAAACATTTTTTTAATATATATTTACTTGCACGGATTAATTGTTCACCACAAGACTAGTAATATGCACTAACAAAGTAAATAGGTTCAATTTTGATTTCACGGGGACTTTAACTTCTAAAATGAGAACCTAAAACGTACATATTAGCACCTAAAATGTACATATTATGACCTAAAATAGACATATTAGCCCCTGAAATGTACTTATTAACACCTAAAATGCACATATTAACTCTTAAAATATACATATTAGCACCTGAAATGTACATATTAGCACCGAAAATGTACAAATTAGAACCTAAAATGCACCTATTAACACTTAAAATGTACATATTAGCACCTAAAATGTACATATTAAAGTCCCCGTGAACCGGAAGTTGCAAACGATTTTTCTCCAGTGCTGTGACGTATTTCCAAGTGAAACGGAATATTGAACAGAGGGCAGGGTTTTACTCTAGCGCTCCTCCTCTCCATCTCTCGCTCATAGCAAACTAACGGTTTGAGGGGAGTGGTTAAGCGTTTCCCCACCCAAACTGTGAAACCTACGTCATCAGAAAAAGAAACCGTTCCAGACCGGAAGTAACTTTTCCGATTTTTATTAAAGATTACTAAGGTAAAACATTTTTTTAATATATATTTACTTGCACGGATTAATTGTTCACCACAAGACTAGTAATATGCACTAACAAAGTAAATAGGTTCAATTTTGATTTCACGGGGACTTTAACTGTATTTATCTCAGGATCATGTGAGCTGTTAACTGGTAAAGGAAGCTATGCAAAATATCAAAGATGCAAACAACCTATAACTTTTTCATATTTTTATTCAGCAAGGATTTATTAAGTTGTTCAAAAATTACAATTAAAAATGTTTATTTTGTTTAAATTTTTTTTTAAATAAATGCTGTTCTTTTGATCTCACTGGAATCTTGAATAAAACGTATCGCAGTTTCCACAGAAATATGAGACTTTTCAACATTTATAATAATCAGAAATCTTTCTTGAGCAACAAATCAGCGTATTAGAATGATTTCTGAAGGATCATGTGACACTAAAGACTGGAGCAATTCATATTTGCCTCCACAGGAATAAAATACATTAAAATTGATAATGGTTACTTGGCATTGTACTGTATTTTTGATCAATTAAATGACGCCTTGGTTCGACTTTAAAATATATTGCCAACTGCAGTCTATATTCACAATGTAATACATTTTTGTTTATTGCATTCACAGTTTTAAACTATATTAATAAATTAAAAATGCTTATATCAATCTAAGTAGATTTTTATTTGACATTTTATGAAAATGCATTATGAAAATTTGAAAAAAATAAAAAAAAATAAAAAAATAATCATTCCGTAATCCAGCTATCATTCATGTAAAAATACTATTTTTGGCATTTCATCAAATCTAGAATCAAAAATTCATTGCATTAATGTTACCAAGTATTCAAAGTGTCGCACTGATAGTGACATTTAATTACACTTTTTGCCAAATAGAAATGCTTGCACTATAAGAATATTTTCAAAAGTTAAGTTTCGGTAAGATTTTGAATATCTGCATTTGTTTGATCACATGTAAAATAAAATAAAAAAATAAATAAAAAGTTTTAAAAGTTTTTTAAAAATAAAAAAAAGTAAAATAAACTGTAATATTGAGAAATGTTATTACAATGTTTTCTATCTGAATATGTGTGAATGTGAATTTCTGCAGTCTTCAGTCTTATGCTTTTATTTTTAGCATAAAAACATAATTTTCTTCTCTATGTAGCATCTATCTACTCCGGCACACTTCCCTCATATTCCTCCAATGGGATTGAAGCCTAAAAGTGCACATTGACCAAATTTAGGATCACGAGACCGAACAATGACATCACTTTTGACATCACCAGGGTTTAGAGTCTAAGTAATGTTTGGTTCATCCACTGATTAGTTAATCTTGTTTCCATGTTAGTTAATAATAGTATCTGAAGTGTTAATGTAGTGCCACTCATTTGTCCTGCTTTACCTAATAATGACGGACCATTATTCTGAAATGTTACCTAATGTTTTAGGACAGTAGATCAGTATAAATTTAATTTATTTACTTCAAAAAGTACCATATTTTCTATGTAAATTATGCTTATTTTTACGTTTTATTTATTTATTTATTTTAACTACATTAAAATATCATTCCAATAAGTTCTTAGAGATAAAACCTAAAGATGAAGTGACTTTGCTGTCTCCTGGTGTCTTATTTTGGCTTATTTTAGAATGATCTAAATTACAGTTTTTCCCATTCATTTCTATGGGTGCCCATTTTTGACCCAAATACAAGATTAAGAAGTTTTATTTTCACCAACTTAACATTATAGAATTGAGTCAAAAAAAATGTTTGTTCAGGAGGCAAACTTAGGAAAAGTAGCCAAGTCTTGTACCGCTCAGGTCAATGGAAGTATTTTTTAAAAATAAATCAAAACTAATTTGCCCACATTTGTCCAGAATACGGTTTTAGGGTTAAGCTGAGACATTACTCACACATTTATTGCAGAGGAAAAATGTTTGTTAAGTCAAGTTGGGACACATTAAACACATCCGGCGACAGCAGATCTCGACTCTGATGTGACGGCATCCACCTTTACCCTTTAATCAAACCTCGTTCCCCCGCTGAGGCTTGCCTAATGAAGGTCAATTAGTGTGTGTTTTTTCTGCTAGGCTTTGCTAAACCAGGAGGGTGCTGCGTTTGATTTCCCTGTGGTGTGACTGTTGTAATTAAACCGTCTTGTCCCTTCCGCTTCTGTCCGCTTTGCTGATGCAGAGTTTCAGAAGATTTACGACTGCCTGGAAATTCGCATACAAGAGCGAGGAGAGTCCTTCTACCAGGACATGATGACCGCCGTGGTGAAGGAGTTTGAGGAAAAAGGTACAGGTGGAGAGCTCTTTGACTCTTTCTTTAGTCTGTTGTTGTCTTAGGGCGTTTTCACCCCTGAAAGTGTAAAACTAAAGTTCACGTTTTGATGCATTTTATACTTTCAGAAAGTTTTGGTTTGATTTCACACTGCAATTATGCGAGCGCACTAAAAAACTTTACGCAAACGAGCGGTTTTTTTTTCAGCTAGGTATAAAACTTATGTAGAAAATAGCCCATTACTTATTCATTTTGATGTGTTTGAATGTAAAAACCAAGCAAATGTCATAAGTTGACCTCAGAGAACAATATAATAAAATTTTAAAAAGCCAGTTCATGACCCCTTTATGCATTTTTTTGCATAAATAATTTCTCAAATCTTTTTTTGTTCAGACAAACAAAAAGTCTTGTGCTGCTAGTGGTACCAAAATAACGGACAAAATAACGTTTGTGGGGTTTTTGTTGCTTTTATCTTTTTTACTATTTTGTTATTTTACTTATAAAATTTTTAGTTTTTGTTTATTTTTAGTTTATTCATATTTATTATTTTATTTTTATCTTTTGTTTTATTTATTATTTTTAAGTTGATTTAACATATTTTTTCAATTTTAAAATTTTGTTTTTGCTACTTTAAAATGTATTACTTTTTTCTTTGTATCAGTTCATTTTTTTTTAAATGTAATATTTATTTAATATATTTTTTTAATATTTAATATTTATTTAATATTTAATTTTTTTGCATAAATAATTTCTCAAATCTTTTTTTGTTCAGACAAACAGGAAGTCTTGTGCTGCTAGTGGTACCAAAATAATGGACTTCACTTTTAAGATGGAGAAAAAATAAAGTTTGTGGGATTTTTGTTGCTTTTTTTTTTTTTTACTATTTTATTATTTTATTTATAAAATAATTTAGTTTGTTTGTGTTTATTTTTAGTTTATTCATATTTATTATTTTATTTTTATCTTTTGTTTTATTTATTATTTTTTAGTTGATTTAACATATTTTTTTCAATTTTAAAATTTTGTTTTTGCTACTTTAAAATGTATTACTTTTTTCTTTGTATCAGTTCTTTTTTAAAAAAATGTAATATTTATTTAATATATATTTTTTAATATTTTATATTTATTTAATATTTTATTTTTTTGCATAAATAATTTTTCAAATCTTTTTTTGTTCAGACAAACAGGAAGTCTTGTGCTGCTAGTGGTACCAAAATAATGGACTTCACTTTTAAGATGGGGAAAAAATAAAGTTTGTGGGATTTTTGTTGCTTTTTTTTTTTTTTTTTTTTACTATTTTATTATTTTATTTATAAAATAATTTAGTTTGTGTTTATTTTTAGTTTATTCATATTTATTATTTTATTTGTATCTTTTGTTTTATTTATTATTTTTTAGTTGATTAACACATTTTAAAATTTAGTTTTTGCTACTTTAAAATGTATTACATTTTTATTTGTATCAGTTAATTTTTTTTAAATGTAATATTTATTTAATATTTAATTTTTTTTGTTAATTTATTATTTTTAATTGCTTGCTTAATATTTATTTGAGTGTTTGTTCTGAAGAATAATTGACAAGTGAACAGTCCCAGTTATCCTTGTGAAGATTTACATTGACATCATGTTTTTTAAGATTGAATATAACGTTGTACAGGCAAAATGTCTATATTTTATTGCACTGGTGTCATGTACTAGTGTCTTTTCTTCCAAACCAGTGTTTAATGTTTACTCTGGTGCAGTGCAACCGTAAGTACAATACTGTAAACACAATTTTCGTTTGCTTTTACAAACCGACTCTGTGCCAATCGACAAAAATTGATTGACCCAGGACATCCCTTTAAAAAAAGCATTGCATGTCAATCCGCACATGTCCATTGGGGGGCAGTGTTGTTCCAAGATAGATTTTTAGACTTTACTATACATCCAATTTCACATTCCCTGCTGATGCTCTTCTCTCTCGCCAGGGCTGGTGGAGTTGGACGAGGGCAGGAAGATAGTTTTTGCTCCGGGCCAGTCTATTCCCCTGACGGTTGTCAAATCGGACGGAGGCTATACATACGATACCTCCGATCTGGCTGCCATCAAAAATCGTCTGTTTGACGAGAAAGCTGACATCATCATCTACGTGACTGACAGCGGCCAGGTGTGTGGGTGTATGGGTTTGTAATGGAGAGTGTTGGGGAACAAAACCTTCCCAAAGTTATCTGATGCTGGGCGAGACACAGAATTCATATTTGTGTATGTTTATAGATGTGTGCAATAGACTCCCCACCTATTCAAATATTAATGTCGGCATAGGTCAGGAACACGGTCTGCTCGCATCTCTATCAACACTGCTAGTTTAAAATTCTGCTTTGTTTAGATAAGAAATATGCTTTCTTTGCTTAAAATTGATTAAAGGGATACTTCAGGATTTAGCATTAAGCTTTGTATTAGTAGAAAACCTGTAGTGTTTTTGAATTACAGTGCATATCCCCCTGAGACGAGAGATTTATGTATTTTTTTTGTCTGTAAAAAATCCTCAGATGACGCAAAAATCGTAATTTTTCGTCATCAGAGATCAGACTACAGTCAGTCGTAGGGTCTGTCCCGCAGGTCCTCAACCCGCCCATAGAGGGCGATCTCACTCACAGAATGAACACATAGTGTCGGCCATCTTTTTTTGGAAGCTAAGCTAGCAGGCTCTTGTTCTGTGGCGAAAGCTGAGTAGTCGGGGTTACCATCCTCTTTTTCACGGACATGTCCGGGATTCAGGATTTCTGCAGTCGCCATTCATTGTTTACATGCACAGCTTTTATTTCAATCTAATTTATTTATTTCAGACAAGCAAGTGCATTCTGGGAGTTGTTGTCTTTCATCCACATAAGCCAAAAATACATTTTCTGCCTTTTCTCAGCCTAGAAAGCTCCATTAAAACATAATTTCACATTTATTATACATAAATTAACCATTTTAAATACACATTCATCTTTCCAGAGTGAAGTGTCCCTTTAAGGATTTATCCAAAATCCAAAAAGTGGATCTTCATCCAAACTGTGTAGAACTGTGTGTTATTTGTATTAATGGTCATGTAAATAATGTTTTTTTTTACGATGTTCGGCAGGCAATGCACTTCCAGGTGGTCTTTGCTGCTGCTCAGTTGATAGGCTGGTATGATCCCAAGGTCACACGGGTTGAGCATGCCGGTTTCGGCGTGGTGCTCGGGGAGGACAAGTAAGTGCATTGATCAGTATGGAAGTCAGCTTTTGTCAGCATCATGTTGACCCATAGTGTTGCAACAACTAGTAATCAATAATATGCATAACAATGGATTCAGAAAATAATCAACAAAATCTTTGTGCGTGACCACAACAAAGCTGTGGTGTGACCCTATTAGTTTAAATGCATTTCTATGAGAAACAAAACATTTGCATTTACTTTCGAATTGCGCTCTAATTCTTTTATTCAGTAAAGTCGATCAGTAAACTGACCGTAAAAACGTAGTTAATGTTACAACTTGAAATGTTTTCAAACACTGATAACAATCAGAAATGTTTAGCAGCATATTAGAAAGATTTCTGAAGGATCATGTGACACTGAAGACTGGAGTAATTCACATTCACACATGTTCAGATAGAAAACATTGTAATAAAATTTCTCAATATTACAGTTTATTTTTAAAAAAACTTTTAAAACTTTTTATTTATTTTTTTATTTTATTTTACATGTGATCAAACAAATGCAGATATTCAAAATCTTACCGAACCTTAACTTTTGAGTATATTCTTATAATGCATTTCTATTTGGGCAAAAAAGTGTAATTAACTGTCACTATCAGTGCGACACTTTGACACTTGGTAACATTAATGCAATGAATTTTTGATTCTGTTCAGCTTCAGATTTGATGAAATGCCAAAAATAGTATTTTTATATGAATGATAGGTGGATTACGGAAGGATTATTTTTTATTTATTTTTATTTATTTATTTATTTATTTGACAGGGACAGTGTACATTAATTAGCATTACTGCAAATGTACTAGAATTAGCCAAAAGGCTATTTTTCATCCATTGTCCCTGGACAGATGTTAATATTGTCTAACTTAAAAAAAAAAAAAAAAAAACAGCAGTTAAAACTTTACAAGGAAAATATAAAAACAATAAAACAATATAAATCGCTAAATCCTTTAGGTAAATACAGTGTACAAATTCATTATATTATCAACATTTTGGCAAAATATAAATGTTGATATAATATATAAATTATTATTAATTAAAATAATTTAATTATTAATTTAAATTATTATTTGTAATATATAAATAATATAAATTAATGAAAAATAATTACACTTCGGTGTTCAGAGGAGATGTGTGCTAGCATTAGTGGTTTATCTGCTGAAAGGTCTTTTTTCCAATTACTTTGTTTTGACTTTTTTACGTTTTAAACCATAACTTTAAACTTTGCAAGGTACCCAATAGAAAATTTAATGTACGATTTATCAAAGAAATAATTGATTAATCAGTTCAGTAAATCAGCTAGTGGCTCATGTAGCACTGGTTTTAGCTGTCATAGAAATATTGTTTTGGATGAGCTATTTGAGTCTTTTTTTAATAAACATGGAATTTCCATCCCAGGAAAAAGTTCAAGACTCGTTCAGGGGACACGGTGCGATTAATGGACCTTCTGGAGGAGGGTCTGAAGAGATCCATGGACAAACTGAAGGAGAAGGAGAGAGATAAGGTGAGCCACCTTCGAATGCCTCTCGTCCTGAAAGCTTCATCCAACTCCTTTTGTGTGCCTGAGTCCGTCAGCTCGATTCAGAAGAGATCGATGGATCTCAAATGAGACCAGATGTGCTAATGACAATCACTGCCTATATTTCTCACAACTCCTTTGTGCTCAGAAATGAAGAGCATGCTAATGGCTCACTCACCCAAACGAGTGAGCTTCTGAGCGTAAAAGACCATTATATTGTTTCAGACGCAAGTAAGCAAAGTAAATGTCCTCGAATAGCCTTACTTGGAAACTTTTTTTTTGTGTAGATTTTATTATTTTACAGATGTACCAAGTATAAAAAAAGACTTGCTTTCCCTAAAGTGAATCAGACTTTTGCCAAGTGCCTTATTTGTCAGGAATATTGAAAGTAGCATATGCTGCATTAAATTAGGCAAAGAAGTTAGCAGGCGTGTAATCGTGCAACGATCCTGTGAGCATAGTTAGTGATGTAGGACAGAGCCAATATTTGATCTGATCTGACGCTATTTTTTTCTTCTTTTTAAAGCACTCTGAACACTAGGGGCATCGCGATTATGGAGCAATTCTGGTTTTCTGGCAACGTTTTTTTGTTGCAACACCTGTAGTTTTGCAATTCCACACACATACAGGGCTTAAAGGAGTAGTTCACTTTTAAAAAAAACATTTGCTGATAATTTACTCACCCCCATGTCATCCAAGATCAAAAAGAAATTAAGGTTTTTGATGAAAACATTTCAGGATTTTCTCCATATAATGGACTTCAATGGGGTCCAAACGGTTCAAGGTCCAAATGAGAGTTTCAGTGCAGCTTCAAAGGGCTTTAAACAATTCCAGACGATGAATAAGGGTCTTATCAAGCGAAACGATCGCTCATTTAAAAAATAAATAAAAAAGTTTAAGTTTTATAAGCTCAAATGCTCGCCTTGCTCTGTTCTGTGATGCGCGTTCGTGACTCTCCTGTTCGAACGAATCTTTTTTAGAGTCAATTCATTCATTTCGTTCGTTGAATCAACCAAATGACTCGAAAAAAGATTTGCTCATTTGTTCATATACATAATTAACCAGTACGTATCTGATTTTTTTCATATCTACAGAAAAATATACCGGGACAACCTCTCTTTTCTTCAGACCTATTGCAGCCAAAAACACAGAAAAAGATTATTAATAAATTAACATGTTCACACACTCATAATCATGTGGCACGTTTTATGTGTTCCTGGCAGTTAAAGGCTCATTATTATGATTTATGTTTTTTTTAATATAGACCATTTCACAAGATGTAAACAACACTGGTCCAGAAGCACTTCCTGTTTCAGTTTGTAACTGTTTTCTTTATTTCACATGTTTGTTTAACTTTTTGATTCAGTTTTACATGTTCTGTTGGTTGTATTTTATCCCAGCTTTTATGTAGTGTTAAAAAACTGAAACAGGAAGTGCTTCTGGACCAGTGTTGTTTACATCTTGTGAAATGGTCTATAAATGCGCGATTAGTCGACTAAATAAACGAGTGGAGGGCAGCTCCAGAAGTTACGTTGGTAATTTTATCCTCATTGCATATTCGGCACATACTGGGTAACTTGTTTTTCTGAAGGTCTTGGCTGTTCAACCCCACATTGAAAGTGTGTGTGTTACAGGTGCTGACCCCGGAGGAGCTGGTAAAGGCTCAGCGTGCCGTGGCCTTTGGCTGCATTAAATATGCAGACCTCTCGCACAACCGCATCAACGACTACGTCTTTTCCTTCGACAAGATGCTGGACGACCGGGGCAACACCGCAGCGTACCTCCTCTATGCCTTCACACGCATCAGGTGAGCACTCAGTCTTTAATCTCTAAGGTCTTTAATCGGTCTTTTGATGTCTGTTATTATTTTACTGTATTCTTGGACTGAGATGTTTTTATTTTGTTCTTTGTTTTTATTGTATGCTAATTGATCTGGATGTATGAATCATCTGTGCAGCACTTTGGAAACTTCCTGTTTATAAAATGCGCTATAGAAATAAAGTTGGATTGGATTGGATTGGATTAATCCCGCTGGGTATTGATCTGCGTTAATGTGGTACTCGAGTATTTTCAAGGGGACCTGTTATGGACTTTTTCAAAGTTTTGGGTCTATTAGAATAGGTTTTCATGCTTGAATGTATTTTCCATTTCATTTTCCCAGTCCGTATGTCTGTCCCCTTAACATAACCGCGAGTTTCAACCAAGCGGCAACCTCCCCGTCTCTCTCGTGAAGCCAACACGGAAGTGAAATAAACTGCAGTTCATCGAGTGGCCACTTGAGGCAGGCTGCAAAAGCGAGTCAAATCTGTATTTAAAAATGGCGAACCCTCAGAGACCGATGGCATCGTCCACGACGCCACGTGGCACCTCCGACTCGATGACAGATTTATCAATTTTCTTACCATTTTTTTCCAGCAGAAAGCTAAAGAGCTAGCGCTAGCCATCACGGGGGTGTCTTTCTAGCCTTTCCAGAAGGTTTTCTATCCAGCCTGGAACTTTCGTAGCCGTGCATCCTTCCGGAGTATTTCCGGAGACTCATATCCAAGTTTTATCCTCTTGATGTCCATAATTTAGCCGCTAGCTGCCATTTTGGATATCGCGTGATGTTTTATCTAGCGAAACGATCGCTCATTTAATAAATAAATAACAAAGTTTAAGTTTTATAAGCTCAAATGCTCGCCTTGCTCTGTTCTGTGAGGCACGTTCGTGACTCTCCTGTTCGAACTCGTTCATCAATCCGAGTCAATGTGTTCGTTTCGTTCGTTGAATCAACCAAATGACACGGAAAAGATTCGTTCATTTTGATGAACGAGTTCGAACAGGAGAGTCACGAACGCGTGTCACAGAACAGAGCAAGGCGAGCATTTGAGCTTATAAAACTGAAACTTTGTTATTTATTTTTTAAATGAGCGATCGTTTCGCTTGATAAGACCCTTATTCATCGTCTGGAATCGTTTATAGCCCTTTGAACAGTTTGCACTGAAACTCTCATTTGGACCTTGAACCGTTTGGACCCCATTGAAGTCCATTATATGGACAATTCATCAAAAACCTTAATTTCTTTTCGACTGAAGAAAGAAAGACATGGACATCTTGGATGAAATGGGGGTGAGTAAATTATCAGCAAAATCATGCGCATCCAGAACAGGGACTTGGTACCGTGACGTTTAAAAATTTTTAGTACCGACTTGGTACCGAATATTTTGACAACACAAGTATTGAGCCATTGTGCCTCAGGTGAGGCATTCTGGGATATGTTTACGTGGGTCTGTACTGGAAACGTTGGCGTGAATGTTTCCCACATGGATGTTGGGATAGAGCTCACCAACACTGTTGAACGGCCCTTCATGTTCATTCTCAATGGTAGTCGGTTTATCTGTTGTCCTGGCAGTTTTAACCGTGCTGCTGTGTGGGAATGGGATGTGTGTGGGAATCGGGGGCGAATGCGAGTGTGTTTTCTGGCTGAAATGTGTGTGTTTGTGACAGATCTACTTCTGCTGGCCCCTGAGTGGATGTGCTCTGTTGTTCTCACTCTTTATCACCTTGTGTTTGCTCTTCTGTCTCAGGAGGGCTGTTGACCTGATGTCAGGAGCGTAGGGTACCACAATCCCTCTCGTGGAGAGCTTATTCCTGTCTTCTTTAATTGGCTGTTCAAAACAATTGCTAACAGAAAATCATATTTGGGAGAAGCGAAGGTAGAAATCAGAGCCAATGACAGGAGAAGGAGCCAAAAAAATAATAATTGGCCATGGCAGCAGTTGATGGGGATTTCAGTGTTTCGTTTCTCAGAATCCAGCCAATATAACCCGATCCTCTATTTCTCTGGCAGAAGGGCCTTTTAGACACTTACTCATGGTGATTCTTTCTCGTAACATGTTTTCTTAATTATGTGAGCTGTTTGTTACAGTTAAATGTCACTTCTTGTGTACGTTTAGCTTTTTGTCATCTTGTGTTGATCTCAATAGTTGACCATTTAAAAGAATAGCTTGTTTGAAAATGAAAATGACGTCATCGTTGTTCTTTATATGAAACACAAAAGAAGTGCTTTTCCCCACATTGTAAAAATATACACAGTGGCTGTCAAGATCCAAAATGGACAAAAAAAAGCATCATAAAAGTTTTTTACTAAATGACGTACGAGCTGGTTTCTGTGATTTTAGTGAGAAACGGATGTTAAAATATTATGCTATATAAAAACCTTTTTAAACACCAACCCTCTAAAATGTAATTTGGGCATGGCAGCATAGTTCGTTGATGACTACAGTACATGTAAATAGCCTGCATGGCATCAAGATGATTAAATACTTTTTAAAAATACCCTCACGTTTATTACTTAGACTATTAACGGCATTAAGCATTTTTAAATGATGCACAGTATAGGCGGTCGGTGTACATTTTGGCAGCCCTAAAATACTTCAAGGCATAGTTCACTTTGAAATTAATTTTTGGTATGTTTTATCTTACCTCAAGGGCATCCAAGATGTAGGTGTCTTGGTTTCTGCAGTAGTTTCAATTTTGATATTTTTAGGTCAAACCGTTCTTGTCTGTCAGTCATATAATGGAGGTCTATGGTCACCACCTCAAAGAGCATGCACAGAGAAGTCCAAATTAAACATGATTTAATGACTCGTAAATGTAAGTACACATTGATGGCCTAAGAAACGAAACGAGCAGTTTGTGTGAGAAAACAAACAGTATTTATATCGTTTTTACCTCCACAGTCACGTCCAAGTGATCTGAGAGCGCAGGTTTTTGTTGTTAAAAACGATATGAATACTGTTCGTTTTCTCACACAAACCGCTCGTTTCGTGTCTTAGGCCATCAATGTGTACTTACATTCACGAGTCATTAAATCTAATTAAATTTAATTTGGACTTCTCTATGCATGCTCTTTGAGGTGGTGACCATAGACCTCCATTATATGACTGACAGACAAGAACAGTTTGACCTAAAAATATCAAAATTGAAACTACTGCGACAACTACATCCTAGATGCCCTTGAGGTAAGATAAAACACACCAAAAATTCATTTCAAAGTGCTTTTGAACTATAATAAAAATGAAATAAACTATAAATAAATTATATATATATAATATATAAAGTAAATTTTCTCCAAGATCAAATGTTGATGTACCCAGTTTGACCATGCTGAAATGTATAGTATGTTTTATAAGACGCATTCTTCTTCGGTCTACCTGCAGGTCTATAGCTAGACTGGCTAACATCCAGGAGGCCGTCCTGCGCAAAGCAGCCGAGACCACAGAGGTCTTACTGGACCATGAGAAGGAGTGGAAACTGGGTAAGTGCATCCTGCGCTTCCCCGAGATCCTGCAGAAGATCACAGACGACCTGCTGCTTCACACACTGTGCGACTACCTGTACGAGCTGGCCACCACCTTCACCGAGTTTTACGACAGCTGCTACTGCGTGGAGAAGGACCGGCAGACAGGTGCGTACCCTGAAGCCCGACACGAGAATACAAATAAGTGTAGCTCGCCCAGAAAGAAAAACAGATTCGGTGCCCAAAACCTTGAGGCTTTAATGGTTAAATAAATCCATGTACTTGGAGCATATGCTCTTTAGAAGATGTGTCAGGAGTGTAATTGGTCCAGAAATGTGTTTAGTTTCAACTCATAGGCCAGTATAAACTTTCATACTGCAGTGAAAGATGCTAAATAGAGGAGTTTTAATTTAGATGTAATAATTTACTGTTGCAATATGTTTTAACGAACAACAAATGATTCATTTGAACTGGGAAATCTAATATGGGATAATATCAGATAGAAAGTCCCTTGGTTGTTTTTTTTCTCCCATTAAAAACTAGTTACTTAAGCACCGTCTCTTGAATCGTACAGCTTCTTTAGTCTTTTAATATAGACTAATGAAATGAGCTGTACTGTGAGTTTGATAAAGACTGCTGCTTGTGGGACTTTTGGGTTTCCTTTTGTTTATGCACAGTACTTTAAAAGCTCATGGATTTAAAGGTAAAATGTCATTTCCGTGGCATCAAATGCAAAAATAATTTTCAAATTTCCTGAATAGTGTATTTTGGGTGACTAATGTGTCACTTTAAACTAGTCAATTAAAAATATTAAATTAAAAAAAAATATTAAAGTATTAAAACAACAGAAATTAGTTGGTCACATGAGGGCACTGAAAATATAAAACAAAACTAAAACTGCACATTGATGCATTTTTGCATAAAGTCTTCCTCAGATTGGGTCAGAAAGCAAAAATGTTACAGGTGTAAGTGCAATTAACTGCTAAGTTCCACAATAAAAAAAGATTAAAATATAAAAAAAAAAAAATTAAAAATTTAACGTCCAATTGTAACCAGCTAAAACTATAATAAAGGCTTTGTAACTATTTTTATTGGTAGTGCATTAGACCATTTTTTTCTAAAGTTTAGAAAGTAAACTTTCTAAAATTAAATTAAATTAAATTAAAGGATTAGTTCACTTAAAAAAATTTTTTGCTGATAATTAACTCACCCCCATGTCATCCAAGATGTCCACGTCTTTCTTTCTTCAGTCGAAAAGAAATTAAGGTTTTTGATGAAAACATTCCAGGATTTTTCTCCATATAATGGACTTCAATGGGAACCAAACGGTTCAAGATCCAAAAGACAGTTTCACTGCAGCTTTAAACGACAGCAGACGATGAATAAGGGTCTTATCAAGCGAAACAAGCGGTCATTTAAAAAATAAATAAAAAGTTTAAGTTTTATAAGCACAAATGCTCGCCTTGCTCTGTTCTGTGATGCGCGTACGTGACTCCTGTTCGAATTCGTTCGTCAAAATGAACGAATCTTTTTTCGAGTTACTTCGTTCATTCAACTGAAGCTGCACTGAAACTGTCTTTTGGACCTTGAACCGTTTGGTCCCCATTGAAGTCCATTATATGGAGAAAAATCCTGGAATGTTTTCATCTAAAACCTTTATTTCTTTTCGACTGAAGAAAGAAAGACATGGACATCTTGGATGACATGGGGGTGAGTAAATTATCAGCAAAATCTTTTTTTTAAAAGTGAACTAATCCTTTAATGACATTTTAATTTCCTAAATGACCAAGACGTGACTAAACGTCATTGATTTGATTGAAATGAACCTTTGAAAATGGCCTGTTTGACTAATGACGGCTCTAAATCATTCTCCTCAGGGGAAGTGGTCAAAGTCAACATGTGGCGGATGCTCCTCTGTGAAGCCACCGCAGCTGTGATGGCCAAAGGCTTTGACATTCTGGGTATCAATCCAGTTCAGAGGATGTGAATTGATCAATGCCTTCCTCCTCTGAACTCAAGACCTTTCTCTCAAAAACACACATGTCCCGACGGATTCTTATGGTATGCCAAATAAAAGTCATTCGACTGTCCATAAAAAAAAAAAAACTTTGATTTTCCTGGTCATTTCTCCTCACTTAAATGTCAGATTAGCCAACTGGACCCTGAAAACTGCCAAAAAGTCAATCTGTTAAACCTTTCCCTTCTATATAACAAGTCTGAATCTTATTTTTGTCTAGCAGGAAGAATTTTGGTTCACCTAAAGCAGGGGTGTCCAAAACCGCTGGCCCAATGTAATATATTATAGGAATAAATTCCTTTTTAGTTAATTATTAAAAAAACTGTTTAATTAAAGGAGTAGTTCACTTTAAAAAAAACTTTTGCTGATAATTTACTCACCCCCATGTCATCCAAGATGTCCATGTCTTTCTTTCTTCAGTCGAAAAGAAATTAAGGTTTTTGATGAAAACATTCCAGGATTTTCTCCATATAATGGACTTCAATGGGGTCCAAACGGTTCAAGGTCCAAATGAGAGTTTCAGTGCAGCTTCAAAGGACTTTAAACGACACCAGACGATGAATAAGGGTCTTATCTAGCGAAACGATCACTCATTTAAAAAATAAAGTTTTATAAGCACGAATGCTCGCCTTGCTCTGTCTGTGACTCTCCTGTTCGAACTCGTTCATCAAAACGAACAAATATTTTTTCGTGTCACTTGGTTCATTTAACGAACGAATTGACTTGGAAAAATATTCGTTAATTTTGATGAACGAGTCCGAACAGGAGAGTCACGAACGCTCATCACAGAACAGAGCAAGGTGAGCATTTGAGCTTATAAAACTTAAACTTTGTTATCTATTTATTAAATGAGCGATCGTTTCGCTTGATAAGACCCTTATTCATCGTCTGGAATCGTTTAAAGCCCTTTGAACAGTTCGGAATTTGCACTGAAAGTGTCGTTTGGACCTTGAACCGTTTGGTCCCCATTGAAGTCCATTATATGGAGAAAATCCTGGAATGTCTTCATCAAAAAACTTACTTTCTTTTCGACCAAAGAAAAAAAGACATGGACATCTTGGATGACATGGGGGCGAGTAAATTATTAACCAAATTTTTTTTTAGAAGAAGTAGAAAATTGAACTACTCCTTTAAGGTTTATGTAAGGTTTCCATGACTAAATCTTATCATTACTACTGGAGCGCCAGTTTGCTAAATTTTAAGTTCTGATTTCAGACACAGGCCTGGAGAGTTTAGCTCCAACTTCAACACACTTGCCTAGAAGTTTCTAGTATGACCTTGATTAGCTGGTTCAGGTGTGTTTAATTGGGGTTAGAGCTGGATTGGACACCCCTGACCTAAAGATTTTACAACAGTTTTGCTTACTTTTTATTCCACAATATGCATCAAATATTGTTCTCCTTTGAATTGTAATGCAATAAATCAATTTTGTAATGTGTTTGTAGTCACTGGTGTATTCCTGTATCTGCTCTCGCTTGAGACCTTCGGCGCATTATTCAGTTTGAGATTTCATTTAAGATTTTTAATAGAGTTTTTTCTCTTGCCATTAGGATTTAATTAGTTGTGGGTGATAAATGCAGCGTCCGTCCGCACCTGATAATCTGGATGAAGATTAAGAGGAATGATTTAATTCACTCGCAGGGTCAGTGGTTATTTACCCGTTGGATGTTTTGCAACTGGGATTTTCGTGATAATTTCAGGTCTCAGATCAGAATTAAAGATCTGGACACTTAATTACCTGGTCGAGTCTTTGGCGAATCCATTATTTTTCTTCTAAGCTACTCCAAGGGCATCCGTATACTTCATGGGTTTATTTTCAACTCTGTGTTTGACCAATCCGATCGTACGAATTTTACAAGGTGGCTAGTTCGTACGAATTCATACGACCTCACTTGTATGATTTTGCAAAAATTGTACGAATTCGTACATATTTTACGAATTGCCCAATTCGTATGCATTTAAATAAACCTACACTGTAAAAAATATTGCTGGTTTAACTTAAAAAAAGTAAGTAACCGGGTTGCCTTTAATTTTAAGTTCATTGAAATGGAAAAATTGAGTTGATACAATGAAGGAGAGTCATTTAATCACCATAAACTCAAAATATTATGTTATCTGAACTACATAAATTATCTAAGTTGATTTGACAAGAGGAAAAATGTTGTGATTACAAATCATGAAAATATTTTTTACAGTGTACCTAACACGGGTTTAGACAAATAGCATGAAATCGAACGAATTAGCCACCTTTTACTCATTCGAATTGGTCGTGAGATAGCAAAGTCATATAGCGTACACCTATAGGATGGGTGTAGGGTGAGTAAATCGTTGATATAATTTTCATTTTTGGGTAAACTAACCCTTTAAAGATCAGATAAGAATTAAAATGGTGTATTACAATGTAAAAAACAGTCAGGCTAGTGATCGACCAATCAGAATCAAGTATTCCATAAAGTCATCAGAGCATCAAGAAATAAGTCAAGCCATGGTGTACTTCAATGATATATATATTTAAATAAAAATCTGTAACATATCAACAATACCATCACAAAAATATAAGTTATATTAGAAATTCCTCTTATAAAGTCAATATTTATAGTATAATTATAATATTTTGATTTGATCAAATGTGTAGAATCACAATTTGATCGTATAGTTCATGATAAAACTAAAATGCAATATAATTATAATGCGCCAGGTCATGTATATCACCAAATGGTCAATCAGATAATCTCACAAATAAATTAAAGCGATGGCAACTGAAAAACGCGCCTGTGGATCAGAGTCTCGGCTTCTGTACACAGTGTTTCTCATGTTTATGATGAAAGTGTGATATAGTTCCAGATCAAGTCACCCAGTCCATCCTTTAATGCTTAAGAACAGCAGGATTTGAGAGTTTGAGAGTCCCGTGGAACGGTCCTTTAAATGGGATGAGACATTTCATTACTCTGACACTCTCTCTTGTCAGTCTTGATAATGCGAAGTGCACCGGCTCTCCTGGTGCACCTCATCACACTGCTGTTGTTCAGTGTCTGCAGGCTGAATTGTCTTTGCATTGAAATGGTCCCGTAAGTCTCCACGGTACCGAGAGTCTGGAACAACTTTGAAGATTTCACTTCATCATCTCAGAGCTTTGGACCCCATTCGCTCGCTCACACTCACTTTATTTCTTTGTTTTTCGAGCCCACTCGTAGCTCTGGGATTGGAAAGCTGTCTGAGCTTTAATGGATTACTCTTTGGACTCCTTAGTATGCTTTGAGTCTTTTGTTTTGTGTCTAAAAGAGTCTTTCATGGCCATCAACACAGATGATACCTGGTGTCCTCCGACTTTATGGTGCCATTCTGGCGATCGACCTCTGATGAAAGAGAAAAGAGTGAAAAGTCAATATAGGGGTTCATGTCGCGTCATAACGTAAACCGAAGCTTTAAAGGAGTAGTTCACTTTTAAAAAAACTTTTGCTGATAATTTACTCACCCCCATGTCATCCAAGATGTCCATGTCTTTCTTTCTTCAGTCGAAAAAAGAAATTACAGGATTTTACTTCATATAATGGACTTCAATGGGGTCCAAACGGTTCAAGCTCCAAATGAGAGTTTCAGTGCAGCTTCAACGGGCTTTAAAAGACGATAAATAAGGGTCTTATCTAGCGAAACCAAAAAATTACGTTTTATAAGCTCAAATGCTCGTCTTGCTCTGTTCTGTGATGCGCGTTCGTGACTCTCCTGTTCGGACTCGTTCATCAAAATGAACAAATCTTTTTTCGAGTCATTTGGTTGATTCAATGAACGAAATGAACAAATTGACTCGTTCGAAAAATATTCGTTCATTTTGATGAACGAGTTCGAACAGGAGAGTCACGAACGCGCATCACAGAACAGAGCAAGGCGAGCATTTGTGCTTATAAAACTTAAACTTTATTTTTTTTTTTTAAATGAGTGATCGTTTCGCTTGATAAGACCCTTATTCATCGTCTGGAATCGTTTAAAGCCCTTTGAACAGTTTGCACTGAAACTGTCTTTTGGACCTTGAACCGTTTGGTTCCCATTGAAGTCCATTATATGGAGAAAATCCTGGAATGTTTTCATCAAAAACCTTAATTTCTTTTCGACTGAAGAAAGAAAGACGTGGACATCTTAGATGACATGGGGGTGAGTAAATTATCAGCAAAAGTTTTTTATAAAAACTTTATAGTTATTAATCCTGTAATTGTGGACAAATGTGGGCACAGAGGACTCAGGTGTGATTATAATTTTTATTTATTATAAATGTTATATCACTGTCTTCGATAAAGTTTTGTCTATCCATTTTCGGTGTTTTTTTTTTATTTTGGGGGTATTTTTGAATTTATTTACTTCAAAAAGTACCATATTTTCTGTGTAAAATAAATTATGCTTATTTTTATGCTTTTTTTTTCTTTTTTAATTTTTAACTACATTAAAATATCACTCCAATAAGTTCTTCGAGCTAAAACCTAAAGATGAAGTGACTTTGCTGTCACCTGGTGTCTTATTTTGGCTTATTTTAAATTACAGTTTTTCCCATTCATTTCTATGGGTGGCCATTTTTGACCCAAATACAAGATTAAGGAGTTTTTTTTTCACCCACTTAACATTGTAGAATTGAGTCAAAAAAAAAATGTGTGTGTTCAGGAGGAAAACTAAGGAAAAGTAGCCAAGTCTTGTACCGCTCAGATCAAGGGAAGTATTTTTTAAAAAATAAATCAAAACTAATTTGCCCACATTTGTCCAGAATGCGGTTTAAGGGTTCTGCAAAAAAAAAAAAAAAAAAAAAAAAAACGTTGAAAAAAAACTGATATAAATTTTTGGTCAAACCGCCCAGCAAACACGTAACGGTATTGTTTTTTTAAAAAAACGTGCTCTTTGAAACACGTTTTCAAAACACTCCCAACCCACCAATCAGTATTCGGCAATATAATGCTAACTTTGTTTTGACAGGACAAATACATGCAGCAGTCACAATAACGTATAGTGTCTCCCTTCACCTGCACTCTCAAATATGCCAGCTAGACAAGTTCCAGCCGGCGGAGGTAATATAATACGTCTCAATGATTGTGCCGCATGTTTGCGCTGTCACATCACATCCCCAGGAACGCATCTCAATTTTCAATGACATACAGTTTTCTGTATTACATTCCTGTGTTTCATTGAGTCAACCCTACAATATGAATCTATAGGGGCACTTGTAGACCAGCAGGGAACAAATTGATGGTAAAAGTAACGAAATCTTTGAGCCAACCATAAATTTGTAGCCTGAAATACACACCTCGTGTCGGTCCGGCAGAGGTGCGTGACTCTTGACTTTTTCGACCCCAGCGGCTCGATTAAAAAGAAGCTGCAGAAAACTTGCGCCCGTACTCCTCTGACAGCCACCGCGGCGTGCTCGACCGAGGTGGAGGACACAAACATAGACCCCGTGGGATGATCCGTTTGCCACGTCCTGCAGGAACAGACGGAAAAGTTGTAATTGAAAGATCCTGTAGGGCGACAGTGCAGGCGTATTCATATATGTGGGGTGGCTGGATTACAGCCATGGCAGCGGTTAACGGGATTACACGAGCATGCCATGACGTGCCGTTGTTAAGGGATTTACTCTTTACTGTGCTAATTTGTCACCGAATTTGCAAAATGAAATCCAGGATGGGACCCGTGTTAAGTTTCAATTTTCTGCTGAGAGGTTCACCTATTATCATTCCAGCAAGGTATTTTAGACATCAGTATAATTTGTCCCAGATGCTAATGCAGGGAATTATGCAAATATGAAGAGCAAAGCTCATTCTGTGAGCGTCGTTCCATTTCAAAGTACTTTATTGCCTTTGGGTGATAAGCCTTGAGTTTGGTTGAACGTTTGACCTTCTAAATATTTCTATTGTAATAGTTTTCAATTTCCCCCCCTGTTATTGAATTGTTATCATTAAGGATGATAATATATAGGACCCTATTTTAACAATCTATGTGCATGATCTAAAGTGCACGGCGCAAGTCAACTTTTGCTAGTTTAACGACGGGAAAAATAGTCTAAAAGGTTTGTCCCTAATCAAAAAAACTTTTGCTGATAATTTACTCACCACCATGTCATCCAAGATGTCCATGTCTTTCTTTCTTCAGTCGAAAAGAAATTAATGTTTTGATGAAAACATTCCAGGATTTTTCTCCATATAATGGACTTCAATGGGAACCAAACAAATCTTTTCTCGAGTCAACTCATTGAATGAACCAAATGACACGAAAAAAGATTCGTTCATTTTGATAAACGAGTTCGAACAGAGCAAGGCGACCATTTGAGCTTATAAAACTTAAACTTTGTTATTTATTTATTAAATGAGCGATCGTTTCGCTTGATAAGACCCTTATTCATCGTCTGGAATCGTTTAAAGCCCTTTGAACAGTTTGCACTGAAACTCTCATTTGGACCTTGAACCGTTTGGTTCCCATTGAAGTCCATTATATGGAGAAAAATCCTGGAAAGTTTTCATCAAAAACCTTAATTTCTCGACTGAAGAAAGAAAGACATGGACATCTTGGATGACACGGGGGTGAGGAAATTATCAGCAAAAGTTTTTTTTAAAGTGAACTGCTCCTTTAAAGGGGAATAGGTGTGTTTTGGTCATGACGTGCAATAAAACTAATTAGAGTTAATTTACATGATGGACTTTGCGAGCGGAAAACTGAACGCTTCTCTAGCGAGGAAACAATCGCGAGGAGACCATCTATGCGACTAAGTGTATGAGCGTTGTGGACCCGCACATTACTAAAACGCTATTTAAATAAAAAACAAATACAGCGCCATTTGACTATTTCAGTTGCCTGAAAATAGAAAGACGCCAACAATGCGACCGTATACACCTCGTTTTCAGACCAGCACGGCCATTGGCGCAAATGCATTTGCTGTTTAAACAACTTAAAAATGATAATTGCGTCAGGCTGAAACTAGCCAAACACACTTGTCGAGTAACTCTTTACCGTAACAGAACATGTTGTAGTGGTGGTCGGGCCCCTGCAGCCTGGAGTATGTAATGGTACACGTCTGCATCCTTGTCCAGAGTCTCCACCACCTCGCTGTGCAAGAGGTCTCTCTGCCACTGACTCTGTTCTCGTAACACGTGGTGGAAGACTTCCTGTTGCGGAGCGTCCAGTTCTGTCGTTCCTCTCCACAGCCGCAAAGGGTAACCATCCTCCACCTTCAAAAATCACATCAGAGTCATCACCTTCTTATCTTGGTTTGCAGGACGTTTATAAAGAGGAATTGCAACTGATTATGGCATCCTTTGTGCGCATAATATATTTATGCCTGGTTCAGATTACACAATTTTTTTTTTGTCTGTTCTGTGCGATTTTGACTCCTAAAATGGACAAGACACATGTCAGACCACACGTTGCTTCCTGACCTGTATTTATCGGCGCGCGTGATGTCATCGAGAAGGCGAAACTAGTCAAGTCAAGTCCAATTTTATTTCTATAGCACATTTAAAAACAACAGGGTTGCGCCAAAGTGCTGTACAATATCACAATATGCAATTTTAAAAGCAAAAACTAGTAGCGAGTGACTTCTGTAAACAAACAATGGATGAAGCGGCGAGTGTTGTGTTGGCTGTCCTGTGTTCAGAAAAAAGTAAAAAAAAGAAAGAAAACCCGACAATGGACACGTTCCCGGATTGCTCGAAGAGGACAGTATGGGCTGTCAATCCTCCAAAGAGAACTTGAGGTAAAATATCGTTTTCTTATAGATTTTTACTTTTAACGTTAGCACCATCGTCTCTCTTTCGTTTCGCTATTTTTGAAAGCTGTGTACGGAAAAGCTTCTGTGCTCCTATTGGTCAACCTCATACATGTGACGCAACCGTCATGGATGACCGGTAAAAAAATTAAACATGCTAGTCTTTTCGTTGTGATGTCGTGAAGTAGGTTGTCGCCCACTATGACACACTATACGAGATGATACGATTGATTCTTGCGTCCCGACACCCGTTGTCGTTTACGAATCCCCACGACACCCTACGTCAAACGGATCGTGCCAAAATCCCGCTAAAATCGTGTAATCTAAGAGACAATTGAAGATATGAGTTTATAGGATATATTTGTATTAGGAGGCCTTAATAGTTTGTACGGTTTTTTTTTTAAATTTATTTATTTTATTTTTTTTTTTATTAATTTTTTATTTTTTTTTATGTTCATTAATCTTGAAGATGCGAATCCTGTACAAATTGAGATATGCTAAGTTGTAATGATGCGAAAGACATCAATATGTGTCTATACTGTATTTAGTATTTTTGTTCTGGGTGTGTGTTTTATATGTTGGTAAAAAAGTTAATAAATATATTGAAAGAAAGAAAAAAAAAATCGTGTAATCTGAACCAGGCGTTAGACGACTTTCTCTAGAGGCGGGAATGCGAGTAGAGTCTAATTTGGGTCTCTAAACCCGATATTAGGATGTAAGTCGGAGGAGCACATACAAACCTTTTTATTCGCCACATCCACATGATCACAGCTCGAACAGGAGATCCACCTTTTAGACTTGTCTCTGACCTCCTTCAAGAGTTTTTGTGTGAGTAGAAACAGCCTGGCACGGTCTGGAAGTTCATTTTCTCCACAGTGAGACACAGAACTTAGACCTGCATCATTTTGCTGCGAATCTTCAGTAAAGCTGCCGGCTCCCTGCTCTTCCCAGTATTTCGGGATCTGTATTGATTACAGATATGTTTATGCTTGCATTTAAAATTTCCCAGCCCCTTAAGAAGCTTTGGTATAGGTTTGACTAGTCTAGTAACCATTGTGAGGGACCCCTTTAAAGGAGAAGTTCACTTTTTTTTTAAAAACTTTTGCTGATAATTTACTCGCCCCCATGTCATCCAAGATGTCCATGTCTTTCTTTCTTCAGTCGAAAAGAAATTAAGGTTTTTGATGAAAACATTCCAGGATTTTTCTCCATATAATGGACTTCAATGGGGTCCAAACAGTTCAAGGTCCAAATGAGAGTTTCAGTGCAAACTGTTCAAAGGGCTTTAAATGATTCCAGACGATGAATAAGGGTCTTATCAAGTGAAACGATCGCTCATTTAAAAAATAAGTAACAAAGTTTAAGTTTTATAAGCTCAAATGCTCGCCTTGCTCTGTTCTGTGATGCACGTTCGGGACTCTCCTGTTCGAACTCGTTTATCAAAATGAACGAATCTTTTTTCGTGTCATTTGGTTCATTCAAAGAACAAAATGAACGAGTTGACTCGGGAAAAGATTTGTTCATTTTGGCAACTATTTGAGCTTATAAAACTTAAACTTTGTTATTTTTTTTTAAAATGGCCGATCGTTTCGCTTGATAAGATCCTTATTCATCGTCTGGAATCGTTTAAACAATTTGCACTGAAACTCTCATTTGGACATTGAACCGTTTGGACCCCATTGAAGTCCATTATATGGAGAAAAATCCTGGAATGCTTTCATCAAACACCTTAATTTCTTTCCGACTGAAGAAAGAATGACATGGACATCTTGGATGACATGGGGGTGAGGAAATTATCAGCAAAAACTGTTGCAGTAGTTAAAAATAAGTAGCAGTTTTTGTTTTTCCAAAAATACATATATAATAATTTTACAATAATTTTCTTATTATTAAAAATGTGGCACATTAATTTCAGCTGAATGAATAATTAAATATTTTTAATAACTAAATGCAAGTCATATACAGAATAAATACAGAATAACTAATCAAATAAATATTTCAATACATATAAAATAATTAAATGCATATTTAAATAAATATAAAAATACAGGAAAGGAAGTGTGTGTATGTGTATTTTGTAATACCCCTAGTTTGGAACTTTTTTTCCCCTTATGACACCTGAGATTAAAAATCAACAACAAAAACAATTGTGCAAGAGAGCTCTAGATTGAGATTGCATGCCGCTGGAAGTGCTGATAGTCATTAGTACTGAACTCAATGCACATGATGCTTTGTACCTGGAAAAGGCGAGAGCATTCAGAAACCATATGAGACAGTCCCTGTGTTGCAGCCAGGTTCTCGCTCAGATCTCTCTGGTCCGGCCTCCCCAAGCTGTATTTCCTTTGTCTGGACCTGTGTCCAAAAGCAGAAATAGCACACGTTTCACACAGAGCTGCCTTCCAAGTTAGTAACACTCACCTATATGCTTTAACATTGACCCAGAGGGAAAAGGGGTATTGATATGCTATTAGACACTTGGGTTTCTTATGTTTTCTGTCTGGAGAATTTGAAATGAGGAATGGGTTTGCTGACACAAAGACTGCATTTCACAACACATTTAGTCAATTCGTTTGTTTTCTAGTGGTTCTTCTTATAGCAGCGCACTGAATCTGCTCAGCGGGAGGGTGAAGAGAGCGCGTTGGCTCCGTGGCAGCTGGCTTGCAGAAATAGGGGGAGTTTCTTCAAGTCAGCCTCTTAAATGCGTTTGCCCAGGCAGGAACGTGACGTAAGTGTCTCGCTTTCCAGAAAACCAACGAGTGTCTATAGCATCCCTATACTTCAGAGCCAAAAGTATTAGATAACTTGTTGTGGAACACATGCCAAACATTAGTCCTTATCTTCTCCGAAATAAAGTTTGAAGGGAGCAGATTTCTTCTAGAATCTATCGCCTCTCTCTCTCCTAGTGTTTCATTAACCAGATGAACTGTATTACAGATACAATATCTCCGTTATCTGTGAAATTAAAGCCAGATGTTGAATTGCGCTGTTACATAAGCAGCTCTCCCACAAAACGGACCCAAAAATTCTGCCATACAAAAAGATTTTGACTTTTCGACTGAAATTGATTGTAATATTACGAAAGAGTCTTAAAGGAGTAGTTCACTTTAAAAAAAACAACAACTTTTGCTGATAATTTGTCTTTTTTTCTTCAGTTGAAAAGAAATTAAGGTTTTTGATGCAAACATTCCAGGATTTTTCTCTATAATGGACTTCAATGGGGTCCAAACGGTTCAAGGTCCAAATGAGAGTTTCAGTGCAAACTGTTCAAAGGGCTTTAAACGATTCCAGACGATGAGTAAAGGTCTTATCAAGCGAAACGATTGCTCAACAAATCATTTTTCGTGTCATTTGGTTCATTCAACGAACGAAATGAACGAGTTGACTCTGGAAAAGATTCGTTCATTTCGATGAACGAGTTTGAACAGGAGAGTCACGAACGCGCATCACAGAACAGAGCAAGGCGAGCATTTGTGCTTATAAAACTGAAACTTTGTTATTTATTTATTAAATGGCCGATCGTTTCGCTTGATAAGACCCTTATTCATCGTCTGGAATCGTTTGAACAGTTTGCACTGAAACTCTCATTTGGTTCCCATTGAAGTCCATTATATGGAGAAAAATCCTGGAATGTTTTCATCAAAAACCTTAATTTCTTTTCGACTGAAGAAAGAAAGACGTGGACATCTTGGATGACAAGGGGGCGAGTAAATTATCAGCAAAAGTTTTTTTAAAAAGTGAACTACTCCTTTAAGTGTCGCCAAAATGGTGCATAAAATCTGGAGCTGGTTGCAATAAAAATGTGTATTGGACGTTGCAACCAATGCAATATTATATTAAAAAAATAAACTCTACCTCATGCTGGTTCTGTCTCTTTTGAAAGAGTTGAGGTGGAACAAAGAGGGCGCCAAGCACACGGCGATGTTGGTCGGAGTCATCTGGTTCTCCTTCACGCAGGAGACCACCTCCTGGAGGAAGAGGAGGAGGCTCTGAAGGGCTTCCCTGTTCTCATCAGGCAGGAGGTAAATGGCTGCTTGAACCCCCACAAACTGTTGATCTTTGGGGAAGTCTGTAGGGAAATCATCAATGCAGAATAAGAGCTTGGAAGCAGATGCTTCACTTTGTTTCAAAACAATCAATTTCAGCGGTTTCTTAAAGGGTTAGTTCACCCAAAAATGCAAATTCTGTCAGTATTTACTCACCCTCATGTTGTTCCAACCCCGTAAGACCTTCGTTCATCTTCGCAACACAAATTAAGATATTTAAGATATTAAGATCGCTCCTGCATACTAGTCCATAGGCTTCTTGAGGGAATGACAATTGATGGCCTCGAAAAGTCATTAAAGACATCGTTAAAATAGTCCAAGTGACTACAGGGGCTCAATCTTAAGTTTATCAAACGACGAGAACACTTTTGTGCACAAAAAAACAACAAAAATAACGACTTTATTTCAACTATTCACTTCCTTCTCCATGGGCCTGTAGTCAGTTAACGTAGTGTGATTGCGTAAAGCTACGTCACACGAAGGCTCACTATTGGCCGACGCTGGTCATGTGTGTGTGATGCGTGTGACGTACAATAACAGAAGCTTACGCTATTAAACTAGTAACCTGACTCGCGCAGAGGGAGAAATAAACCAATAGTTGAAATAAAGTCCTTATTTTTGTTGTTTTTTTGCGCACAAAAGTGTTCTCGTCGTTTGATAAACTTAAGATTGAGCCCCTGTAGTCACTTGGACTATTTTAACGATGTCTTTAATGACTTTTCGAGGCCATCAATTGTCATTCCCTCAAGAAGCCTATGGACTAGTATACAGGAGCGATCTTAATATCTTAAATATCTTAATTTGTGTTGCGAAGATGAACGAAGGTCTTACGGGGTTGGAACAACATGAGGGCGAGTAAATACTGACAGAATTTTCATTTTTGGGTGAACTAACCCTTTAAACTCTTTTCAACTTACATTGGTAGATGTGCAAGAAGGTTTCGCACAGTTTGCTGGAGAAGATGGGTTCGGGTAGGTCTCTGAAATACTGCTTCACCATGTCAGCCACATCAAAAGCCGACTGATTTTCAAAGGACACGCCCTCGGGGTCAGCCTCCACCATTTCCCTTAAATTTTGAATGCGGGATTTGACCCCAGACTTTCGGAAGAGCCCAACCTGTCGAGATATGTCACATTTATAAAGTGCAGGGGTCTCATTTATGAAGCGTGCATACACAAACGGGGCTGTAAACGTACGTACGCCAGTTTCCACGCAAAGGTTGTGATCTATGATAAAATAACATGGCAAACTCTGAGCCGTGCGTGCGCACATTCTGGACACAAAGGGAATTGGCGACACCGATGGTGAGCTGGAGTTAAATGTTTTTTTGGTCACTTTTTGACCGAAAATCGAAAGAAAATTATAGCCTATAAGCTACAGAAAGATAATAGCCTACAATTAAAATTTCACTCACCAAGCTTATCGCTTGAAGCCAATATCCAGCCCTTATTAAATGTCCGCGCTAACGAGCGCGTTGGGCCGTTAGTGAAACTGACGCACATATAGCCTATAATCTAACGGCAGATGAAGTAAAACCGCAAATCTTCACGATTTCTAAGAAATACAGTGCATGTTCTCAATAACAGTAAATAAAAGAATGATTTAAACTATGTTTTACTTCTGATATAAACATTTAGATTAAATATCCCATTCTCATTAATGGAGTTAAACACTTAAACTACATGAAATCATTACCGCGAAGTTACTTGTAATCGTTATTATATATTATATTATTGTGTTATATATATTATTGGGTTATATATATATATACTGTATATATATATTCAATAAATAGAAATATTTATTTGTTGCAGATCCAATGCTTTTGAACACTTTTTCTCTGGCATGCTGTGTTTTAATGTTTTCACTAGAAATAATTGCTAATCATGATAATAGCAGATTGTCTGAGAAAATAGGTCCATGCAAATAATGCAATAAAACCATGTCTATCTGTTTCCATTAAAAATATAAATTTATATAGGCCAGTGGAAAAGATTGAGAAAATCTCAAATTGTACACTAAAGAAGGCAAGGATATCGACTACTAAAAAAATAAATAAATAACAATATTTCATATTTTCCTAAAGTCTTATACCTTAACATGGTATCACGTGGATGAATAATCATATGCAGATGAGGATATGCATATTTAAACTAGGCGTTGTGAGCTCCATATATGGTTATTTCGGGGAGGAGACGCACATGCGCACAATCTTCGTCTGACTGGGATTTATAAAGTGAATTCTGCGCAGGTTCTGGCGTTCGAACGGTTTTATAAATCTGAATATTTGTTGGCATATACACCAATTTTGGCTTTTGGGCGCACGTACACTTTAGTCTCATGGGAAATAACGTGACTCTACGTATATTTAGTACGCCTCAGTTCAAATTCGCTGTATCTTAGTATCAGAGTGGTTGTGAAATACTATGTTTGCACTCTTTGAGAAAACATCAGAGAAATACTTTTATGCAGTATTTATTTGTTGATGTTTATGAGAATAATACTTCCCTTTTGCAAGAATAACTGCGATTCAATATAGCTTAATTTTCGGATGATTTTGCAAATTTAACTTTGTACATTCAGTCTCTATTTTTGGTCGGCATACCTGATCCAAGCACTCTGTCCTCAAGTACTCCATTGCTCTCAAAATGCTCGGTGGTAAAGGTTTTCCCGATTGCTGGACACTCTGGAGCAAAGGCACCTCAAACACCTTCCTGCTCTTATGTTCTGAAGGTTTAACCTTTCGGTAGACTTTCGGCACAGTCCTAGAATGGCAGAAGTGCAGAATGATGTATTTTGAGATTACTCACCTACATTAGTCTGAGATAATGATATGTTGTGCTAAATTAGCGGATTTATCAGCAGTGTTGTGAGGCATCGGCTATAATTGCTTGCATGTGTTGAACTGACATTTCATTTGTTTGCTGTGATAAGCTTCTTGTTGTTTTCTGTGTATGATCTAGTAGTAAAGAAATAAAGCAATTAAAATGGATGTAGTGGTTTTAATCTTTGAGTACATATTGGCCTGCTGGCGAAAGGCTCGTGATGAATTTCGAACTGTCCTTTTCGTTTAGCAAAGCCCATATTGATTTACATTATGAAAGGCCTTTTTTCATTAGACGGTGTAGTAGAGAAGATAACCTGACAGCAATTTAAGTCCTGCTTCTCATTATTTCTATATAAATCAGGTTCAGGGACCTCAAAGCCAATTAAATTCGCCAACTAATTCGTCAAAAAAATTGGATTTTCAAAATTTCATACAATCTAGGTTCTCTTGATAGCGTTAGCCTCAATTACCCCTTCATTTATCTTCTAGCCCAACTCTCCTCAACATCAAGCTTGGTTGTTCAATTAAAGACAATATCAATATCCACTCCTAGTGTCACAATGTGATTGTTTAGATTCAAGAGGCTCTGCATTCTGCAAAAATTAGCAATAGCCAGTCTCACATCTTATTGTAGAAGAAAATAAATGAACAATTAAAGATTTTGAATCAACGGCTTATCTGAAATCGAGTGAGCTGACACGCAGTTAAGATGCTGAATACTCAAGCAAGCGATCAATATGAATGTGGGGCTAGACTTAAAAGCGGTTTCTTTTGTAGTTAGCTCAGTGGTTGTTAAAACAAATAGCCCAA
Organism: Pimephales promelas; assembly: GCF_988280905.1. Classification (NCBI taxonomy): domain Eukaryota; kingdom Metazoa; phylum Chordata; class Actinopteri; order Cypriniformes; family Leuciscidae; genus Pimephales; species Pimephales promelas. Next base: position 30,969,712 of record NC_142787.1, read on the forward strand.
TTATTCATCTCCCAAGATGTCAATTATCCTCTCCTCTTCAGCTTTAGCAATTGTTCTTTTTTGTCCAGTTAACTACACAAATGTGTAATCTCAAACATGTTATTAATTGCTCCATGGGGAGCTTAGTTCTCAGATTTGGGTTACAATATCAGGCAGGCAAAAGGGAAACATTTCCTATCTGATCTGATCAAAGAGTCCTTAAACATATTGAAATGTACTTCATGTGTGTTGACTTGTCGGGAGTGTCATCAATAGCCAATAGATAAGTATTTCCTGCACACTAACCCCCATCTACCATTAGTCTGTCACAAATTCATCCCATAATACTCTAGTATTGCCACAGAGTAACAGTTTATACTAGTGCTGTCAAACGATTAAAATATTTAATCGCGATTAATCGCATTAACTCGCGATTAATCGCTCGATTTTTATCTATTCTAAATGTCTCTTGATTTCTTTTTTTCTTGATTTTAATGCTCTTATCAACGTAGAAAAGTGGATCGGATTGCTTTGTGCAAATGTTTTTTTTATTTAAAACAACATTGGCATATACGGTGTTCAATTTCACACTAATATTCTCACTTGGAGCAAATAATCTCTCACGCAATGTAACGCTGTCCATCAATAAAAGGGTGAGCGAAATACTGACGAGGGGGCGGAGAATTTGCATCGTCTGTGTGCTTGGCAATCAAGTGGATCGGATTGCTTTGTGCAAATGTTTTTTTATTTAAAACAACATTGGCATATACGGTGTTCAATTTCACACTAATATTCTCACTTGGAGCAAATAATCTCTCACGCAATGTAACGCTGTCCATCAATAAAAGGGTGAGCGAAATACTGACGAGGGGGCGGAGAATTTGCATCGTCTGTGTGCTTGGCAATCAAGTGGCGTTTCAGACTGGACGTGCTGCGATGATGATTGCTCAGTTCACAACGACAAAACACACAGATCGCTTTGTTTTTTTTGGTCAATTGAACCATTTGGCAACTTTTTAGTAAAGTAAACTTTCCATTCAGGATCTTATTGGCATCCATTTTAGCGTCTCGCGCTCGTCATCCACTCAAAACGCAACGTTAATCAACTATTTGGCCGGCTCGCAAGCCCAAACGAGTGTGTGTGCCGTGTCTGTTGTTTTGTTTACGGTCTAGCTAGATCCGCTTGCGTTTTAGTCGTCGGTCGTCACGCATACCGTGATGCAAAAACGTGCAAAAAATAACAAAAAAATTTGCTAGGCCAAAAAGATTGTTAATCGCGCGATAAAAAAATTGACGCTGTTTGCGTTAACGCTGTTAATAACGCGCTTAACTGACAGCCCTTGTTTATACACTTTTCAGGGGAACGCGAACCTGTTAAACTGCAATCGGAGAAAATTGACATCGAACCTTTAATTTTTAATAAGATGACGTGAGTTGGGGAGAAAAACAATTCTTAAAGGAGAACTCCGGCAAAAAATGAACCTTTGGTCTACAAAAAAAAATGGTACCTAGTCAACCGTTCTTCATGATAATCGAATGTAAAGAGTTTTATCTCTAAAAACTATTTAGCGTATAATGCTAGTAATGGGGGCATTGACTAAGTAAAAAGAACTCGCTAGTTTATACCACTAATAAGGCTCAAAATAGCCCCACACTAACACAGTAACATAATGAGGCTCCATACACGCAAAACGAAGCATTGAGAACTTTGTAAGTGTACAGACCGTTTAATAAAAAGATACTTTATAAAGACGGTTCACTTCGCGTATACAGACAGGAGCCATCTTAAAAAATAGTCTCGATAAGTCGATCCCCGAACGTCGTGCTGAGTGAGCTGAACTGTATGAACGGCGTTCGGGGATATACGCTAAACAGTTTTTAGAGATACAACTCTTTACATTCGATTGTCATGAAAACAAATCTCAGAGAACGGTTGACTAGGTACCGATGTTGACTAGGTACCGCCGGAGTTCTCCTTTAAGAACCCATTGTTACTCATGAATTGGACATCAATGGACTCATTTTCATTGTTAATTTATATCTCGAATCACAGTGTGAGAGTGTCTTCCAAAATGGTAAAAAAGAGCAAGACTCATGCTGTGTCATGCAACCTATGGTGTGAGAGGGTTCACTCACTCACTATTCTCGAAACCTCGTCTATTTTGTCTGCTGGGAGACTTTCCAAGGTTGCAACTCAGCATTAATAATGAATGAATCTCTAAACCGCAGGTCTCTCACTCTCATTGTCTAGCAAGCTACTTTTACCAGATTGTGTCTATCCCTCTTCCCCTCCCATCTTACCAGTTCCAGCCTTGTTTGCTGAAGGGTGAGTGCTTGTCCATCAGAGCCGTGAGCCGGAGAAGGCTCAGTCTTTGCAGCATGGAGACATGTGGTGCTGATTTTGCCTGTATGCCCGTGCTGGGGTTGCTCAGTGAAAGCATCTGTGCACTGGACCAGTGGGGCCTCTGAATTCTGAAATGTAGGAAGCGAACCAACTTTTGCATGAATACGCTTTGCTCTTTATCAAATGCGTGTACACTAGATCAGCGATTCCCAAACTGTGGTCCGTGAGGGTACTGCAGGTGGTCCGTGAAAAGGCAAAATAAAATATAAAATATTTTACCAAGAAATTCCCGTTAAAAAAAGGAAAAAGAATATGTAGGCCTTTATTTATATAAAATGTAAATTAAATTGTAGAGATGTGGAGGGTGACAAAGGGGGATATTACGTTCATATCTGAATTAATACGATTTTGCTAAATCGTACATATTTTACGAATTATGAATTCGTACAAATGACCTACCCCTAACCCCGCCCCTAAACCTAACCATCACGTGGGTTTAGACAAATCGTACGAATTAGTACGAGTGAGGTCGCACGAATTAGACACTTTTTAATCATGCGTCGAATTCGTACGAATTGGTCGTGAGTAGGGTTGGGTATCGAGAATCGAGTATCGATTGGAATCAGGACTAACTTTTCGTTTTTCCCGGAATCGTTCAAAAGTTAAAATTTCGATTCCCAGTTTCGATATTCACAGTCCGCCGAGTGGAAGAAGAAACCGCCGAACAACACCAACGAAGAAGCGTCTACCGGAAGTGTTGGCATAACCGCGCGAGTCGAACATGAGTAGCTTACGTCGGCGGTCCAAAGTGTGGCTTCACTTTTCTAAAAATAACGAAATCTCGGCAAAATGCAAAATTTGTGACAGAAGGAGTATTTCCTTCAGAAAGGCCGTTGGTTAGCAAGGTTAGCTAAACTTTTCTGACCCCGCCTCTTAAAAGAATCGGAATCGAGAATCGTTAGGAACCGGAATCGAAACAAGGAATCGGAATCAGAATCGTTCAAATTCAAACGATACCCAACCCTAGTCGTGAGATAGTGTTGCAACATCGGGCTGGCAAATAGACTCCAATGGCTTTTCCTTTTGACAACTTTATTTTTAATCTGGAATAACGTTAGGCCTACTGTGTTTGCTTTAAATGTGTAACGTTATAGGGCAGAGGCAAATATGTTCTCATTATCAAATCACATGCATAGCCTTTATAGGCAGTTTAGGCCTATATGAAACGAAATGTTTATAAATGGAATGAATAAGGCCTGTTATTATTTTAATTTCCAGTTAACGTTAGTTTCTCTGAAATGTTTTGCGGACGTGCTGTTAAGTGGACAAACTCAAGCCTACTTTTTGAGGACTCGTAGAACTCCGTAGATTAACGTTAATAAAATCGATAAAGGTTTTGAAATGCTGTGTTCTCATTACTGTATAGATTTGGAAATAAGCCTGTGGTTCAAAGGAACCTGATTATAATGTGTAATATCATAATATGTGTATTATGAGGTGGTCCGTGAAAATTCTTGATTACGAATAGTGGTCCCCTGCACTAGATCCAGCTGCCTTCATAAAATGGTGGTTTGTGTCTCTTACCTGTGATCACTGTGCTCTGTAGGCTGAGCAGTGTGTGCAAACGCTTCATCCGTCTCTTCTGGCTCTTTGATCTCAAGGTGGATGTCAGTCAGAGAGGAGGGCGAGGGGGAACCCGAGTGGGAAAAATCTGAATCCCCATCCTCTGACAACTTATCCGTCCACGAGGTCACCAACTGCTGCAGGCCACAAATGCGTTCCATCACACTGTCCAAAGCAGAGAAGACGTCGTCGTCCAAAATCTGCATGTGATCTGGGACTGGGACGTTGTCATAAATGCTGACGCGGTGATCACAAGTAGCCAATGGGCTGCATGTTTGTTCCTGGTCCTTGGAGCTACTGCTTCTGCCTCGGTAACCATGGAAGCTTCCGGTCCTCCAGTTGACCGAGGTGTTGTCGATGGGTGAGAAGGCGTTGTCGTGGGAGAGCACAGTTGGGAATGTGCCTGGCTTGTGTCCATGGGGAATTTCAAAGATGGGGTTGATTTGTGTGTGGCCGTCGTCTTGTTTGGTCGGCCCGGGGCGTTTGCAGTTGCTCCGCACCTTGGTCACTGGGCTAGGCGTGCTGACCGTGCTGCTGCTTTCCGAGGGACTGCTACTGGATCCCGAGGGCGGTGTGCTGGATGCAGGACTTTCGGTCTTGTCTTGGAGCCTTGCTAGATCTAGACATTGGAGATGCTTTAGCCTTTCCTCGCCAAGACCTTCCTGGATAATTGGTCCACTTATGACGAGTCTTGCTTTTATGCTTCTGGTGTGTGGGTGTAGTGTGCCTCCGGTTAATCTGAGTTTCTCCATCTTTCGGAGAAGGCTTTTTCCTTTTTTAACTGGAGGCTTCTCAGCAAGGCACTCTTCACTGCCCAACGGGTGATGTTCACTAGGGGACGGAGGTCTGCTGGACGATTTGTAGTTCGAGGAGCATCTGGAGGAGCTACGACTTTTCTCGGGTTCCTCTGCCGTTGTGTTGGGAGCGCTTCCCCCATCGCTGTCCGCATTACTGGAGCTATGAGTGGAGCAAAGCTCATGGCATTCACCGCTATCGGAAAGAGAGGCCTCACAGCATCTCCTATAACTTGAAACGGGGCTGTTCGGTGAGTGCTCGTCATCCACACGTATCCATCGCCGGCTCTTTCTGTCGAATGACCATTTTGGGCTGATTGCATAGACGTCTTCTTCCTCCTCTTCATCTCCCTACATGAACAAATCAATGGGTTATACGAGCCTGTTCTCATGCTTTGGCGTCATATAGGTGACGCCATATGACGTTTTGGCGAAATACTACGCACATGACACCCTTTAGCGTCAATATAACACGCAGAACCCAAGGCTTCATAGAGGAGGCATCCTTTATCGTCAAAATGAGACTCAGACACTACCCCAGACCTAAACCTACCCATAACCAGTGGTGGAGGAAGTACTGAATCTCAGTACTTAAGTAAAAGTACAAATAACCAGATAAATATTTACTTTAGTAAAAGTAGAAGTAACACAATGACAACCATACTTAAGTAAAAAGTACCTGATTTTAAATGTACTTTAAGTATTAAAAGTAAAAGTACTTGCATAACAATTGATTCTCTTAATGACCATTTTCTAATCATTTAATTCTAACTCATTCAACCTAATACTCCTATAATGATGTTCAATAATGATGGAAAAAAAAATGTTGTCACCATTTCTGAAACAAGCTTGCAATTCGGCAATATAAACCATGCTTATCCTTACTGTATGTTAATAACTATGTTTGGCAGTAGACACGTAAAAACAAATTTTCGCGTATAAATTGCACGATAAACACACTGCGTCCGAGACGCATTTAGTTGATGTATCTATGGCAACCAAACGTCACTGGTGAGACAAACGTGCAACGAACGGACGGTCAGATTACGTTTTGGCAGGGGAAAACTGATCAGAAAATGTAATGAAAATATAACAGAAGTTGTAGAAATGTAGTGGAGTAGAAAGTCTAATAATTGCTGCAAAATGTAACGAAGTAAAAGTAAAAAGTATGCACTATTTATTCTACTTAAGTAAAGTAAAGATACGTGAAAAATGTACTTAAGTAAAGTAACAAAGTATTTGTACTTCGTTACGTTCCACCACTGCCCATAACAGTGCGTGTTATATTGACGCTAAAGGGTGCCATGTGCGTAGTATTTCGACGAAATGTCATATGGCGTTACTTATATGACCCGTCACTCGTACACACCGCGACGAATATTGGCGCGCGTTATTCGTCAGCGTTTTTCAGCGCGTTTTTTGTGTTCACACCCAAGCGATTTTCGCTGACGATGAGCCGAGTGAACATGCAAATTCATTCCCTGACATTAGATGGCGCCAATTTGCTCTGCAATAACAGTTCTCTTTTATCAAGATGTTTGTAGTCACAGTCGTGTTTGTCTTCCTGGCAGTGTAGACCATAGATATCTATATAAAGACTAGATATATCGTCCACGCTGCTGGCCAATGGAGGTCGACGTCTGCACCTGGCGGCCATCTTGTCACAGGCAGCTCGCTCACTCGTAACATTGTGTTAATGGTACATGTACTATTTAAATGACCATAACTTGCTCAATTTTCTACCGAACGGTTTGTTTTGTTATAAACGTCAGAGATGTAGTTATGACACTGCATACTTATGAATAATAAATGTATAAAAAATAATCATCCAGATAATTATAGCCACGTTAATAACGTTTGTAAGAAACCAAACCGTTTGTAAATCCGTCAAGATTTAAACGAGATAAGAGTATTTGTGTTCGTGCTGACCAACTCATCTTACATCAGCTTGCCTGTGACAAGATGGCCGCCGGTGATGACGATGGAAACTCCGCCGTAACACATCTAGCCTTTATATAGATATCTATGGTGTAGACGGCGAAGCTACTTGGCGTATATCTTCTTCGCCGTTATGTATGCGTGCTCGGCAAGACCGTTTTGTGTTTGAGCGCCCCCAAGTTGTGTTTTACCGTAACTTCAGAAGCTCCAAACACGTGAGCAAAAGCGCCAATCTCATTGGTCGGATGGTTTTTGACGGCGCGCGTCAAACTAAAAAATGAACCCGAGGCTTTTTTTTTTTAATTATGCTTTTACGCGTCGGTGTGCACACTCACATTGGCGCCCTTTGTTAAACGTCGGCGAATAACGTGTGCGAAATTCGTCCCGGTGTGAACAGGCCTAAAGGATGAGAATGTGTTGGCTTATACACAGCGAAGGATGGTGGAAAGGAAACTTTTGCTCAGGCTTTCTTTTGTTTATCTACTATGTTTACATGCATCTTCTCTTAGAGTTTTCTCTCACACTTACTCTTCTTTTGGACCGGCTCAACTCCAGCTTCATCTCCACGCACTTGTTTAAGGTACTTAATCTCCTGAAGGCAAAAGAAAACATTGATGTCAAACAGGAAGACAGCATGATGTTCCCCTCAAATTCCTGCCACTGTGATTAGCAAGAAGCGCTCGTTCTACGTCAGCATAGTCTCAAAAGCACTACCTGCATAGAGAATCTAAGGCATCCTTATCCAGAAATTCATGATCACTCTTCACCCAGTCTATGTCAATAGGGAAACAGCAATCTGGAAAGCAAACAAATTAAATTGAATTGCAGTACAATAATATTTGCAATCTATTAGGACACATTAAAGTATGCAATGAGAAATTATGAAAATAAATATTTACCGGTGAATAACTGTGCATACTGAGGGAAACCAGCTGCATGGAGCCAATCACAAGCCTCCTTCGCTTCTATCTCTACAAAAGAGAATCAGCGCATATGAAGTATGTTATTTCTGGTTGTTTAGCTTTTAAGAGGCAAACTATTACCACTTAATTCAATTTATTTTTTAATTAACATTGAAAGTGGAGCATTTTTTTTGTTCAAAGCCACCCCAAGTTTATTATCAACCATCTTCTCATTTCATTAATTTCATGTGGATTAAAAGTGGAGGCTGGCTAATTTGCTGCTAATTGAATGTCTTTGGCTTTTACATGGTTGACCAAAAGAAGACATATGGTTTCAGCCTTTCTTGCTGCTTCTATTCCTCTGTCACTCATTTGCTTTCACATTTTTCCTTCCTGAACACTGCCAGGAACAGATGGTGGAAACAAATCCTTTCTTTGCACTGACTGGCGATCCATAAAACCTTTGCATAGGAGTCTATCTTTCTCATGAGTGGCGAAGGGGTCAGGGGAAGACAGCTGGATCTGTGCTGCGAAGAACAGATGGCTCAGATATGTAAACACAGGGACCGAGTTAATGCCGCCACTCCCTGCTCTGACGCAGAAGTGGCCTGTAAAGTCATGTAGCTGAGCAGACAATCTGTAGGTTACCACCATGGCTTGCATTACTGTAGCTTATCTGGGCTGCCAACATGACATCATGACTTTTGCGTAAACATACACGCCACTTTCAAGTCAACTGGCGTGTTATCTATACGCATTTTGAGCTATCCACGTGTATGTGTGTGTGTGTGCGTGCATGTACACGCCGTTAAATGTACGAGTGAAACGAAGCAAAATGTAGATCTACATCTGGGGAGCGATATTTTTTTTCCCTAGGATGGTAGGGGAAGACTTATAAATGCTATTAACCCCAGTGACGGGTAGGTTTAGGGTGGGGGTTGGGGTCAATCATATATTTATATTAGAGCCAGACCGATTTATCGGCCGATATTAGGCGTTTTCCAAACTATCGGCATCGGCAGTTATAATGAATATAATAAATGAATATTTCAAAAATAAAATAAAAATGGACGAAACTCGCTTCAATAATGTCATGAGTGTTGGAGTTGTATAGTTTGTCCACCAGAGGGCGCTATACACCGTCCCTGTTGGCAACTCTCGTAAATAACGCGGCACACATCCTATGCATAAAAGTTAGCTTTTCTTTTACATGTGTGTGAAATCCAACGCCAAGTGTGCGTTGCAGACTGTCGTTCTGTAATGGATTTAGAATCGCTAAATACAGTGGTGTGAATAAGTGTTGGCACCCATGCTAAAGTCGCCTAAAAAGAGGAATAAAAAATCATCGTTTGGATATTGATCTTAATGCCTTAATTAGAAAAATGAGGAAAACTCCAACCTTTAAGGACACCAATTTTCTTTGTGAATGAATAATGTATCATAAATAAATAAATGTTTTCCCTTAAAATACAGGGTGCATAAGTCTGGGCACCCCTATGTTAAATTCCCATAGAGTCAGGCAGATTTTTATTTTTAAAAGCCAGTTATTTCATGGATCCAGGATAATATGCATCCTGATAAAGTTCCCTTGGCCTTTGGGATTAAAATATCCCCACATCATTACACTCCATTCACCACACCTAGAGATTGGCACGGTTTTACTTCAGTTAGCCTAATAGCTGGTTTGATTTGCATTGAAAGATGATCTTATGGAAAGTACCCCGTGCCAATCTCTCGGTGTGGTGGAAGGTGTGTGATGATGTGGGGATATTTTAACTCCAAAGGTCAAGGGAACTTTATCAGGATGCATATTATCCTGGATCCATGAAATAACTGGCTTTTAAAAATAAAAATCTGCCTGACTCTATGGGAATTTAACATAGGGGTGCCCTGACTTATGCACCCTGTATTTTAAGGAAAAACATTTATTTATTTATGATACATTATTCATTCACAAAGAAAATTGGTGTCCTTAAAGGTTGGAGTTTTCCTCATTTTTCTAATTAAGGCATTAAGATCAATATCCAAAAGACGATTTTTTATTCCTCTTTTTAGGCAGCTTTAGCATGGGTGCCAACACTTATTCACACCAACGTAGTAGGTTTTAAAAGGCAGGCAGCAACTGATGATTGAAAATGGTTTGATGTAGCTTGATGGAAAGAATTTTTTAAAAAAAAAGTGCAGGTAAAGGGATAAGCAAGCTGATATTGTAATTATAAGGTAGCTTATAAGGCAATGTAGGGACTAATTATTATTTTATTTATCAGAACTTTTGATGTTGCTCTGTTCTGTTGTGACAATAGAAACAAGTTTCTTTTTAAAATGCATTATCATATTATTGTAGTTAAAACTCATAAATAACTACAAATAACTAATGTTAGGGAAATCTGTTAGTTTTGTTGCGCGTTTCTGAAATTTAAAACAAATATCGGCCGATATATCGGATTTTAAAACCAACAAATATTTGTATCGGTATCGGTCGGGTTCTAATTTATATATGCAGTAATAAGTCAACGGCGTTCATAAATGCGCTGAAAAGTGATTATGCGTGTTGATAGCGCGCCAAAAATGGAAATACGAATTGGCGTGTCATACACACGCAATTTCATGAGGTCAGCATGGGGCTGCTGAATTCTGGTCTGAATAAATGAGCATTGCAGATCAGAAGTTTCTCAGACAGTGGGTGTGAATCTAGAAGGCACATACTCTGATGCAATAACTGCTACCGCTGCAAATTACCCAGTTCCAGCCATTTTCTTAGAACTCTAGCATGGGAATTATGTAAGTGTGATCGTATCACAATGCCTCTCCACTGTTTAATAGAGCTGAGCAGGGAAAGGCACTTCCTTTTCTAAATACCTCAGGCGGCCCTACAGGAAGTTGTGCTTGTAGGGTTTGGATGCTGATAACAGATGTGGCTTGTGATTGTCCTCTACAAACATCTGAATGGTCTGGGAGGGTCTTGGCTAATGGTGCTACGTGCTGCACAGGCTGTAAGCTATGAATGATACAAAACGCTGTTAGATTGGCTGGCTGATATCTCACTCCAGGTCGAAGCCACGTAATAAAGTGCTACAGCAGGACCCCTGGGGATTCAGCGACTGCCATAAACACCAATCTTCAGAGGAGTCGATTGACATGAGAAATGCATCTATGGGACCCCTGAGGGGTGGTGAACATCATGTTTGGCTGACATCTTGAACAGTTCTAACCTGGAGAGTCTCAAGCAGAGCAACCTTTAGCTTTTGTATAAGTTTAGGAAGAAATTCAACGGATTTTTCACTTTGAAATTAATTTTTGATATGTTTTATCTTACCTCAAGGGCATCCAAGATGTAGTGTTGCCACAGTATTTTCAATTTTGACATTTTTCAGTCAAACCGTTGTTGTCTATCAGTCATACACTGGAGGTGAAGGGAGAGCATGCACAGAGAAGTCCAAATTAAACATGATTTAATGACTCGTATATGTAAGTACACATTGATGGCCTAAGACACGAAACGAGCGGTTTGTGTGAGAAAACCAACAGTATTTATATCGTTTTTACCTCGTGTAATCACCGTGATCTGAATCAGTTGTTCAATGTCCAACTGAACCGAACTGAATCAGTTCAATGTTACGTCGGAAGTGATCGCTTGCGTGTGACGTCACTCAATATTTACACGGAGATTTCGGAAGTTTTACCTTTTACTAAACATATTTAGATTTACCGAAATCGTCTTCCATTGCGGTTTCCCGTATATCTAAATATGTTTAGTGAAAGGTAAAACTTCCGAAATCTCTGTATAAACAAAGAGTGACGTCGGCGCGCAAGCGATCACTTCCAGACCGAAGCGCCCGTGCTGTCAGATCATTTTGTCATGGCGATGATTACAAGAGGTAAAAACGATATAAATACTGTTGGTTTTCTCACACAAACCGCTCGTTTCGTGTCTTAGGCCATCATACATCAATACTTACATTTACGAGTCATTAAATCATGTTTAATTTGGACTTCTCTGTGCATGCGTTTTGGTGGACCCCCTTAGCCTCCAGTGTATGACTGATAGACAAGAATGGTTTGACTGAAAAATATCAAAATTGAAACTACTGCGGAAACAAAGACACCTACATCTTGGATGCCCTTGAGGTAAGATAAAACATACCAAAAATTAATTTCAAAGTGAACTATCCCTTTAAGAGAACTAAAGGTTTCGTGAGAAGTCTAGAGAAGTATATTTGCGTTAAGATTCAATTGTCTGAATATATACGTATGTACTTAGCCTATGTTTGATAATAATAGAATACAGTGCAAGTACAGTTCAATAAAATAGAGGTCTCATTCGTTTCATTCAAAAAGTATCTCTAGGACTTAATGTGTTAATAGTTTTGATTTGTCATTGTACTTTTATAAAACCTGTATTCACATCCAAGATGATCACATTTCATATTCATTCGTAGAGTTGGTACAAACCTGTAAAATTGAATGTGTGGAAGATAACTGAGATTCACGGCTTAAATAAGCCAGTTAAACGATGAGGGATTTTTTACTCCCTTTAAATCTTTTTAAATTGGGTTTTGACAGCAGTGCAAGTCAAACGCCCCACAGGGAGAAGGTCTGCTGCTCCAATGTGTTCTCATGAATATTTGCATGTATTTTATGTAAAATTTGGTTTAACCACACGCCCATTTACTTGCATTACTCAGTCAGATACTAATATGCAAAGTATTGATAGCGTCTAAATGTAAATGTAAACAAATATAAACAACTCTAAATGTAAACAACTCTCTATTCAAAGTGTGACGTACTGTATAAACAAAGCTACAATTTAAAATTAATAAAAAGAAATCCATTACTTATGTAATATGTATTTTGTTTTCCTCGGGATGTGGCAGTTTGCTAAATATGGACCTATAAAATGCAAATGATTATGAACCTAATCCAATTTAATCTTACACTGTAATCCAAATTTTCCAGAACAGGAACAGAACCTAATTCAAATCTTTTTGAAGATCAGCTGACAGCAGTGGCAATCCATCCGTCACTCAAGTGGCCACGCCCTTAATTATGCGGAACTTTTAAAGAGTTCTAAACAAATGCACCCCTCTCACAGTTGATACATCAAGAGTAAAAGTGACGAGCTTTGTAATAATCTCCAGATGTGGCCGAAAAAGTTTTTGAGTCATGTAAACACATTTTCCATAACTATGAACCCGCACAGCTGTTTTCGTTCTGACAAATATGCCCCATTTCATCAGTGACGGGACTGATTTCGATGAAAATCTTGGCAGGTACAGAACAATGAGGTCATTGGGATAATTGTTCAGACACACTCTTGTTACTCCTGGTTGCTAACAACAATATTTTCATAGATCAGATGAGAGACTCTGTGACAGTTAATCAGAGATCATTACTGCATGTACAAATCTTTGCAAATTGTCAGATATATCGCTGATAATGCTCAATTTAAAGCATAGACAGGTAAAGACAGGTAATAACATGCAACATCCTCTAATAACACTTACTTTGTTTTTCAGTGACAAAGTATGCACTCTTGATTACTAAGTGGGCTTCTGATTTTCAATCGAACAGTTGTATTCATCCAATTAAATTATGTTCATGCTTGTTCTGCTATATTTATTAGATGTGGCCACACATAAAATAGTCATAAAATGGCTCAGATCAGCCTTAGATTCATTTGACATAAAACTTAAGCATCGTTTAACCCTCAATCGGGTCATGGGGTCCACTGTAAAAAATATTGTTGGTTTAACTTAAAAAAGTAAGTAGCCTGGTTGCCTTAAAAATTTTAAGTTCATTGAAATGGAAAAAGTGAGTTAATACAACGGAGAATGATTTAATCATCAGAAACTCAAAATTATATGTTATCTGAACTAAATAAATTATTTAAGTTGATTTGACAAAAGAAAAAAAATATTGTGATTACAAATCATGAAAAGATTTTTTTTTTTTTTTTACAGTGGATCTATTCGACCCCAATCGACTTTTACTTCATAAAAAAAGTTTCCCTTCATCTCAGTGGAATAAGATTTTGTGACTTTTCATACATTATCTATCTATATACACACACACACACAAAACTGGGCTTGATTCGGTTGTTCTGAAGGTATGTAAGAAAAAATTTTATACTTCTGGTCTTCGGGGTCAATATGACCCCACCTTGAAATGAATGGGAAATGTGAAAAAACTAAATATATTTTATTCATGTGTCAAAAAAAATTTAAATTAATTTTTTTTTTACACAGAAATGAAGGCCTATAGAGCATACATGCAATGTATCATTAATCATTAAAAAATGGTGTAGTTGAGGAATTGTGTGGTATCTGGATACAAAAGTACTAAAAAACACAGCATTAATGAATAGATGAGAAGTAAAAAAAAAAAAAAAATAGATATAATTTGTATGATTAAAAATGTATATTTTTTGTACAATTACTCAATAAATTGTTGGGGTTGTATAGACCCTGAAGCCCAGAAGTGTAAACAGGAATCGAAGACCATTTGAAGGTTAAAATAAAAATGAGCAGACATAAAGATTATTACTTACTTGTAATGAGCATTGTTGTTCGTTTGGTTCTTACGGAGAAATGTCATACAAAAAACTAAGTGTAGCAAATAGTTTTAGACATTACCACACAAAAAAAAAAATAAAATAAATAAATAAATCTTGGCAAGAAGCTTCAAGCTTCCAAATAATAGATGCAAAGTATTGCTACTTTATGGAGAAAGCTACTCATTCACACTGGTCATCATAATGAAATCACAGGAAAGGCATTCCCCTCTTTCCTCACTGGACCAAACCAAACTCAACTTTGACTGGGTGGGTTGATCCCAAAGTAAACAATGACTTTTGCCTGGGTTATTTACAGTGAATGCCTCGAATTATTAAGCATCTGTTGAAAATTGTTATGTTTGGTCATTCATGTAGTAAGTATGTTGAATGGCTTGTATATATGTGTATAAATCTAAGGCATTGCACTGTATAACCTTTTAGTTTATTAGGAATTTGCCTTAACCCCATGAGAACCAAAACCGCGTCTCTGTGTTTTTTCACAAAGCTGCAAAAATACTACGTCTTTAATGGTAATTTAAATAAAATCAGTACATGATTATAAACTATATGGGTCTTCTTTTTTGTGTGCATAAAAAAAAACTAGGGCTGTGCAAAAATTAATTGCGATTAATCGCATCTAAAATAAAAGTCTGTGTTTACATAATATATTTATTTGTGCTGTACATAATTATTTTGTATATATAAATACACACACATGCATGTATATGTTTAATAAAATGTGTTATTGATATATAAAATATTTATATTTATATAATATAGATTATGTATTTATGTATATATACAGAATGTAAGCGCAAATAATTCTTAAATATATACATGCATGCATAGGTATTTACATATTCAAAATAATGCTGCACACACAAATATATTATGTAAACACAGACTTTTATTTTGGATGCGATTAATCGCAATTAATTTTTGCACAGCACTAAAAAAAACTTGTGTTTCAAATCAAATAAACACTCTGTCTCCGCAAAAATCTTTCTGAAACGCGTCCGAAAAATGAACTGTAACTCAGTAAATACTTGTCACAGAGACACGAAAGATCTCTCTTTATGAAGCTGAAATTCTCTTCTTTTAAATGAAGTAATTTGTATAAAAAAAGCAACTATTCTCAGTTGATGTAATCTGTATGAAAAGAGAGAGATGTCAGTCTTTTTCCTTTAATCTTACAGCGTATGACATGTTAATGTGACCCCGCCCACTGAGAGCGTGCGCTATTCAAACGCTAATGTTGAGGCAAGCCATGAAAACGCCCTTATCCCTCATTCGTTTAACAGTCACACTCGGTAACTTCGGGTCAAAATTGAGCCAAAGGGTGGGATTCATATTTAATTTTAATTTAATTTTTTTTTTTACTTGTTTTTTATAATATTTTTTCTTTTCTTTTTTGGTGTTTTGAGAAAATTTCAAAAATACAAAAAATTTATAATTAGTATTAATGCAATAATTATGACCACATTTTCGCCCATTGAATATAATAGAAATAAAAAAAAAATTTAAAGCTGTATTTCATTTTAGAGTCAAGCCTAGGCCTCATAAAAGCAATTTTTGAAATTAGATGGATGCCATCTGGTGGACAAACTGAGCTTTTTAAAAATCCACAACACATGTATAATCTGAATTTTTTGGTGTGTTTGTGTATAAAAGTGTGTGTGTGTGTGTGGATGTGTCTGTTTTGCACTCTTGATGTTTTATAGATTCACCCCTTCACTGTTGTGTGCTTTTTTTCAAGATCGTTGCTGATTTGTAGATTGTACGCACAAAAAAACTTAGTTTTTTCACATTTTTGCCAATTTCCCATTCATTTCCAATGTGGGTCATTTTTGACCCAAAGACTATTTTTACGACCACTTAGACTTTTCAAATCCTGTCCCCATTTTTTTTTTTTGGGTGTTCATATACCAAGTACCATTAAAGTCACCAAGTTTCGGACCATTCCGATGAAGCTACGATTTGTAACATTTTTTTTATTTAAACGCTTCGGGTCATTATTGACCCGAAGAACCCCAGAGGGTTATATCAGCACTCAATCTTGATATATTATGTCTAGATAGTGGCAATTCACTGATGCCTAAATGAAAGTTTGGTGAAAGGGTTTTAGATTTGAACATCTGCTCTTTTCTTGCATGTCTTCGCAGAGCTATGACGCTAATGAGTGCCCTTAATCCCATAAGGATATCGACACAGCCCATCACAGCTAATAGTTTTTGACTCTGAGGCTTCATCAGGACTTACTCCATAGTAACCCATTAGCACTAATGGCTCTCATTAAACACACCGGCGTTTGATTACATCCTCTTAAGCGAGAAAGCCTTAAGTTTCTTCGTTCGAAATGTTGAAAGTACAGATGAGGACAGCACGGTTTACTTTTACTTTGTTTCCGCGAACATTTCCTGAACTTGATTAGAGAAAACTAAGAGAGGGTTTTTGTAATAAATGCACTGCTATGCAAATCTAGTGTAGTTGTCAGTTCTTATAAGAGCAGACAAATCTGTTGTTTTGTATTAAAAATATCAGTGTCCAGTGGAAAGAAAGAGGAAGGAATAACAAAGCATGCAATGTGATAAGTTAGCGGAAGGCATGACCGGCGTTCCTGGCTCCGTCGTGTCCCCAGCCTGTCCCACCCTCGCTGAAGGCTGATGGAGTCATTCGCCAGCGCTACTAACACTGCAGTTTCCTCTCTGGCTCCGTTTCAAATCGTTTCAAGTGTCACTATAAAAGCCTGTTCAATTGGATAGAAGAAGAGTACTTCTATAGATGAACTATGGCGCCTGTTCAGCTTGATCTTATTGATATTCTCAGCTATTGGTATGTTACGTTTACACATATTTAAAAAAAAAAAAAAAAAAAAACTTTTGCCCCCATTTCATCCAAGATGTCCATGTCTTTCTTTTTTCAGTTGAAAAGAAATTAAGGTTTTTGATGAAAACATTCCAGCATTTTTCTCCATATAATGGATTTCAATGGGGTCCAAACGGTTCAAGGTCCAAAAGCCAGTTTCAGTGCAGCTTTAAACGACACCAGACAATAAATAAGGGTCTTATCAAGCGAAACGATCGCTCGTTTCAAAAATAAATAAAAAAGTTTAAGTTTTATAAGCACGAAATGACTCGAAAAAAGATTCGTTCATTTTGATGAACGAGTTCGAACAGGAGAGTCACGAACGCGCATCAGAATAGAGCAAGACGAGCATTTGAGCTTATAAAACTTAAACTTTGTTATTTATTTTTGAAATGAGCGATGGTTTTGCTAGATAAGACCCTTATTCATCGTCTGGAATTGTTTGAAGCTCTTTGAAGCTGCACTGAAACTCTCATTTGGACCCCATTGAAGTCCATTATATGGAGAAAAATGCTGGAATGTTTTCATCAAAAACCTTAATTTCTTTTCGACCGAAGAAAGAAAGACACGGACATCTTGGATGACATGGGGGCGAGTAAATTATTAGCAAAAGCTTTTTTAAAAGTGAACTGCTCACACTGAGTCAGTATTCTTAATAATGTTTATTTGATAAGGACAAGTGCTGACATTTTACATAATAAGTGTATAAATCATACACTGCCTGGTTTCCATGGCAATTTCTGTAATCTAAAAAAACTCAATTACTATTTACAAAATGAAAGAGACTGGAAAAATATGTATTCAGGCTGAATTGAAGTGAATAAGTCAAAAGGTCAAAAGCTTTACTGACAGTACAAAGCAAATATAACGTAGGCTACTTCCAGATTGCTTCTTTGGACATCATAAACGATGCACTCAATCGCTTGAAAAAGTCATTTATTTATTTCCAGTTGTTCTGGGTATAGAGCTGTTTGGACACCGGGGATAATTACAGCTCTGTTTAAGGTTTGTTTTTGTGTCCCGCCTGGCATTTGCATTGTCACGGACTTGTCAGATCTCTTCATGAAGGAGTGCGTCTGAGAAGAATAGTCGTTCGGTGAGCAGACGTGAATGTAGAAATCATTCCAGCTCAGCTCACATAATTGTGTGTTTTCGGACGCGCTGACGTGAACTAGCGGTGGCAGGACTATCAGCGTGTTTCGTTTCAAGAGAACACAACATGCTACTTTACTCCGGTGGCAGCTTTCTGCTTTCATTAAAGACGAAAACATCTGTTTGATCGAACCGTGAAAGAACGGCGTGAGGTGATCGAGACAAAAAGTGTTCCAACTCGAATGGAGATGAATGGCCTTGTTTTGGACGTTTGTATGCAAAGCGACAGATGGCTGACGGCTGATAGTCTTCCTCGATCTGTCAAAGTGAACCTGCTGTTTGCGTGATCGTAAATTTGTGTCTGTTGACCCCTTCATCACCCTTTACAGAGGTTACACAAGCACGTTTCCTTTTCAGGGATGACCGTAAAGATATATTTGTGATGTTATTAAAGGGTGAGCCCCTTGTTTTGGTTATATTTATAGATGGGTTCTTTTGTAAATGCGAGGAAGAACTGGCCGACTTGAGTCTCTACAGTGGTATTTCCTATATTTCCGTAAGCGTTCTGCTCCAAGAACTGGCTGTCCTTCCTGTATATGGCAAGCCGTTTTAACTGTTATTAATTTCCTGGATATGAATTCTTGATATCAACAATTACATTTTTTGATATCAAGAATTCAATTGTTGATATCACTAGTAAAAATTTCAATAATTAAATCGACACTAGTTGAAATGTCTATTCTTGATATCAACAATTCAATTGCTACTAGTAACATTTTATATTTTTGATATCTGAAAATGTATTTCTGATATCAATATTATTTCAGATATATGGCAAGCCGTTTTAGCTTTTATTCATTTCTAGGATATGAATTCTTGATATCAAGAATTCAATTGTTGATATCAACAATTACATTTTTTGATATCAAGAATTTAATTGTTGATATCAACAATTAAATTATTGATATCAACAATTATGTTCTTGATATCAACAATTACATTCTTGATATCAACAATTACATTCTTGATATCAACAAATACATTTCTGATATCAAGAATTCAATTGTTGATATCAACAATTACATTTTTGATATCAACAATTGTATTTTCACTAGTGAAAATACAATTGTTGATATTAAGAATTCAATTGTTGATATCAAGAATTACATTTTTGATATCAAAAATGTAATTCTTGATATCAACAATTGAATTCTTGATATCAAAAATGTAATTGTTGATATCACGAATTGAATTGATGATATCAATAATTTAATTGTTGATATCAAAAATGTAATTCTTGATATCAAAAAATGTATTTGTTGACATCAAGAATGTAATTGTTGATATCAAGAATTCATATCCTGGAAATGAATAAAAGCTAAAACGGCTTGCCAGCCTATGGTGACATTTCACTAGTGAAAATACAATTACAGATATCAGCAATTAAATTATTGATATCAACAATTCAATTCTTGATATCAACAATGCCATTTTTTGATATCAAGAATTTAATTGTTGATATCAAGAATTTAATTGTTGATATCAACAATTAAATTCTTGACATCAAAAAATGGCATTGTTGATATCAAGAATTCATATCCTGCGGATGATTAAAAGTTAAAACGGCTTGCCATACAGATATCTCAAATGGCTTTCTTACTAGTAACAATCACATTCATGATATCAGAAATTAACATTGTCACTAGTAAAAATTGATATCAACAATTCATTTCAGTAGTGAAAATACAATTACAGATATCAGCAATTCAATTCTTGATATCAACAATTCAATTCTTGATATCAAAAAATGGCATTGTTGATATCAAGAATTCATATCCTGGAAATGAATAAAAGCTAAAACGGCATAGGTTGCCATTCAAAATGAATTGTTGATATCAAGAATTGATTTTTTACTAGTAGAGATATCATTTTTGATATCAATAATTATATTGTTACTAGTTGAAATGTCTATTCTTGATATCAACAATTTAATTGTTGCTAGTGAAAATTACCATTTTTGATATCTGGAAAATGTATTTCTGATATCAATATTATTTCAGATATCTAAAATGGCTTTCTTACTAATAACAATCACATTCATGATATCAGAAATTAACATTGTCACTAGTAAAAATTGAATTATTGATATCAAAAATGAACATTGTTACTTGTAGCAATTCAATTGTGGATATCAAGAATAGACATTTCAACTATAACAATTGAATTCTAGATATCAAAAATAAAGGTTTTTACTAGTAATAATTGTATTTCTGATATGTGAAATTGGGATTTCACAAGTAAGAGATCCATTCTTGATATCAACAATTGATTTTGTGACATTTCACGAGTGAAAATACAATTGTTGATATGAAAAATTGAATTCTTGATATCAAAAATTGAATTCTTGATATCAATAATTCATACCCTGGAAATGAATAAAAGCTAAAACGGCTTGCCATAGTGAAAATGTAGTTTTTGATATCAAGAATTCATATCCTGCGAATGATTAAAAGTCAAAATGGCTTGCCATACCATTCCCAGGATATAAATTGTTAATATCAAGAATTATAGCTTTTACTAGTTGAAATTCAACTGTTAATATCAAGAATTGTAGTTTTTACAAGTTAAAAATGAATTGTTGATATCATGGTTGAAATGTAATTTCTGATACTGTTACTATAAGAAATCGAATTCCTGATATCAATAACTATTACATTAACTAGTGAAAATGTAATTGTTGATATCAAGAATTCATATCCAAATGATTTAAAGTTAAAACGGCTTGCCATATCCTGTACACACACACACACACACACTCACTATGTAATGGCAGCAGCGACTATCGGCTCCACTTCCATGGGCCCCTGATCTGACTGTTGTGCGGTCGTAATCTTCTCTGGTTTTGCGACTTTGACCTTCTCGAAGGGGCGGTGGAGATAGGAAATTAAGAGTGTGAAATACATTATCGAGATAATCCCGACTGTGGAGATGACTATATTCCAGACTTTTTCTCCAAGTAATAGCCTTGCAGAACTGAGAGAGCCATCTAATCAATCTGGTGCGGGGGCAAGAAGAGATGCAGTGGGCTCGGGTCCAGATGAGATTCAATTAGGAGTGAATATGATTAGAGATTACATTAACAAGCGCTCATTGCTGATCTGTGGCACTTAGTGTTTCCTGTGGCCTTGAAAGAAATGGCAATCTACTGTCAGTCCAACTGGCCCTCGGGTTTTATGCGGCACTAAATCAGGCACGTCCTGAACTTTGCAGTCAGAACTTTGTGAAAAGAAAATGTCTTATTAAGGGCCTTTCACGATGCGAATGTACAACGTGTACGACGTGACGCTCTTGGGTCAAAACAACAGATCCCTATGGGGCTATTCCCACCAGGGACGTCAACCTGTCGGCCCACGATGAAGCACGCCGTCTAATTGAGCTATGGCTAAGCCCCGCCCCCTCCACTCAGTCGGACACACAGGCGCTATCCACAAGTTTCCGAGGGGCGCTCCTGTAAAAAATAAAGTGGGTGAAACTTCCGGTGAGGCGGCGGAAGTAGCATTCCAATGGTATTTTGTGTGTTAGTTAGCGAAGAGGCTAGCTGTTTTTCGGAGAATTATTTTACTATTTAAAGACGCAAATCTTTCTGAGAGATGTCGTTACGGAGCTCAGGGACAACATGTGCTGCTCGCGGTTGTATGTATAACCGGACTAAACTAATTTAGTGGCTTAAACGGGATTGTTTTGAACATAAGCTGAAAACGAAATCACAGAGATCCTGCCAGAGCCCGTCTCTGATCCTGCCAACGACTGTAGTTTTCATCACCTCCCAAAAGACGACGAATCTTCCTGTGTACATTTGTTTAAATTCTTAACGTTCTATAAACTCTATCAGCATGTGTTTGGCTGTTTTCTACTGATGTTACACCTAAACTCAGGATCAAAGCCTGTGTTGACAGAATACCAAATGTGCCAGTTAATGTATTCAAGTAGCACATTCATTTATAATTTTGAATAAACTCCAAAGCACAATGACTAAGTGTGTATTTTTTATTTTAATTGTTTGTCAGCTCGCACAACTGTCTGTCACCATGCCTTGATGAGTATTGATTATTAATAATGTTATTATAATACTCCCAATCAACTACTGCGGAGGGTAAAGGTACTGCTATTTCACCCTTTTTAATTTCGTTGAGGTTGTGTTCCCACATCGTTAGCTAGTTTGGATCGCTATAACTTGAATGACTGTCAACTGTTGAATGAACGAGTGTCAAGCATGTCAAATCGCGCTTTGTTTACTTCCAACCGGAAGTCGCGCCCACTTTTGACGCAAGGCCTCATGGGGCGTAGGAAACTTGTGGATAGACCTTATTCAGAGCAGCGCCATGACAGGTATGAAAGTGAGGCTGTGAGGGATAGACTTACCGTGTTTCCAATGGCATCCGCTGTAAAGAGCTGAATAAAGCGGCTAGATCACTTACAATTTTCCACAGCTTACATTGTCGGGAGTTTTTTGTCAACTGACATTTCTTGGAAAGATATTTTCCAGTGTTTCATGAGCAGAACAATCCGAAAACACATTAAATAACAGTACAGCCCATTGAAGAGATGCATGTCTATCCCCTCACAGCCTCGCTTTCATTCTCAATAAAAATCAAAGATGGCGCTGCCGTGAATAAGGCGTATGCAGCCGTCACAGTAGGAGACATTTCCCAGGAGGCAATTGGTGATTTTTGTAGACAGAAAGATTATATATCATCTCGAAGTCACCTAAAGCGCCTTAACTATTCATTGGAGGGTTATATTAATAATTGTATTGTTGAGAAGGTCGATGAAAAGCTTCAGTGTAAACGTGATAAACCGCATATCGTTGCCATCAGCGTTTGGTGCTACAGTATTTACATGATGAATCATTCAGCACAACATTGTTAACATTTGTTATCCCGGTTATTTACAGATACGTTACATGATATACAACGTAGCTAGAAGCTAATGTTGACGTTTTCCTATGTTAGGCTAACGCTACGTTAGAGATTTTAGAGATAACGCTCACATACGTTGTTGACTGAACTTCGATCAGATGTAGACATCCTCGTTTAATTTATCCACGTTTTGTTGTTGTTGTGGTCCGCGTAACTTAATCCAGAGCAGACACTTATCTCGGTTGAGATGTGGCTTGGGAAAGGGTAAAAACACACACCGTCGCCCAGCCTCTCGGGAACCTATATAGTGTCGGAGTTGCATGCACACCGCTTGACCATTTTAAACTTAAAATGACAAGAAAAAACGAATGAAAACTAAATAACTGCAATGCATTTCAATAGACGTGGAAGCGGAGAATGTCAGCTGCGCACTGTGATTGGCTCATCGCGTTTGAGGGCGTGGCTTAGCCATAGGTAAATTCGTGAACTAATCGTTGATCAATGAATCCATTGATTCTTAATGTGTCATTCACTAATCTGACTGATGTGGTTCTTGAGTTGAACTCAATAACTCAATGATCCAGGAATGATATTTTAAACTTAAAATGACAAGAAAAAACGAATGAAAACTGACTAACTGCAATGCATTTCAATGGACGTGCATTTCTGTGACTGAAGCTGAATGTCTTTTCCCATATAGCACATCGATCACAGTCCCACATTATAAAAAATTAAAAATAGACCCTTTAAAGTTTTGAATGATATTGAAATTGAGCGAACATATAAATGTACCGAACCGAGGCGCGCATCAAACCGTGACTCCACTTTTGGGGTTGATAAAGCCATGAATGTCTAAATTGAATTACTACTAAAAGCCAAGATGGCTTGCCATATATTTACTACTACCTTTTCATCTTGTGATCAATTAATTTAGAGTCTGAACTTTGTGTTATTCTGGGTAGCTCTGAGATGATTGGTTGATTCTCCATTTGATGCCTGCCTGAAATTAAAACACAGGCATCATTTGACGGTGATCGTTTGGGAAGCATCTGTTTCTGTTTGGGAACCATGGCTTTAAAGTTATCCAGTTGTTCTTGTTGTTGCATTTTGTGGAAAATACTCAGCCTTGTTGGCATGAAGGACACTGTGTTCTGTTGATGAGGGACCGAGTGTTCCCATATCTCCATGCCAGCCCTGCTGTTGGCATCAGGGGCAAACATAGTGCTTTTATTCACAGGAAGTGAAGAGAAATTTTACCATAAACGTTTTACTTTTAGTGTTTAGCATCAAGCCCATAATCCCCATATGTTTTGCGGGAATGTCCTTGTAGGAGTGAGCTAGTCGGCTGTTTGGTCCCAAAGTCATACAGAATGACTTTACATTCATGCCAGCGACACCCAAAACCTGACATTAAATTGATATTGCTGCTTTATATCCTATATCCAGGGAAACAAAGATTGAGCTTTATTTTTCTGTTTTGGAGACAACAAGATTACAAATTCCGCTTAAAGGGATAGTTCACTTTGAAATTAATTTTTGGTATGTTTTATCTTACCTCAAGGGCATCCAAGATGTAGGTGTCTTTGTTTCCGCAGTCGTTTCAATTTTGATATTTTTAGGTCAAAGCGTTCTTGTCTGTCAGTCATATAATGGAGGTCTATGGTCACCACCTCAAAGAGCATGAACAGAGAAGTCCAAATTAAACATGATTTAATGACTCGTAAATGTAAGTACACATTGATGGCCTAAGACACGAAATGAGCGGATTGTGTGAGAAAACGAACTGTATTTATATCGTTTTTACCTCTTGTAACCACAGCCACAAAGCGCCCGCGGCCTCAGATCACTTGGACGTGGTGGTAAAAACGATATAAATACTGTTCGTTTTCTCACACAAACCGCTCGTTTCGTGTCTTAGGCCATCAATGTGTACTTACATTTACGAGTCATTAAATCATGTTTAATTTGGACTTCTCTGTGCATGTGGTGACCATAGACCTCCATTATATGACTGACAGACAAGAACGCTTTGACCTAAAAATATCAAAATTGAAACGACTGCGGAAACAAAGACACCAACATCTTGAATGCCCTTGAGGTAAGATAAAACATACCATAAATTAATTTTTAAAGACAACTATCCCTTTAATGTCTGATTTTGAATGAGAGGGAAATGGCAGAATCGCAGCAATTGAGGGGATGGCTGTATTCAAACAGTTTGCACACAGTAAAACAGAGCAGAGAGAGAGAGAAAGAGAGAGTATGTGTTTGTTTCTCTAGTCGAGTTGCAATGCCAGCTGTCAGACTCTCAGGAGGCCTGGAGCCAGTATTCACAGCGTGAGTTCACAATATGCAAACTGTTTAGGTTCAACTTCGCGTAATATCTTGCTGGTTTCAGTCAGCAATGCCAAAACTGTAAACACTCATTCACATATACTGTACATGCACCCATGCATCATCTAACTGTTCAAACTATAATATAAAATCGCTCACAAGATATAATAATTTACTGTAACCACATCGGGAAGACAATACATCTAAATAAAGTTGTAGTTTTTGATATTTTTGGACCAAAATGTAGCCTATTTTCGATGCTTCACAACATTGTAACTAACCCACTGATGTCACATGACTACTTTGATGATGTCTTTATTTCCTTTCTGGACAAGGACAGTATACCGTACACACATGAAAGCTCTCAGACTAAATCTAAAATATCTTAAACTGTGTTCAGAAGATGAACGGAGGTCTTACGGGTTTGGACCGACATGAGGGAGAGTCATTAATGACATTATTTTCATTTTTGGGTGAACTAACCCTTTAATTTGGGAAGAATCCAAAAGTGGCGGCATATTTTGGGAATGTTAAATGACAAGCCTGAATATGAAGTCTTACATTACATAATCCCAACTAAATAAAAGCTTCTGGATACCTGAATGAATCGCTGAATTGAACTGGCATACAGTATTATACTGTGGTGAAATATTACAGTAAAGATGCATGCATGCTTATTTTTTTACTGTGCAGTAATAGCCAGCATTTTAGATTTTACACATCAAAGAGGTGTGCATTATGCTGTAAAATAAAAAATTATAAAAAATAGAAATTATTATTTAATATGAGCACACTTTATTTGTTATCTTAACGTTTTATTCCCGAGAGCCCTGCACTCTAAAAAATGCTGGGTTGTTTCAACCCAAATTTGGGTCAAATATGGACAAACCCAAATGTTGGGTTAAAAATGTAATTTAAAGTTTTAACCCAACTTCAACTTTCACTTTCAACTGTACTTTTAAAAAAAAATTATTTTATTTTTATTTTTTTTATTTTTAAATTTTTAACCCAACATTTGGGATTGTCCATATTTGAGGCTGAAACAACCCAGCATTTTTAGAGTGTCGACATGACATGCCATAAATATATATTGTCTATGAAGAAATTGTTCTATTTTAATTAAATCATTCCTTTGTATCAGTTAAAACATGAGAACATTGTGTGAATTAGTTCCCAAGATTTAACAAAAAAAAGGAACAGTCACCCCCAATTTAACCATAACAATGGATCGAAAACAAAGGGACGTTTTAATAAAACTTCCTCATGTTTCAACTAGTGCTTTTGAATTCGCATCTCTTTTTATGTACTTCTATAAAGTCTGAGGACAAAAGTCTGGGTCTGTATGCATGTAAAAATGCGCGCTTGCCAAATATGTGTCCGCCGCTGATTTATGAGGAGAGATCGGTCAGTGACACTCAGGATGTAATGATGGAAACTGAACTGTGTGATCTTGAGCGGTGATATTGCCGTTTATAGAAGTTTGTCTCCAGAGGAAATCCTCGCCTGATTAACCAAGTCCTGCCCTCAGGCCCAGAGCCCAGCCCTTTCCTGTTTAGTCCCAAGGTGAGAGAGAGAGAGAGAGAGAGAGAGAGACCGACACAGAAAGATAAGTAATGAATGAGGAGCTTTACGAAAGGACAGATGTCCATGAGATGAAGATACGAGGAGTTAGGACTGGACTCGACTGAATCACTCCGACCGGGCTCTCGCTAATTGTGTTTGACAGGACTAGAGCGGCGCTCCAACATCATATTTCCAAACCCTCATGGGCCCCATAAACCTTTGATAGGAAGATGACTGATATTTCAGAGGAAAAATTACTCCTCATAGTTATTGGTCATTCATAATCCTGTTTTGAAGTGTTAATGGAGAACCATATTTAAACTGCCAAATTTAATACACGCACCCAGCAGATATATTAAATCTTTAATGCTTATTTTAGGAACGGACATGGCCAACTCCCAAGGACGGCGAAGTTCCTTGAAATAAAAAAATGCTGAAATGCTGTGCTGTGACCTTTTTATAGGGAGATTAAAGAAAGCTGGCGCTGGTCAAAGTATCGTCACATGGAAAGTAGCGCGAACAATATATTATCTTTGAGTGCTTTCTTGTGTAATTTGGAAATGCGCAACTATTTAGTTTGAGTAACATGTTAAGTGAAATCTGTCATAATCGGTGCTTTTAAGGTGGCCTATTCAGTGCTCTAGGTGCCAGATATCATACCCAAATTTAAAAAATGGAGTCATTTAGAAGCTGTTGAGTAACAAGAGCTGTGTGTCTTCATTAGGTTGACTTTTGTTTAACTGAGTGTTTAAGCTACGAGAACAAGAACAATTTAGTGTGGAGCCCAGATGTAATTATAAACCAGCTCCTTAAGAGTGTCAGATTCCCCAATAATGATGTATTGAAACCTAAACAGCGTGGTTAATTTAGTGGTGATAAGTGAATATGACTTGGAACTTTGCATTAAAATGGCTTGATGTCTGTAAAATATTTCCCTTTAGGCCGTGTGTCCACCAAAGCGTTTTTCCACGCCCCTGGCGTATGTTTTCAATTGTTTTCAATGGGAGCGCCGCGTTTTTTAAACGCCATGAGCGTACCGAGGCTCTGAGCGTTTTTTTCTGACTTTTTTCACGTTTTTTACTGGTCGCTGAGAGTTGAAAAATGTTCAACTTTGGATAAAACGCAGCGCTCATCACTGTCACACCTTCCGAGCCGTCCAATCACAGTGGAGGAGGGGCGGGACTAAAGCACACCGACCAACTGTCACAACATTCAAACTGCTGCGTATATTCTGTATCATAGCAACGAAACGTCTCAACAGAAAAAACGCCGCGCTGCCAAAACGCTCTCAAGCGCCCAATCACGGCGTCTTCAGCAGAGCGTCTGGTGTTTTCAGCTGGATAAAAACGCTTTGGTGGATAAATATAATCTATTATTTCTTTTGCAATCTGACTGATTCAAGATCTTGCACATTTAGGCTATGTTTACACTGAAACGATTCTGAAGAGAAAACGCAAAAGTGGCGTTGCGTTATCACTTTTTATTCTTCGTTTAGACGAGCGTTTTGGGTGGGAAATCCGCGTGCATATGGTGACGCAACAGTGTGTGAAATTCAATGTAGTATGCACTCCAGGCGGCTAGGTGGCGCCTTGCTCTGTTCTGTGATGCGCGTTCGTGACTCTCCTGTTCGAACTCATTCTCATTCATCAAAATGAACGAATCTTTTCCAGAGTCAACTCGTTCATTTCCTTTGTTGAATGAACCAAATGACATGAAAAAAGATGAAGAAGAAAAAGATGTTTTCATCAAAAACCTTAATTTCTTTTCGACTGAAGAAAGAAAGACATGGACATCTCGGATGACATGGAGGTGAGTAAATTATCAGCAAAAGTTTTTTAAAAAGTGAACTGTGTTTATAATGCTTCTAATTCTATGGCAATGGGGAAGTCCAAACCATAGCGGCAGAAAAATTATATTGTTAGAATCACTTTCATGAACAATAAAAACACTTCTCAGCCTATCAGAAGCATTTAAAGCAGCAGAAAACATAACCATAATAAACAGAACGGTATCATGTGTTACTGTCAATATTCTCTTATGAGCCAGTATTTACTGTTACACTAATGAGACTAGACATTAATAAGGTAGAATCCTTTAAACCAGTTTAAATT
The DNA here is from genome assembly GCF_988280905.1 of Pimephales promelas. Taxonomy (NCBI): domain Eukaryota; kingdom Metazoa; phylum Chordata; class Actinopteri; order Cypriniformes; family Leuciscidae; genus Pimephales; species Pimephales promelas. The sequence continues at coordinate 30,998,729 of NC_142787.1, forward strand.
GGAAGGAAAGGATGCGGATGACAGAATAAATATGTCGAGGAAGTAACATGCCAATACTCATAACCTTTCTCCCAAATTGTTGGATGAGCCAGGCTTTGATGAAAATGTCACACCATCTTTTCTTATTGAAAATCATTAACACCTTAAAGATCATGACATTAAGGAACTAGACGGGTACATAAACATCGTACAAGTAAGCACAGATGCCCTCTGGCCAACACTGAGTCCTAATGTGGCTGTCCCATTGGTGCCTGAGAAAAAATCATAGACGGGATGTCCATTCATCAGCTGATAAGGAGACAACGTTTCACAAGAGCTGTCCAGATATTGATGCATGACCCCATTGATGTCCTATTCTTTGACAGTAATTCATGGTCAATATGAATTATAGGAATCCAGAGAGTGTTGATTTAAATGATAATCTCGCCATGGAATCACTATTTTTCTAGGATTTTATTTATTTATTTATTTTTAAACCTCTCTGTTGAGCAATACTTCAAGCTATATATAAACAGTCACAGTCCCATCAGTCACAGCTGCATCTTGCATAAGCACCAGTAGACATCATATCTCACTGGGAATTATACCTTGTGTCCTCACATGTAGTATGGGCCATGTGCCTAAAACTTTAAAGTCTCGTTTGGGATTTAGCTTTAGGGTTTTTGGGAATAATCATAATGAGTTTATTACTCCCCTAGTGGCCAAAAGGGGATATAAGAGGTCACTCGAATCTGATGTAATGTCTGGCAAGTTCAGTGTCACCTTATTTGGTCATGCAGAAAACAAATTACAACTCTAATTATCTAAGAGGACATTACCAGGTTAATTAGGTGACACAATATAAAATGTATTCAATTTTTATTGTCACTTTTCATCATTTTAATGCCGTATACAAGTATTACTAATAATACTGCACTCTAAAAAATGCTGGGTTGTTTTAACCAATCTTTGGGTCAAATATGAACAAACTCAGCCATTGGGTTAAATGTTTATATTACATTTTTAACCCAACATCTGGGTTTGTCCATATTTGACCCAAATTTGGGTTAAAACAACCCAGCATTTTTAGAGTGTGGTAGTGTATATTGCATATTGTACAACTATATTTAGCAGCAATAACTTAAAGTAAAAATAAACAAATTCTTCTTGAGGGCAACTCCTCTTTTAGAGGTAAAGCTAGTTCATGCCGCTCCAACGAACCCCAATTTCTCAAGATTGTTGTGTTAATCATGTCTGTGTTTGTTTTTACAGACTGAACATGTTCAATCAGTGTTTGTGAGATTATGGAATATTTGTGCAGTCTGGTGTTTACTAACAAACCCTGACATGCATGGAGTCTGTTCAATGAAGTTGCTGGTTCTCCATAGAAACACAAAATATTGGTTGCAAACTGTATTTACAATATTATTAACAAATATTTATAATATTATTGAGGGTAAGCAGTGTCACGTTTGTGTCTGTTTAGATCTTCAAGGCACATTTGCAAGATCTGAACCCTTGTGCATTAATTAAAAAAAGTTACACATAGGTAAAAAGAGGACAAAAATGTCCATGTCAAAAAACTCATAAAAATGTGACGCTTTGGAGCACAGACTTAAGTTTGGTATCATTTTAAAGAAGACCCTTTGTGGATTATTGCTGAAGTAAAAAAAATAATAATAAGTAAATCCAAAAAAAAAGTTATATAGGTATTTTTTATGAAAATTATTTATAAAAAATATTTTATATAAAATATATATTTTATAAATCAGGTTAAACTCAAAACTGCAATAAAATCAAAGCCATAAATCTAAATAGGTTGTGTTCCAAATTTGAGGATGATATCTTAAAAAATGAGCTTTCGGTAACAGTTTGTTTGGGCGTAGTAACATATTTTCCCCATTGGGTGCCAGCAAAACCCCACTGGAGCTCACAGTGATTGGATTTGAATTTGCAGTTTTTCTCTCTCAGTATTACAAACACACACACATATTTTTTTATAACACACATACTAACCACACTCTGACATCCATACCAACACACCCACACAAATATTGTTGCATAATTTATCCAGTTGGCTCTATAATATGCCGAACCAGAAAACAGGAATAAAGCGATATTTGTTCTATAGGTCAAACTTTAAAAAAAATGGCACCATCTGATAAAAAAATAGTAAAAAATAAAATTTTGAAGCCTTGCCATCAGAATGAAAGCCTCTCAAAAAAAGATTGCATAATTTTATAGTTAACTGAACCGGGGATTAAAAATGGCAGTTTTAATGGGTTTCAATGGGGACATTTTTGTCCAAACGGTGCTGAGAGGGAGTATTTTTTTGTACCTAATGCAAATAATATTTTTTTTAAGAAAATGACGGTGAAATAGTAAAATTCCAATAAAAATACACACCTGTGCCAAGTTTTTTGCAGTTAGCTTTAACACAGGCAAAGTGATCAAAAAAAAAACAAAACTGAAAAGGACAAAAATGTCCATAAGGATGCACAAGGGTTAATATAACAGCTTCAAAGTCGTTTCGGTGGGCGAATCATCCTTGGCGCCCCTGACAAATCGCGCGAGAATGACGAAATGTTTTACGGCAACGACGTCACACACATCAACAACAACATACTGAAGCCATTTGCGCATCCAAGAAAACTCAGTCAGAAGTGTCCAGAAAAAGGAAAAGAAAATCGGACCGTGCCAGAAACCGGACAAGAGTCCACTCGGTCGGGCTTTCACTCGTTGGCGCGATGCTGATCTGGCGATCTTGTTGACGGACTTGTAAGTAAATGAATCTCTTATTTGTAAAGTTGTTTGCGTTCACTGTTGTATGTTGCTGCGCTGGCTTATATTATGTCATTTTTATGGTGCTGTTCATTCATCCGTTGTTGATAATTAGACCAGTTCAATAGCCTAATTCTTTCTCACAGATGTAGATTTCGATTACCAGAGCTGTAAGCAGACATCCTAATAAACAGTCGTTTCTCTTAGTTTTGTTGTTGTTTTTTTTGTTATGTTTTATTGCCGATCTTGGTACAAGAGATAGTTTGCCAGCTGAACTCAGGTGCTGTGATGTGTATTTATCACGTTTATCGCGTGCGTAAGTTAGGCTATTATACAAACTTCATCTGACTAACAGTAACAGTGCACTTCCAGACTGTAATTTTTCTTCAAATTGTATTAATTATGAGTTAATTAAATCTTGACGATGTTGATGTTGATTCCTGCGATTATCATGAGAATAGTCAATATCTCACATTATTATTATTATTATTATTAGGACATATCAAGCCTAGAGATTGTAAATGTAACACAATTTGATAACTATTATGATAAATTGTAATAATCATGTCTAATGAAATCATAACAGCCACTGGTTATGAAATAATGCGACGTACATTTAACTTTATTGATGTCATCTGACATTTTGTAATGTTTACATTACAATCAAAAAACACAAATGAAACTACAGTGTTCCTACAGTATAGGCTATTTACTTGTGATTTAGCAGAAATCATGTAAAAACGTTATAAGCCAGAAAATAGGCAACTTTATTATTAGAAAGAAGTCTAACACTTGACAGTTCAGTAGCTTTGATATGCAGTGACAACAGTTAATTACGACAGTGCAAGTTCACCTCAGCGGCTCTAGGGGTCACTGTTTTACAAAAACATCAGAAATGCATAGTGTGGCTTTCAGTTTGTTTTCATTCTCAGTCACGTCTTGTTTTCCCGCCATTCTTCTTCAGTTACCATATTAAAGGGATAGTTCACTTTGAAATTAATTTTTGGTGTGTTTTATCTTACCTCAAGGGCATACAAGATGTAGGTGTCTTTGTTTCCGCAGTAGTTTCAATTTTGATATTTTTAGGTCAAACCATTCTTGTCTGTCAGTCATATAATTGAGGTCTATGGTCACCACCTCAAAGAGCATGCACAGAGAAGTCCAAATTAAATATGATTTAATGACTCGTAAATGTAAGTACACATTGATGGCCTAAGACATGAAACGAGCGGTTTGTGTGAGAAAACGAACTGTATTTATATCGTTTTACCTCTTGTAACCACAGCCACGTCTTTTATTAGTCCTCTTTAAGTGTGATTTAAAAAAAAAAAAAAAACATTTATTTTGTACCAGTTCTAGAGACAAATCATTATTATTATATTTTCAGCTCATTTTCCAAATCCACATCAATTATGCAATTCCTATTTTCAGCTCTTGTGGAGGATGTCCAGCCATATGGCAATATGATGAATGCCTCTAGTTGGCTTCCACTTAGTAAGAAAAAAAACGATGAATTGGATGGATTTGTAAAAGAATTGAAAGTGGGGGGTTAAATCACATTATGAAAGAAATGCTTTTCTCCAAAAACACGTTGACCATTTTATTAAATACTTTTTGCAACCTTTTTTTACTCTGTTACAGACAAAAGGCAATAATTTTGACTTGGCGGTTTTCATAGCACATTCAGAAATATTGTCCTCATAACCTTTAAAGCACCGTATATTGCTTCCTTATTAGTGATGCACCGATGTGAAAATTTGTGGCCGATACCGATAACCGATATTAACATTGCTGTTATGGCCGATACCGATATTTACCGATGTCGATATCCCTGTATAGAAAACACATAGCGAGGATTAGGGCTGCACGATATTGGTAAAAAATGACATTGTGATATTTTATTTTTCTGCGATATATATTGTGATATAAAAACAATTTCACCAGATTACTTGAATTGCTCTATTTGGAAAGAATGAATCATTCTAGAATGACTGGGGTAGTTTTGTCATGGAGTATATCCACAGAAACTAATATTAATAGAATGTTAACAAAATTTGTTAACATTCTATTAAACTATTAACCTTACACTTTACAAGAAGGTTCCATTTATTAAAGTGTTCATTTAATGTACACTTTAATAAATGGAACCTTATTGTAAAGTGTTTCCGATTTATGTATCTTGAGCTCAGTGTTGGACAGATCAGTTGTTTTAACCATTCATTAAAGTGAATCGGTTCAAATGAGTCATTAGTTCGCGAATCGGACGTGTCATTAACGGAACCACGGCACACGTTGTGATTATCCAGGCAGTTTAGAACATCGCACGAGATTTGTCTCGACTTATTTTTACAGTCTATGGTCTCGACAGTCGACACAGAAAACATTTCATCAACACGATAGATTTTTTTTTTTTGGTTTATTGAAAGTGTGGTTTCACAATTCACAACCAGTAGTTCAGAAGAAAAAAACTTCGGTCTTCCGACCTTTTACCATCGTGTATTCTCAAAGATATTCAGTCAACTCAATTCATAAACATGCGTGAGGGGGAGAGAGAGCAAGACATTTTGAAGACGGCGCGCGTGACCGGTGCTTTCACTCTTGTTCCCTCCGTTAAACAAGCGAAAGACATTTTGAAGACGGCGCGCGTGACCGGTGCTTTCACTCTCTCTTGTTCCCTCCGTTAAACAAGCGAAAGACATTTTGAAGACGGCGCGCGTGACCGGTGCTTTCACTCTCTCTTGTTCCCTGAGTTAAACAAGCGAAAGACATTTGGAAGGCGGCGCGCGTGACCGGTGCTTTAATTGACTCTCGTTCCCTCAGTTAAACAAGCGCACCAGTCACTCATCTACATCACTTACCGGTCAAATATGGCTTTGGGGGGGACAAAAATACGCATTAGGAAGGCTGGCAGAAAACAGCTCACCAGTTCCAGTCTTCGTGCGCTTGATGTTTAAACGCACTTGCACTTTTAATACGCGTGCAAAAACAAACACCCCCGCCCCCACGCACGTCAAATAGAATGATCATCGGCCTGTTCACATCGGCCCTATTTTGACATCGGAACGATACCGATGTGTAAAAAATTGACCAAATCGGCCGATATTATATCGGCGGCCGATATATCGTGCTTCACTATTCCTTATAATAGGTAATGCTACACATACTCAACTGTTATTCTTCCTTTGACACCCCGGCTTATTGATATGACAAATGCCAATCAATAAAGCTTTAAATCCCACCAGCCCAAAATGAGTTTTCCATTTGCATACAGGTCAGACGCAGTGGAAAACTCCATTTTGAAGTGTTGTTGTTTATTTGTCACACCTGAAAGGGCAGAGGAGATGTCCTTTGCAGCAGTTAAATGAAGTGAATGCTTGAAGAGACTAAACAAATGGCAGGAATGGTAATGCGTTTGTTATGCAGTCTTTGGAAGTCCTATCAATCTGCGAGATACGGCTCAGTGGAACTTTCCATGGTTTGTTTCTGAACGTGTTTCTCCTCGTAATTATTCCTCAAGAGTTTTTTTGTCACAGTGTTATCCTTGCATGTCTGGGTCAAGTTGATGTCTGGGCATACAAACAACATAGACTCATTGAAAGACATGCCTCTACCTATTTTTTTTCTCTCTCTCTCCAAAAAAACTTTCCTTTCCAGTTGAAATGAACAAGACAACATACAACTTTTATTCCTTTTCACACTGATGATGATTATAAGGGCAGATTATCAATTAATAGACTTATTTTCACACAGTTACTTGCATAATATTATGCTGTGACCTCTAAACACTTTTATCGTAGTGCATGATTTGATGTTTGCATTGCTTATACAGTATATGGCTTTTCTGATACAGGAAACATGCTCAGTAATTTCTGATGCACACTTTAAAAAATAATCGTGATTTTAATGGTAAAAGACTGTAAATAGACTGTAAAAATGCTACAGTGATGATTGTTGGTTGTCAGTTTATTACAATTAGGGATGGGCAACGATTAATCGCGATTAATCGCATCCAAAATAAAAGTTTGTGTTTACATAATATATTTGTGTGTAATTATTTTGTATATATAAATACACACTCATGCATGTTATATATTTAAGAAATATTTGCATGTATATACTTTATATATATTTATACATAATGAATATTAGTATAAGTATTAAGAACACATTTTTCTTAAATATATACATGCATGTGTTAGTATTTATATATACAAAATAATTATACACACCACACACACATATATCATGTAAACACAAACTTTTATTTTGGATGCGATTAATCGTTGCCCATCCCTAATTACAATGGTACAAAACAGACATCAATTTATCAAGTGGTTGGTAAACCAACATTTTATCAGATAATGAAATACGGTTTATTACTGTAAATTTTAAGCGAAGTCTGTAAAACCATTAATGTCACTGTAAAAAAAAATCCAGTAAAAAAAACAGTAAACTATACCGTAAAAATACGGTGTGTTACTGTTTTTGAAATTAACAGGTAAATACTGTATTGTCAGCTACAGTATATAAACTTTAATTTAACAGCTATATGCTCTAACACAAAAACAGTTACACACCGTATAGTTACAGTATGATGCTGGCAACCACAGCTGCCAGTAGTTTACCGTTTTTACTGGATTATTTTTTACAGTGTGCCGTATTTTTAACGATAAAGTTCTGGCAACCACAGCTGCCGTTTTTTAACGGTAAAAATTACGTTTTTATTTTTTACTCCTGCAAAAAAAACTCAAGGAAGCAAACTAAAATGGCTGGGTTGCTTCAGCAAATGCATTTTTATCTCAAGTTTGCTTCTGTTAACACAGTTTCGTGTACAGTACTATAATTTTCGAACACGATTGCGCATTAACCTTTTAAAAACACTCAATGTTCACTTAATTTCCGACCTGTAAATAATAACGTTTTCAGATTCATCTGTTCCAAATAAAACTGAATGCTTTTAAAGAAATTTCACTTTAAAAGTGTTGTGAAATGAGCAAGAATCTTAATTTCATTTAGCAGAAATTCCAACGTTTTTCCGAAGAGCCTGGTTGGCATACAAATGACCGCACACGAATGCATGCATTAATGCTTTGCAAGTATCGTGGTTACTGTAAGATCAGCAATCGATTTGGTTGTTTAATTCAGGAATTGTTCTCTCAGTTGTTTTCTAAATTTGGCCTGTTGGGTTAAGAGCGAAAGGCAACGTTCTCCTGAAACTGATTTGTTATGGTCCTCTAAACGTTGCACTCCCAGTCAATAAGGATCCCAAGCGTGACAGGCAACATCCAGGACAGACAAAAATTTGGAAGTGTTACCAAGCAAATGATTGGGTCTGGTCTCCAAGCCATAGTCATTTAGCTTGATAAATAGGTTCTGTTTGATTCCCACCACCTGCCGACTTGTTGACATTACTCCCCTGTGAAGGGTATTTCCAAAAATCCCCCAGATATTTAAAGCACACATCAGTCGTTTTTCTTCGAGAAGAATAATACAGAGTCAAACGGGCCACTCTTAACTGCCTCGCGGTATGAATCGATCTTAATCTCGACTCGAGGAACAAAACCGTTGTGGAGACTATCCGAAAAGAAAGGCCACCGATCATGTTGAACGGGTGAATCAGTTATTAAGCGTTATTGTTATTCTCATCTATTATTCAAGCCTGCAGTCTGTGATAGATTCGGAAACTAAGCAGAGCTGACTGAAGTTTCAAGGTTAGGGGGCTTTTTATGGACTCTGGGATTGGAGCGCCAAAGCTCGGTCGTGATCATGGTTTCCATTATGGTTAACATGGCCCTGCAGACTGCTCATCCGTCATGGTGAACGAGAGGAGCGTTCCCGACATCAGGCCTGAGCAGGTGGCGTGCTCTCCCCTGGCTCACGAAGACAGACAAGATAGGACACCATGCGGGATGGGCACTGAATAATCAAATGTGATCTAATCTGTACAATATTGTGTTGTAATATTCGAGGGATCAGCCACGATGGTCAACTAGTCTATTGTTAGGGTTGCCTGGTTTATAGGCTTTGCAGTGTTTGTTTGTCAGGGTCAGTAAGATTGTGAAAGATGTCTCTAATGCCTGGTTCAGATTACACGATTTTGGCACGATCCGTTTGACGTAGGGTGTCGTGGGGATTCGTAAACAACAACGGGCGTCGGGACGCAAGATTCAATCGTATCATCTTGTATAGTGTGTCATAGTGGGCGACGACCTACGATGCTTCACCACAAAAAGTCTAGCATGTTTCATTTTAAACGACAGTTGCGTCACATGTATGAGGTTGACCAATAGGAGCACAGAATCTTTTCCGTACACAACTTCCAAAAATGGCGAAACGAAAGAGAGACGATGGTGCTAACGTTAAAACTAAAAAGTAGGGAAAACAATATTTTACCTCAAGTTCTCTTTGGAGGATTGACAGCCCATACTGTCCTCTTCGAGCAATCCGGGAACGTGTCCATTGTCGGGTTTTCTTTTTTACTTTTTTCTGAACACAGGACAGCCAGCTTCACCCATTGTGTGTTTACGTTCGTTTCCGGAAGCCACTCGCTACTAGTTTCGCCGTCTCGATGACATCACGCGCGGCTCAGGAAGCGACGTGTAGTCTGACATTTGTCTTGTCCACGACACGACAAGATTTAAGGAGTCAAAATCGCGTAATCTGAAACAGTGACTATCGTAACAGACAAAAAAATCTTTAGGGCATTATGTTCACCAAGGCTGCATTTATTTGATCAAAAATACAGTAAAACAGTAATATTGCGACATTTAAAATATGCAAAAGTCGAGACACCCCAGGTGAATAAGGTAAACAAAAAAAAAACAAAAAAACGAATAAATATCACCATACTTCACCAGTTGATTGATTACATTAATAATTGCACCAAAAAAATGGCATTAAAATTTTTCTGGAATTGTATGTTTAAATATGCAAATTAAGCATTATCTAATTAAATATGCCCTAATTTGCATACATTTTTTGAACAGAAATCTGAACATTGGATGAAGACAAAATTCTAAATTCTTTTTTTATATATTAGAGTCATATCTAACCTATATAAGGTTTTTACAGTGGAGATTGTGAATATCTCTACACTCTAAAAAATGCTGGATTGTTTCAACCCACATTTGGGTTAAAAATGAAATTTTAAATTTTAACCCAACTTCAACTTTCACTTTCAACTATGATTTTTTTTAAAAATGTCATTTTCAACCCAACATTTGGGTTTTTCCATATTTGACCCAAATGTTGGGTTGAAATAACCCAGCATTTTTTATTTTTGGATTGTTTCAACCCAAATTTGGGTTAAAAATGACATTTAAAATTTTAACCCAACTTCAACTTTCACTTTCAACTATGATTTTTTTTTTTAAATTTCATTTTCAACCCAACATTTGGGTTTCTCCATATTTGACCCAAATTTGGGTTGAAATAACCCAGCATTTTATTTTTTATTTTTTATTTTTATTTTTTTATTATTTATCACACAGAAATGAAATGCTGTACAAAATCTGGAAAATTATATATGATCAAACCCCTCTGTAAAAAACCTTCAGAATATAGATAAGAATAAAACTGGAAGTTTGTTGTGAGTGTTACTGAAGTAAACATTTTTGGAGGAAAAACTCGCTTTTAAAGATACTGTAATTGAAATCTACACACACAAATAGAAAGTGCTCTAAAAGATAGATTAAAAGTCTATTTTGGATATTTTTTTCTGTTAGCTTTATAAGTTTCTCACTATGAAACTCTTCTTCAGAAGCTCTGGACAGTGGCTAGCAGGCGAAAGCCACACCAGCCCATGGCATGCAGGTCACTACAGTGTGTACATGATGATACTCAAGCTGTGCTGACTCTGGAAGATTACGATTCCTGTTGTTACATGGCCTTTAGGTTAACTCTTGCGTTTGTGTCCTGCAGAGTGCTAGACATTTTTTTTCCTGCTCTTTCGAGAATTTTTGCAGCAAGTGGCAAAGAAAGTGATCAGCCGTGAGCAGCGAAACAGACCTCGCTCTGTACATCAGGAACACCATTTCTTCAACTAAACTTAAACAGGGTGCACTGACTGAACAATATGGAAGCGTATCGCATTCTCTTGAGGAAACAAAATCTACTCTGTTTTTCTGAGTTAACGAGTTAATTATCTCAGAATTACGAGATCATTTTTCATGGAAAAAAGTTTTTGCTCTGTTTTCCTGAATTAATGAATTTTTGAGATAATTAACTCGTTAATTCAAAAAAACGGTGCAAAAATTTTTTTCCATGAAAAATTATATCGTAATTCTGAGATAATTCACTCGTTAATTCAGAAAAACAGAGCAAAAACCTTTTTTGTCCATGAAAAATGATCTCGTAATTCTGAGATAATTAACTTGTTAATTCAGAAAAAACGGTGCAAAAACTTTTTTCCATGAAAAATTATCTCGTAATTCTGAGATAATTAACTTGTTAATTCAGAAAAACGGTGCAAAAACATTTTTCCATGAAAAATGATCTCCTAATTCTGAGATAATTAACTCGTTAATTCAGAAAAACGGTGGAAAAACTTTTTTTCCATGAAAAATTATCTCGTAATTCTGAGATAATTAACTTGTTAATTCAGAAAAACGGTGCAAAAACCTTTTTTGTGCATGAAAAATTATCTCCTAATTCTGAGATAATTAACTCGTTAATTCAGAAAAACAGAGCAAAAACCTTTTTTGTCCATTAAAAATTATCGCGTAATTCTGAGATAATTAACTCGTTAATTCAGAAAAACGTTGCAAAAACATTTTTCCATGAAAAATTATAACGTAATTCTGAGATAATTAACTTGTTAATTCAGAAAAACGGTGCAAAAACATTTTTCCATGAAAAATGATCTCCTAATTCTGAGATAATTAACTCATTAATTTAGAAAAAAACTGAGCAAAATCTTTTTTTCCATGAAAAATTATCTCGTATTTCTGAGAAAATCTCGTAATTTATTTTATATATAAATAATATTTTTTCTTAAATATACATGCATGTGTGTGTATTTATATATATTTATTTATTATATATTTATGTGTATTTGTATATATTTATTTATATACACAGTGCACCACTGTGTATAATGAAAATTCAGCTTTGAAAATTCAGCTTTGATCACATGAATAAATTACACTTTACTATATAAGCTGATATAATTTGTAATAATATTTATATTATTTTGTTGTATTTGTATTTTTAATCAAATAAATGCAGCCTTGGCAAGCAGAAGAAACTTCTTTTAAAAACATTAAAAATCTTACCGATCAAAAACTGGTAGTGTACTATATATATATATATATATATATATATATATATATATATATATATATATATATATCCAGTTAATATATTTTTTTGTTTGGCTATAAAGCTCCTACATCAAAATGCCACCTACATAATTCTCCGTTTTAATTTCAACATAAGCCTATACACTCAGTGTCAGTATCTCTGCTTTTTGACTGGCAGCTCAGTGTTTGCCTGGTCTTATCCCATGTCAATATTACAAATAGGATCAAATGTGTAAAGTGACCTTTCCTGCCAGTTTACCAGCAGCTTATTTTCTCTCACCGGGTAGATTTACACTCTCTCCTTCTTAGCGTTTATAGTCAGCTGTTTTCTCGATCTGTGCCCTGTTCCTTCAGGCCTGCTTATCCAGCATTATTCGGCCCTCGTCTCACCCCAAAACGAGAGTGTCTTTTGTCGGCCCGAATCAATCAAGCCGGGGCCCTGAACCGCTTTTCGCAGAAAGGAGACACTGGCGATTCCTCAAGAAGGGTGAGGAGAGAGATTGAGTGTGTGAGGGAGGATAAGAGAAGCGGCACAGCGCGGGCGGGAGAGAGCGATCTTTCTGATAAGACTGCAGAGAGCCTACGGTAATAAATGGAGAAACACAGGAGGGTTCAACGGGAATGACTTCTGAAAGAACCGACAAATGTTTGCCTCTGCGGGTTCAAATGTGGGGAACGGGAGAAGAGTATGAGCGAGACATTTCATCTGTTGTCTGAAGACTGTGTGACGGAGTTTGTATGACATCAATAATAGTGTCACTGCTGTAGTTCTTGACCATTGCATCCTCATTCACAGAGGCGGAGGGGTTTTATTGTTTGTCCGACTGGGTGTCTAGACGCTGCTGACAGAGACATCTAACCTGAGGCCCATGAAGGGCAAATAGGGCTCACACACCTGAGCCCACAAACAAAGGTTTTAAAAGACAGATTTGATGAGAGTTTGATGGCGTATCGTGAGCTCTAGTCATCATTACGGACCTGTTCTGTAAATCAGCAGGTTCATTCACCCTCGTGCTGTGATTTAATACAAACACACACACACATAGACTTAAGGCTGAGGAAACACAGATAGACATACTATCATTTTGGCAGTGGAAGGCACGACACCAAACTACTGCTCTCTATTTGTAACGCTTAAATGATTCCCTGTGCTTTCCATGAATATGGTACATCTGCTGATCCGTTTATAAACATCATGTTCGGCCTGAGAACTCATAAATACAACATAAGAAAAATGTGTCTCTATTCCTACATTTGGGAACGCTTTAATAATAAGTACTTACAAATTATTAACAAACTTACATTATAGTTCATAGTTTATTGTAGTCTCTACATTGCTAATTTATTAATAGGAGAAACTCTAAAACATGCTGAGTTGTTTTAACCCAACTTTGGGTCAAATAGGGACAAACCCAGCTATTGGGTTACATTTTTCAGTTACATTTTTAACCAAACGTTTGAGTTTGTCCATATTTGACCCAAAATTGGGTTAAAACAACCCAGTATTTTTTAGATTGTATATACAAATAGTGAGTTCTTCATTAATTAAACTGTGTTTAATTAGCTTTAAAGGACTTTTTAATTGGTCATTATGAGTAAATAGTTCTCACTTTAGATTAGGTCAAGGGAAATGGGAAAATGTCATTACGGTAATTAAGTGCTTTAAACCAACCTTCATTGCACATTAATCGCATTCATATTCAGTGTTCCTTTAAATGCTTACAAATACACACACATGCAGTTTATGGGAACATTCCAAAGGCATAATAGTTTTTATACTGTACACACTGTATTTTCTATCCCCTTACACTAGCCCTTCCCCTATATATATATATATATATATATATATATCAACAACATTTGTTTAATTAAACAAGAATAATTTGGTTACAGTGACAATGCCTTTATAACCCTTAACTGTCACAGGTGGGATGCTTGCTATTATATTTTTAAAATAATAATATCTTAGAAAATGTTCTTAATTTATCAATTTGCAACAAGAATATTTTCATACTCATGAAGCATGTTCAGACCTTTATTTTGAAAAAATGATGAACATGAAAAAAAGGTAGAAACCTCAGTTTGTTTTCATGCCAAGAGTTCAAAAGATTGCATCCATTCAATTCTTTTACAAAAAAGGTCTAAAAAAATGTAAAAAAAATTTCACCATTTGTGATGTGGCAGGAAGCTATAATGCACATGCGTGTTCTTTGTATGCATTTCTTAGAGGTTGAATTCATATTAAAATCTGCTAAACATCCCATATTACTTCTAAATAGGATCTCTACTTCATAAATTGTATGAAAATTGTTGAAATAATTGTTCATATCACTCAAAGCACATATGGAAGTTGAGGCGCCCGTATATGGGCAGTAATGGAGTCTGGTTGTGCCCTAGTGGAAGCGTTCGGTACTGCGCCCAAACAAAATCTCACTGAAAGCTCATTTCTTTGAGATATCAACCTAAAATTTGAAACACAACTTGTTCAGATTTTTGGCTTTCATTTTTCTGCAATTTTACAGTAGCCCAGGTTTTGAAAATATATATTTCATATAAAATATGAATATTTTTTTTTTACATTGTACATTTCCACAAACTCAAACTTCTATAACTTTTTTTCTGTTTAATTTTCTTAATTTATTTCACTTCGACAAAAATCTGCCAAACGTCTTCTTTAAAACGAGACCAATTACGTCTATATTCCAAAGCATTCCTGAATTACAACTATTTAAGTTTGAAATGTGCATTTCCATGTCTATTAAAAAAAGGGGGGTGACAGTCAGTTAACAGGTTGGGATACTAGCACAGATACTACAATATGTTAAATAACTTTAAACTAGTTTGTTAATGATTTGTCAATATTTTATATAACCGCAAACAAACAATTCCTTTTACTGACCATTTAAAAAAAAAAAATCTTTTTTTCATCAGTTTCAGGCCCTTTTTCTCAACTCCCACTACTGTAAATAAATGTGCCATGACTGTATGAATTGTACGGATTTACAGTATTAGTAAATCACCAATAAACAGAAGGTTATTTTATAGATACATGACTTATTTTATTCACTATCCAGATTAAACAGTTAATCCATTTCACGTATTATGTGAAACTCCCCAAGACAACAAACTGTTTCACATATTCTCTGGGTCCCAAAAGTGGAAGTATGCATTAGGAGCTCAACACGAACACGCAACTGTCACTTCCTGTTTGCATGTTCATTCTGCACACACAATAGTGCTTCAGGGTTCACACACAGCCCAGTATCAGAATATAATCAAGCGATTCTATCTTTCTACTTTCCATGAGTCTACTGGAAATAATCTGCGATCTCTCTCCAGCTGTGCGTGAAACTAGATTGAGATCAAAACTAATAGGAGACGTTGGGAAGCGCCAATGATTTCGTTTCAACGGCTCCTCCTTTATTGTCACCCGCCACATGCGGCCCGGCATGCAGATGAATTGGTCTAAGAATTGGTTGTTGTTCAGGAACCAATGGGGATTAGCTGTCTAACATTCTGTTATCAGCAATCAGAAGACATAACGAAAAATATGAGTGGGCCCTGTAGCCATGTTGAATAAATACAAGGCACTGTAAAAGTTATATAAGCTCCAAAAAAAAACAAAACAAAACAGTGGGGTAGTTTTATTTCTTAACCTTCTGGGGTTGTTTGTTTCAGAGTCACACTTGGGGTGTTCGGGTCCAAATGGACCCAAAGGGTGGGATTCATATTTAAAAAAAAAAAATCATGATTTTTTTTTTTTTTACTTGTTTTTTTATAATATTTTTTCTTTTCTTTTTTGGTGTTTTGAGAAAATTTCAAAAAAAAAAAAAAAAATTATAATTAGTACTAATGCAATAATTATGACAAAATTTCCCCCCATTGAACATAATAGAAAATATATTTAAAAAAATATATTTTTTTAGAAAAAAAAAAAAGCTGTATTTCATTTTAGAGTCAAGCCTAGGCCTCATAAAAGTAATTTTTGAAATGAGATGGATGTCATCTGGTGGACAAACTGAGCATTTTAAAAATGTAAAACACATGTATAATCTTAATTTTTTGGTGTGTTTGTGTATAAAAGTGTGTTTGGATGTGTCTGTTTTGCACTCTTGATGTTTTATAGATTCACCCCTTCACTGTTGTGTGCTTTTTTCAAGATCGTAGATGATTTGTAGATTGTACGCACAAAAAAACTTTTTTCACATTTTTGCCAATTTCCTATTCATTTTCCATGTGGGTCCATTTGGACCTGAACACCCCAAGTGTGACTATTTTTTTTACAACCACTTAGACTACTCACATCCTGTCCCCAATTTTTTGGGGTGTTCAAATACCAAATACCAACAAAGTCACCAAATTTTGGACCATTCCGAGGAAGCTGTGATTTAAAAAAAATTTTATTTAAATTCTTCGGGTCCATTTGGGCTGAACAACCCCAGAGGGTTAAGAGAGCATCAGTAGAATATATACTGATATAATAATCAGACTTAAAGGTGCAGTGTGTATTTTTTTATCGACATCTAGTGGTTCGGTTGCGAGTTGCACTAAGGGCTCCCTTTCGAAGAAGCTACGGTGACTAAAACGGGACAAACATATCGTCGTCTGAGACAGCAGAGAATAGCCAGAGTAAGTCAAGAGAGTGTAACACAGGGCCCTATGATTTCCGCGATAACAAAATCACGGACGGAATCGCGGAATTGGCCAATTAACGCGGAATCTAGTGTTAACGCGGAATTTCGTGGATTTTTACATATTTGGTGTGAAATTCTGTTTTTGTGTGGGAGATGAACGCATGTCTGGTGAAAATGCAGACCAGGGGAAGCAAATCTGGGTGACACAAACCCCTCAACCCGTCATTTCAGCTCCAATGACGACATCAAATCAATGAAAGAATGGCGAAGCGGCTCTCCATGGCTCTGCTTTCATCGGCTAAAAGTTAAGAAACTCGACGCTATAAGCGGTCAGTGCCGAGCCGAGCAGTTCGCACGTGACTTATGCAGTGTTTCCCACACATTGACTAATTCGCCGCCACATACTGCGTTTCGGTTTTTAACACTATTAAACACGCAGCGTATTCTTTCAGTTGTATTTCTCCGTCCGTCCCTCCGACACACACACACACACAACGTGCACACCGCGTCTGTCTATGAGGCGCCGGACTGGACAATTAAGCGAAGCGAACTCCGTGAGAGACAGAGTGTGACTTTATTTAAACTTATATAAACAAATATAATTTATATTACAGTTTAAAGCTCATAACCAATATTTTGTTGTTACTTGAAGAGTCCAGTATTCGTCCTGAAAAGGCTCCTGAGTAAATGTCTGTAGCCCAGGTTTTGAAAATATATATTTATATAAAATGTGAATATTTTTTTTAAAATTGTTCATTTCCATAAACTCAAACTTCTATTACTTTTTTTCTGTTTCATTTTCTTAATTTATTTCACTTCGACAAAAATCTGCCAAACGTCTTCTTGAGCCAGTCCAATGAGTAAATGTCTGTATTACCTCAATAAATTTAAGGTCATTCCTAATTTATTTGTATTTTTTAAATACATTTTAATCATTAACTTTAGAAGCATACTATTTTTTACAACTAAAATAACAGTCAAGGGTAAAAAAAAAACTAATTCCCAAAAATTAAAATGGAAAAAACGGAATTTGGGAAAAAAATAAAACGGATTTCATAGGGCCCTGTTTCTGTACCACAGTCTATTATAAACCAGGATCAAGGGTCTTAATATACACTCACCTAAAGGATTATTAGGAACACTATACTAATGCTGTGTTTGACCCCCTTTCGCCTTCAGAACTGCCTTAATTCTAAAGAATGTCTCATTCTTTATTAAGTAAGTTCTTCATACAACACTGAACACATTATGGATGTCATATTGCATTTCTGTAGATACTCAAAACTTATTTTACTCATATTGCATTTCTGTAGATACTCAAAACATTGCACAAGTGGATGCAGGAAGTAGACTGAACAAATTTGAGGAAATTGTTGAAGGTTAACAGTCTACTCCGAAACTAGGCTCTTGGATGTCTCCCAGACGGTGTCTAGCCATTTAAGGTTATGACACTCTCCGCGCTTGAGAAAGACACTGAAGCTCAGGCCTTTAATAATAGACATGCTTGCCAAGTGACACTATAGAAGACACTGTGCAGATTGCAGTGTGAAAAACCATTAGGCGACCTGCACCTTTGGAACTCATACTAATGATGCAAACTCCTGTAAGGAAGACATGCTACTTATCAGGGTTGAACCAGAATAGAACAAACCTTTCAGCTAATCTCAATGATAAAGCTCTGGTCTCAAATTATGCTAAAGCCTTGATTCGCAACATGGAAAAGTTAGCTTGTTCTGCTCTCTTCTGGATGTCTCCGTATAAAAGTTTGGGATTTGGACTGTATTGATCGTTTACAGTGAAAGTTACTGTTTAGATGTTGCTTTTGTCAGTATTTTAATGTAAAGAAAAGAAGTCATTATTTTGAAGATCAGCCAGCTCTTTTTACTCAAGATGTACAAAATACAGCCTAAAAAATGTGTGCTTAACCTTTAGATTTCTGAATATATCTGAATAAGAAGTCAAACTGATGATTTTAGGAGTTTGTTTTTTTTTAAATAAGGAATTGATTTATTGAGATTAAATCATTAAATAAACATTCAAATTAAATAGACAAAATATTTTAAATGTCACACGGTTAGAGATTTAAGTGGACCAAATGTTTGTTTGTAATTACTGATAAACTAATTTTCTACAAAAAATATATTTTTACATTCATACAGTAGATAGCAAGAAATCTCAACACAACAATATTAGTAAAATTTGAGAAAATAGAATGAGATTATTTACTACTTTCTGCAATACAGAATTTTAAGAAATTATCTTTTTTGTGTAAAAAAATGTTGCATCAATAGGGCTGAACTCAGAAAGCTTGGTCGTTAAAATTATGTATTTTTTTTAATTACGTTTTAAAGTTTATTTATTTATAAAATTTATTTGTTTATAAATAAATTTATTTATTTATTTGTTTATTTATTTATAAAATGTAAGTTTATTTATTTATAAAATTTAAGTTTATTTATTTATTTAATATAAATTCAGAAGTTTCAAAATTGTACATTTGGACAATGTTTTTATTTTTGGGTACATTCAAAAAGGACAAGACCTCTGAGGTGAGACAGGCCAAAAGGAGTATACAGATGGATGATTTTATGTAAAAAATAAAATATATAAACATGGGATTTGTGCCAAATATGGTTGTTAAAGTCATGTTTGTGGAAAGTGCCATTCAATTTCAGTGCACTCTCATGGCTAGTCTGTTTGACTGGCTTATGTAAGCTGTTTATTCCCATTTGCTCATTGTTTACTTTGAGAAAGTTGTGTTTTCATGGTCAAATGATCTCATAAAGTCAAGGGTGTGCGTCAAAAGGATCAAGTTCACATGACCATTTCTATTCATCTAAAGAGCTTTACATGATCTCAACATGGCACTGTAATTTCCATAAAAATAGTCTTCGAGTGGCAAGGGATGGTAAAAGAAGCACTTCACGCTGGAATATTTTTCATTTCATTGTTAAGTCGGACTTGACGTTGCGAGACTCTTATTTGTGACGGTCATTTGGCATGTTCTCAACGGTGTAGAGCTTCAGCAAGTATTGATTTAATAACTCGTGGGGCCGTAGAGACAGTCGCCTTGGCCGTGCAAGCACTGAGAGATGACAATTTTATGCATCATCAAAGGTAATGAAGGATCTGGATCCTTCCTTCAGGGAAGATACTTTTGATTAGGCCATAATTCCAGATGATCCTTTTGAACTGGATAAACATGAAGGAAAGCTGAAGAGACTTTCTTTTTTGAAAACGCTTTAAGGGGAGGAAAATGAGGTCATTAGAGAGAGAAAAGTCATAAACGGTGGCCTGAGAGTCATATGGAGGACATTTCGGCCGTTACAGAGGTCATGCATGTTAACTTTAATCTATGAGTTGTGGGGTAGCATAGTATTCTCAAATGTTTTATTAGCAAACGTATTATTGTATTAACAGTATTGCATTTTTCAAGTTGGAAACTGATCCTCAGCATTCATAAAATGTAGCATAAATGTCTTGTTAGAGTCTTGAGGCAATAATATACGACTGACGAGTTATGAAAAACAGGAAACATGCTTCAAGTTTTAAGGCATGCACCCTTTGATTATTGGCCCAAGTGGTGTTCAAATATAACCTAGAGCAAATTTGAATCAGTTTATCGATTGATTGATGGATGGATGGGTTGACGGATGGATGGGTTGATGGATGGATGGGTTGATGGATGGATTGATTGATGGATGGATGGGTAGATGGATGGATGGATGGATGGATGGGTAGATGGATGGATGGATTGATGGATGGATGGGTTGATGGATTGATGGATGGATTGATGGATGGATGGAAGGATGGATGGATGGGTTGACGGATGGATGGGTTGATGGATGAATGGGTTGATTGATGGATGGATGGATGGGTTGACGGATGGATGGGTTGATGGATGGATGGGTTGAATGATGGATGGATTGATGGATGGATGGATGGATGGATGGATGGATGGGTTGACGGATTGATGGGTTGATGGATTGATGGGTTGACTGATTGATTGATTGATGGATGGATGGATGGATGGATGGATGGATGGATGGATGGGTTGATGGATGGATGGATGGATGGGTTGACGGATGGATGGGTTGATGGATGGATGGGTTTACTGATTGATGGATGGATTGATGGATGGATGGGTTGACTGATGGATGGGTGGACTGATTGATTGATTGATGAATGAATGGATGGATGTATTGATTGATGGGTTGACTGATTGATTGATTGATGGATGGATGGATGGATGGATGGGTTGATGGATGGATGGATGGATGGGTTGACGGATGGATGGGTTGATGGATGGATGGGTTTACTGATTGATGGATGGATTGATGGATGGATGGGTTGACTGATGGATGGGTGGACTGATTGATTGATTGATGAATGAATGGATGGATGTATTGATTGATGGATGGATGGGCTGACTGATTGATGGGTGGATGGATGGGTGGACTGATTGATGGATGGATGGATTGATGGATGGGTTGATTGATGGATGGATGGGTTTACTGATTGATGGATGGATTGATGGATGGATGGATGGATGGATGGGTTGACTGATGGATGGGTTGATGGATGGATGGATGGATGGATGGATGGGTGGGTGGGTGGATGGATGGGTTGACTGATTGATGGGTGGATGGATGGGTAGATGGATGGGTTGACTGATTGATGGATGGATGGATGGGTTGACAGGTTAATGGATGGATGGGTTGATTGATTGATTGATGGATTAAATGAAATTATTATTTTAATAAACCATTTATTGAATTAATTAATCGATTGAGGGGTTATAACACCCTGTGCGTTGTAATTCTGCATTTAGAAAAAAGTCTTTGTCAAAATGAAGTATGATCATTTAACACAGACCATTCATTCATTCATTTAACAGTCGCACAGACGGCCATTGACCGGAGCAGCACAAATTCCAACACATCCGATGTCCAACGAACCCCTGGTCACATGGGACAATAGAGGGAGACTGAGCAGTAAATCTGAGTTGCAGCCGGTTTAATGAGCCTTGGCCTGCAATGAGAAGCCAGATTATATATGGTTATGCGAGTGTGTGAACGCCTACCTCATGCCCACCTAACCTTTGAGCCCAATTTAAAGAGGGGTCTACGCGTAAATCTGTTACTCTAATCACCTATTTACATTTTTTATGGTAAATTGCTGACAGATGCGATCAATTTCTCAATGTTTGGTTTAATACAGGGCAGACAGTGTTAAGAAGTTGATCATTCAGAGATTCTTCCTGACTGTTCTTCTGTATTTTTAGTTCCAAGAGAAGTCAGCGGACTTCTGTTGTTTACGTTGGTCTTTCTTAAAGTAACAGTCCATTAAAAATGTAAATGATATTGTAATTCACTCACCCTCACGTTTTCCCAAATCTGTACGAGTTTCTTACTTCTGCTGAACACAAAAGAAGATATTTTGAAGAATGTTTGTAACCAGAGAGTTGACAACATGAACAACATTCTTCAAAATATCTTCTTTTGAATTCAACAGAAGTAAGAAACTCATACAGGTTTAGAACAACGTGAGAGTGAGTAAACAGTGACATACCTTTTAAAACCTTTAGTAATCTGCTGTACATATAAGATGCCATAAAATATGTTTTAATACTTTTGCCTATTAGGTAAAGCCTATGAAATGGAGACCTGCAAAGGCTCTGAAAAACAAGTCAGTGGAATTTATAGTCTTACTGATGCCCTGCAGTTATTCCAGCAACGCCACTTGTGAAAAACATTAACAGACTCAAAAGAATTCTGCTTCTGAAAATGATATAGTCAATTCAACTGTGGGCGGAAAAAAAAGGTGTTGTGATGTGCTGGGGAAGGACATTACTTCCCCAGAGAAAAGAAATATTCACTGTGATTTATAATCTCATAATTGAGATTTACTTTGTTTACTAAATTTTATTTATTTCATTGTGACTTCCTATATGTATATCTCACATTTCTTGTTCATATCTACAACTTATTGTATTCTTTTATTTCAAAATCATACACTCTAAACAATGCTGGGTTGTTTTAACCCAAATTTGCGCCAAATATGGACAAACCCAAATGTTGGGTTAAAAATGTAACCCAACTTCAACTTTCACTTTCAACTGTAATTTTTTTTAAATTACATTTTAACCCAACTTTTGGATTTGTCCATATTTGTCCCAAATTTGGATTGAAAATTCTAGTATCGTGAAATGTTTAATTGCATTTTTAACCCAACAACCCAAATTTGGGTTGAAACAACCCAACATTTTTTAGAGTGTAACATTTTCAAAAAAGTTGAAATGTTTACTTTACACTTTATCAAATACATTGGTGTATTGATGGAAACAGGCTTCCATAAGATGAAAACATGTCGGCTGCCATTTTGAAAACACTTGATATCCGTCCTAATTGATGCATAGTTTTGGTGGCAGAATAAATGACTGATGTGTGATGAATATGTCGTTGAATAATATTTCTACAGTGGTAATGATAACCAAAATGTTGCACCTGTGTGATGCTGCTTCCACTCCAAAATCACTTATCATGTCTGGTTAGGACACGGTGTTAAAAACAAATTTAACACCAGAATATTCCAAACTAGAACACTCTAAAAAATGCTGGGTTGTTTCAACCCAAATTTGGGTCAAATATGGACAAACCCAAATGTTGGGTTAAAAATGCAATAAAAAAATTTACAGTTGAAAGTGAAAGTTGAAGTTACATTTTTAACCCAACATTTAGGTTTGTCCATATTTTACCCAAATTTGGGTTCAAACAACCCAGCATTTTTTAGAGTGAAGGGTCTGTAATATGTATGTATATATATATATATATATACACTCTAAAAAATGCTGGGTTGTTTTAACCCAACTTTGGGTCAAATATGGACAAAATATGGAAAATTTTTTACATTGCATTTTTAAGCCAACATTTGGTTTTGTCCATATTCGACCCAAAAATTGGGTTAAAACAACCCAGCATTTTTTAGAGTGTATATATATATATTAACAGTCATGACATTTTCAATTCAGGAATTCAGAAGAACAGTGATTTCCCATATGTGATGTTTCAAAATTAAACAATTCCTCAAAGCGACTTGCAAAATATTCATGGCTGTGGCAAAAAGAAGAACTTATTATTTTTTCAGAGATTCTGTTATTGTAGCTTAGGAAAATGTGGAATCTGACCCCATTTCCTTCCTTTTTTTTCTCCCAGCTGTGTATGTTTCTCTTCTTCCCCATAACCCCCCCACCCAATCTTCTTTCTTTTCTTTTCTTTTTTTTAAAGATTGCAACATCTGGTGAGGCTTTCTCACAGTAATCTCTGGAGCTAACAGGTCTGCTCTCCATCATAATGGAGCTCACAACTCTTTATACACAGTTCCTCTATCGTTCACACACGCAAACACCCGCTCTGACAGGCACACAAAAAAACACGTGGCTCCGGTTCCTGCGATGAGGTAATGCCTCTTGGCATGGGTGAAACGAGAGCTGACCGTGAATGGCGAGGACAATCTGTTCAACCTCAGGTAAAAAAAAAAATAAGTGAAGCAATACAATAGAAAAGAAGGAAAAGCAATTATCGTTGCGTTCCGACTTTGACGTAACCCAGATACCTCAATACCTCACACGTCAGCCCACGTCGATAAAAGCTCCAATCTTTCCCGGCCAGATGTTTACTGCACATGCCAGACCATCATTTTTGCAAGTGCCGCATTGTAATTTCACTTGTCCGTGGTGTCGTGCGAAGTGCGAGTCGCTGTGCCGCATTTAATTGGGGTGCGTTCGTGTTTGGCAACAATCTGATTTAATTGGAAGCTTTTCTCCCACTAATGAGTTCTCGCGCGTTTATGAGCCGCATCTGGATGCACATCGTGATCTATGCGCGTGCGACCGTGTTTACACCGAGTTATGACACGCTGGGTCAGGGCGTAAATATTAGGACAGGCTTGTAATGTATGACGAACTCGAGAGGAGTGTCCCACGAGATAGAAAAACTATCAAGGAAGATTTAGCCCTCTTATCGACCGAAGGCCATTTCCTGCGGTGCCTTGGTGCCAGAGATATCCGAGCAATTGAACAGAAACGTTTCAAACCATTTTAGACATTTGGAAAGCCATCGTCATTGACAACTTTGAGAAGTTGATGACACATGTATCAATATTTAGTTGCAATTCACATATGAAGAGTTCAGATGCAAAAGCCTTGAAATTTTCTTCTAGAATGGTCATTTTTATCAAGCAAGTTCAGTAATTTCACTTAAATGGCAATGATAATTACCTATTAATTGTTATTTAAGTGAAATTACTGAACGTTTGATAAAAATCATCATTAAAGAAGAAAATTTCCAATGGCATTTAGAGACTTTCGCATCTGAACTCTTCATATAAACCATTGAAACCGGAGAATTCCCAATGCGCACTCCTGGTATGCTTAAACAAACGTTTAGCTTGTCATTACACCAAAATCATACAGCAAGAGCGTCAATGGACCACCAAGGCACAACAGAGAAAGCCACAATCTCTTTACCTGAGAGCCGCTTCTCACGTGCACTCTTCCAAAATGTATCCCAAGCTTTGTTAGTTGAATCCTTCACGTGCTCGCTAAAAGACCTCCTGAGTGGAGTTTTCACCATGTGTGCCATATCCATACGCTCTCCAGTGGCGTTTCACTCCATCTGAGCGCGGTCGAGTCCAGCTGGGAGTCCACAGAGAAGGAGGTTTCTTCTTGCTAGCCTGACACTTGATGCAAAAAGTCTGCATGTAGTTTGCAGACACCCTCTAAAATGAGATTGTGTAAGAGAGAGAGAGAGTGAAAAGGAAAGGGGGAGAAAACTTTTTTCCTCTTAAGTTAGGGGTCAGAGGAGCCTGAAAAGGAAATAGCATCTACTTGGGGTTAAGCGTCACCACCCCTCCTCATCTCGAAGATAAAGTCCGCAGTCATACACGATCATTAAATGTTATGTTTGGATGTCTCTTTTGATGAAGGGTGGGGAACTGTGCAAGGACGGTCCCCTTTTTTTCTTTATCTTTGCTTTTTCTCCAGCCGTTTTGTTTTTACCGTGACTTCCCTTTTCACAGGAGAACTTCTCTGTTTTTTTATATGTCAGCTCTTTTGACGTTGGCTCTTTGATTCCAAACAAACAATTTGGTTCCTTACTAAACGGATCTGTCCGATCTGTCGTGACTGGATTTTTTTTTAAGTTCTTAATGTGCTTACAAAGGATGACATTTACAATTACGCTGTAAAAATATATTGTTGGTTTAACTTAAAAAATGAAGTAAGATGGTTGCCTTAAAATTTTAAGTTCATTGAAATGGAAAAATTGAATTTGTACAATGAAGGAGATTGATTTAAGCATCAGAAACTCTAAATATTATGTTATCTGAGCTACATAAATTATTTAAGTTGATTTGACAAAAGAAAAAATGTGATTACAAATCATGAAAATATTGAATTTTCTTGTACACTGTAAAAAAATATTTTCATGATTTGTAATCAAATCAACTTAAATAATTTATGTAGTTAATATAACATAATATTTTCAGTTAAATATCCCAACAATATTGTTTCAGGATTCATTCTTATGTCGTCCTCTAATCCCATGGGTTCTAGCTTACACAGTGTCATTTTCTTAATTCATATTTTTCTCTTGTTGTACGCCGCAAATATTTAATTATCCATATATTAAGATTTTGTTTTGTGAGCAAAATTGCATAAAATATGTACACTGTAAAAAAAATATTTTCATGATTTGTAATCACAACATTTTTTCTTTTGTCAAATCGACTTAGATAATTCATGTAGTTCAGATAACATAATATTTTGAGTTTCTGATGATTAAATCAATCTCCTTCATTGTATTAACTCAAATTTTCCATTTCAATGAACTTAAAATTTTAAGGCGATCAGGTTACTTCTTTTTTTTAAGTTAAACCAACAATATTTTTTACGCATAAGTCTGACCAAATATAGAGAGATTTGTTTAAAATGTGAAAACAAGTTTTAAAGATTTATTTAGATTATATGTGTATTTAATTTTGCTTCCAATTTAAAATGTTTTGAGTAATACTGCAAGAATATGATTTATTGCAGTGATTTAATTCCGATCACATTACTCGAAGAGACATTTGCTTTTTGTTCTATAAAATAAACTACAATCACACTTCGAATATTAAGTTGCAAACATTAACAAACATGAGTGCTTAATTTATTTTTAAAAACGTTAACATTTAAAGTTGCATTTACATAAATGAGCAAATGTATGTGTATACACTGCCTGGCCAAACAAAAAGTCGCTGTTTGGATTAAAATTTTGTGATGTTATTTTAAATGTTTGCTCAAGATCTCAAACACATCCCAAAGACTTTCAATGAATTTAAGGTCTGGATTCATGTGTGAAAACGATCCTTCATGCTCCTCCCAAACATTCTTTCACAATTTAAGAATTTAATCTTGACATTTTCATCCTGGGTTATGGCCGTGATGAGTCTTCCTACATGCTTGTTTAAGAAATGAAAAGTTACGCACTCCATCAGTTAGGGTTAGAAGAACTGTTGCCAGATATAAAATGCTAGAAACACAATAATCACTGTTATGAATCATGATAATGATCCAATCATATAGAGGAACCCATTGTTCAAAATGACACATTTATTTCCAGGTTTCAGGTCTACAAAGCAGCTTTACTAGTACGTCCTGTTGCCAGAGCAAACACATGAACACATAAACTGACCCGGGCAGATTCGTCCTGCCCTAGAGAATATGTTGAGCTTCTGGCAGTCCGGATCATGGCATGTTACTGGCACAGACGCTCTGCTGCCATATGTCAGGCATAATTCAATTCTGTGTTAACACACCAAATACCCAACATGAGCAACAGATTCTGCCATCTTTGTTTATTTTTTTTGCTGTCGTTTCCTACCCATCTGTCTTTTTAAACTTTAAACCACAGCTTAAAAATGCATGGCCTTCCGTAGTGAAAATAATCCGTGGGACTTGTCAGACGGCTAAAAAGACATCCTGCCTCCCTCCTTATTTGAACTCTTCTCCACAAGTGGAACGGCACAGTATTACTGTTTGCAGAAACTTTGGACAGAGTGCAAGCTTGTTGAAACTTCAAATGCGCATTCATCTCAACAGTGAAATATAATTAGCAATGTCTTATCGTCAGCTTTGTTCCTCACGACTAAACATGGAGTTCTGCATGACTGTTTTCGGGATGAAACAGTAGTTCATGATTCTTTCATTAGGTTTCTTTCTATGAAAGAATCATGAACTGGCATTGTTGATTGACACACACAAACCAAATCCACTGAATATTTAGGTCACTGCGTGAACTTTTTTCCTTAACCCTAAAACTGTATTCTGGACAAATGTGCATGGGCAAAATAGTTTTGATTAATTTTTTTTAAAATACTTCCATTGATCTGAGCGGTACAAGACTTGGCTACTTTTCCTAAGTTTGCCTCCTGAACACACACAATTTTTTGACTCAATTCTACAATGTACAATGTGGGTGAAAAAAAACCTCCTTAATCTTGTATTTGGGTCAAAAATGGGCACCCATAGAAATGAATGGGAAAAACTGTAATTTAAAATAAGCCAAAATAAGACACCAGGTGACAGCAAAGTCACTTCATCTTTAGGTTTTAGCTCTAAGAACTTTTTGGAATGATATTTTAATGTACCGGTTGTTAAAAAAACAAACAAATAAAAAAAAAACATAAAAATAAGCATAATTTACATAGAAAATATGGTACTTTTTGAAGTAAATAAATTCAAAAATACCCCCAAAATAAAAAAACACCATAAATGGATAGAAAAAACTTTATCGAAGACAGTGATATAACATTTATAATAAATAAAAATTTGTATCACACCTGTAATCCACAATTACAGGATTAAGGGCTATAAAGTGAATACGGTTTGAGGGCTACACGTTTATGTTTGTTTGTTACCACATCAATACCTCAAAAACCTGCATTTTTAACAGGGAATCATAGACTATATGTATACATGTGAGTTAATGTATGTTATTTAACATTTTTAAAATACATAATATAATGTTAACAAGCCATTTATTACACATTTAAAATTGATACCTACACTGATACTTAATGTTTTTTTCCCCAAACTATTCAACATTACGTTAAATATCATAAATATGCATGAAATCTATCTGTGAAGTGCACTACATTGTTGACTGACGTACAAAAATCCACTTGTGAATTTTTAGGATTATTACGGTCCTGTGGAATTCATGGACGAGCCTGTAAAGGATTGCTTAACAGTCATCTGGTTCACATTAGCAACACCGCTTTTGCCCACTATGAATCTGATTGGCAAGCGACAGTGAAAATCCTTCATTGTATATTTTCTTTACGCGGTAAATCACTCTTTTGTGTTGGCAGCGATTTGCTCAGGGGAAAGGTTACACTCACAGGACAGATGTTATGGGAAAAAAACGCTCATTATTTTCACCCTGATACGGAACAGTATAGGCTAATATAATTTGCAATGCACTGCATTAATTTTTTAGAGTCTTATGCAGTTATCTTTGCTCTGATAAAGATTTATTCAAGCAGTATGTGTTTTTAAATGCAAAACAGATGACATGGTGGACCTTGGGGTTTGCGGTGGTGGTATAATGATATGGTAAAGGAAATCTATGCATTCATTAAAACCAAACTTCACTTGCCATGACTTCAATCAATTCAACAAGACCACATGATCTTTCCCGACACCCATATTGATTGGGTCTATATAGCTCTGAATTCCTGCAGTACTTGTGCAATCATTGGAAAAAATGGAATGTATGATACATGTGAATAATTGGATCAACTTATGTACAGTTTCTGGTGGAAAAAAGCAACGATTTGATTGGTGGGTCCAGTGGGTCAACAGCAAATTGCGCAACGACTCGCGATCATTCCCATTTGGGGGGCTCTAGCCGCAAAGCAAAAGTTCTTCATTTGTAAGCTGCACATGTGCCATACTAGTCATGCTCGTGTATGCGTAAACAAACCCTACAGTACAGTATGTCTCACTTGACTCAGCTGCATTCCCTTAGGGTGTAATTGTTCATCCTCGCCTCCCTTTTCCCAGCAAGAATTCATTCTGGACTCTTCCTCAGCTCTCTGTTCGCTTTGATTAAAGCTGCAGTTTTCTCATATTTGTCTCTTTCACACCATTGCTCCACACCACACTTTGAGACTTTTAAATAGGGCTTCAGTGATCACTTTACGTTGCAGTAATAAATGCACTTCATTGTATAGTGATTACACACCCCAGCTGAACAGTGTTGTTAAGCAAACTAAAGTCATGTGTTTCAGGATGTTTGCTTTAGATTCTTTCATTACTTGAAGCTTTGGGCTCACAAATTAATTTAACACTCATTACATTACTTTTAAAACTAATGTAATTACTTTACTTATTACTTCCTGGCAACAGCAATTTGTTTCACTATTCGGATGTAATGCGTCCAAATTTCATTCATACAGTAGTGATGGGCATTCGGCTCTTTTGACTCGGCTCACTGAAAAGAGCCGGCTCTATTTGCTCACAAACGGCTCTTTAAATGACTTTGACTATAATATTTCATTTTATATTACATAATTATTTAATTTCTATAGGCTAAATTTGTAAAAATAGAGTCGGCTCTTCAGATATGCGAGCCAGCTCTCGACGTTCACTTAAAAGAGCCGGCTCATTCGCGAATCGCGAACGACCAATCAAAAGCTCATTCGCGAACGAGTCGATCCATCATCACTAACGCTTTCGCGAACGACCCATCAATAACACGCTCATGAATTGCGAACGACCCATCATAACGCATAGTCGGACAGGACAGGGCACACAAGGAACAACAAAAGCCAGTCAGTCAACGAGAGACAGGTATGCCGACGAGTCCAAATAATCCAAAAGTAGCCTTCTCTAAATGGTATATTGCTTATGTTAAGTCTTCATTTCCGTCCGTCATGTCCATGCACAATATGTTGCGATCATCCATCCACTAAAGAACAATCCAGATATAATTTCTCAGTGTTATTTATTTGTTAGTTTTCAGGGAGCAGCAGCACAAACACAAGTTGAGTCAAAATAAAAGTCCCCATTTGTTCACACATGCGCACAATGAACTCTTGCACATTTTTTGTATACAACAGTCAATAGCATAAAGAAAAACTAAATAACAGTAAGAAACATAAAATAATATAGTTAATGAGAACAGATAACTCAACAGCTTAACAAGCTTAATTTAATTTTTCCCAATTGTGCCCTGTTGAGGGCACCTGTTGAACATAATATCTACATACATGGGATTTGATTGGAGGCTAGTCTCACTTTTTTTTAGTTGTGTGTACAATGTTTCATGCTTCTGTTAATAATGTATTGTATTAAGTGTCCATTTCATTATAAAATTTATCATAAATAATTGAACATGCACATGTGTTTTAAGTTCCATTAAATAGGGGTAGAGGTGGAGTCACATTTGAGCATTTAAAATTTTAAAATTAAAATTTTACTTGAAAGTAATGCAAGTTGTAAAAATTTTTTTTACTTGAAAGTAACGCAATAGTTACTTTCTTAAGTAACTGGTTACTTTTAAAATTTGTAACTGAGTAACTTATTTAGTTACTTTTTGGAAGAAGTAACTAGTAACTGTAAATTACTTTTTAAAAGTAATTGGCCAACACTGATCTCTCTGGGTTAGGGTTTGGCTGCTTTATCCACAGCCCATTCTCACTCCCAAGGCGTCACCTAACTGACGCCTTGGGAAGCATTTGACCATGCTTCAATATCTGACGCTTTAGGCGCCCTTTAGCGTCAGCTAGATGACGCCCTAGGATCGCGTGTACCCTACCCCCACCCCACACCTAAACCTAACCGCGTCCTCTAACTGACGCTTTCCTTTAGCGTCAGTTAGATGACGCCGTAGGATCGCGTCATGTAAGTGACGCTAAAGGGCGCCTAAAACGTCAAATATTGAAGCATGGTCAAAGGTGACGCCTTGGGGTGAGAATGCGTTGTTATCCAGCATGGTTATGGCATAGCTTACACCATTTATATCCATTAAAATTTACACACACTGTTAGACTTTGCCGTAATTTTACAGTTACTTACCGCAAAAAAGCCCAGTAAAATACCGTTTATATTATTTACAGTTAACTGCTGTAATATGCACTGCATTGTGGGTATTTTTAATGAAATTTACAGTATCTTACTGTATATGGGCATTTGCAGTATTTTACTGTTTACGCAAAAGCAGTAGTGCTACTGTAAATGCATCTCTGCAGTGCAGGTAAAACTTAAAAAAGTAAAGATTTCGGATAAAATCTGCTTAATTACAGTAACGTGAGTATTTGTTATTTGATACTTCACACCCCTACAAGCGGGTCTGACATGTATGGGGAGCGATTTCTCCTTGCAGAAGTCCTCCAGGTTAAAAACAGAAACTTTCAACCTCTCTATCGATATACAGTAATTTAAACTCGTCCCTCAGTTAAATGTAAAAGTGCAAGGAAGAAAACAAATGCGGAGCAAACGAAACAACGGTCAACTCTCACACTGTCACAAACTCTAAAGCTGTAGTTGTCCAAGTATCGATTTCATCTAATACAAGCACTAGAAAGTCAGAGGAGCTTCTAGATTGCGTCCTCCAAAACTGCTGAATTAATTCCCATCTCGGTGCATTGTTGAGTCGGGGATAGTATACGCTGCAAAACTGACAGAGTAGAGAATTTATTCACAGAGAAGCCTCTGGTCAGAGGTAGATGCTTTTCTTTCCTGCTACCGTTGTGAGTCTAAAGAACTCAGAGTAGTAAACTGTCTCGACTGGACTAAGGCTTGAAAGTACCAGTCTTTTTGTTGTTGTTGATGCATTGCTCTCTAGACACACAGATCAACCAGATTTTAGTGTGTTGTACACCTCGACAACATTCTTATTTCACAAACAGACGGATATATAACATTCTTGCTTTATTATTCATGACGGTATACAGTATGTGTAAAGAAAAAAAGCCAGCTGGGGACATAGACAATGATGCATTGATCAAATAATGATCGACTGAAGTTACCTTGGGCATTTCTGTAGCTCAAAAAGTATGCGCTACGAGTAACACCGGGGTCATGCTTTGATTCCCAGGGAGTGCATAAACTGGTAAAATATAATATAAATGTACCTATGATTCCCTTGTGAACATGGTTTGAAAACCCAAATATACCTTAACTAAGTCAATATCAGTCTCCACCTATTGCTAACAGTAAGGTCAAATGAAACCTGAGCTCATCAAGGACCTGTTAACCAAAAGTCAAAGCGTTTAATGTAGCATTAAAGTGTAATAGAAGTGTCTCGGGTGCTTTGATTGAAAAAGTCCAATGTAATGACAAAGAACAAATTGTCTAACTTCACTACTGCATATATTTTGAGATTTTATTAGAAAGCCCATTTGTGGCTTAATAGTATACTGTAGCAGCCAAAATGAAGCGTTAAGGTTATTAGTATTCGACTAACTTTTGAAGTTTTTGGTGATAACTTCTAATGAAAGGCTCTTACTTTTTCAATAATGACCCGACTTGACCTTTATGCATGTGAAAATATACCGATCTCCATTAAATAGCAGTTAGAGTAGATGTAATTTCAGAGGCTTGTGGTGGACTTCTCAAATGAGAAACCTCGTCTTGCTCTTGGATTTTGCAGTCCAATGGACATTCATGTTTAAAATTTGGTGAATTATTATTACATAGTCTTAATTTGCAAAAGCATATGAACACTGTATAACATGCTTTTATCAGTATGTGATATTTCTATTTTTAAATAACTATTGTTTGTTAAAACTATTAACATTAAAGGGTCATGAAACCCCAAACCAAATTTTCTGAGATTATAACAGAGGTATGTGTGTTAACAGTGGCGTAACTTTGTTTCAAAAAGTGGGTGGGACATATGTATAAATGAATGAATCACGTGACGCGTTAATAAAAACATAGATCCGACTTTACAACATGTCCAATGGAAATAGCCTATACAGAAAGTCCTGTAAAATTAAACGAATAAATTGACCTAATAATATGAATAAAAATTATATAAACAAAAATATACATAAAAGTTTTAAAAGTAAATTAACTATTAGGCCAGAATTTTGATAACTGTTTTTTTTTGTGGAACGTGCACGATTAAAATTTAAATTGGCTTATAGCCTCTCCATTGTACACACAAACTGCTGTACAATTAAACGAATAAATAAGCCTAATAATATAAATAAAGATTAAAAAAAGTGTATAAACAAAAATGTAAAAAAAATAAAGGCCTACATAAACATTTTAAAAGTACATTTAAAAAGTAAATTAACTATTAGGCGAACATTTTGATAACTAAACTTTTGCACAGATAATATAAAATTATGCTTATATCAATTGTGCCAAAAAAAAAATGCTGTAAAATTAAACGAATCAATGGGCCTAATTATATATAAATAGAAATATACAGGCTATAGGCATACAGTAGGCTACATCAACGTTTTAAAAGTATGCTAAATGAACTATTAGGCCAAAATTCGTATAACTGAACTTTTGCGCATGCAGAGTGCACATGGATTACAATTTAAATGGCTTATGTTGTCAAACCTTTAAAAAAAAGAAAGAAAGAAAGAAAGAAAATGAATTGCTTTCCTTATCTACAGTTCTTTTGAGTTCACCTTCAAGAACACAAGTTTGGACAATGTCTGAGGATTCAGACTCATGCGGTGGTTGCGGAGAAAACCCTCTCTGCCCTCTGCCAGACTCGTGGTGTGAGGTGAGCGGAGCGAAATTGGAGCGGGAAATAGGGCGACGACACTCCGTGTTTTTAAAAATGCCCCTCTGCGCTCTGTCCAAGATTCGCCCGCTCGCTCCCGCTCATATGCTCTGCACCGGAACGAACAAATAGTCTCCGGAACGGATTGAAGCGCACATGCATGTGAAGACTGTGCGTGAGCCACGAGATAGACTGTAACCGCTCCACCGATCGCAGGCGGCAAGGAGCACTTTGATCGCTTATTTAAAAAACAACGTATTTCAGGGCTAGATCGCTTCTTTTATTCTACAAACGAACTAAATGAATGGTCTGCCAGTTGGAGATGTTTTATTTATTTCTACTGTTAGCTATCCGTGCCACGAGAGCTTTTAAAAAGTGGTGGGGACAATATCGACCATGGCAAAAATTAGTGGGGACCCACCCGTCCACAGTGTTACCCCTTACGTTTTTTTTTTGGGCGAAAAATTAAGTATCCCCAATCTTCTTGAAACTCTGGATTCTGATAGAGGGCCATGAGACTTAGACCTGAGTGCAAAAATTGAGGCTTTAGACCCTTCCAGAGCTGAGATATCGAAACTCAAAATTTCGACCCGAAAAAAAACGACAGTGTTACCCCTTACGTTTTTTTTGGGGGGGTGAAAAATTAAGTATCCCCAATCTTCTTGAAACTCTGGATTCTGATAGAGGGCCATGAGACTTAGACCTGAGTGCTAAAATGGAGGCTTTAGACCCTTCCAGAGCTGAGATATCGAAACTCAAAATTTCGACCCGAAAAAAAAAACTACAGTGTTACCCCTTACGTTTTTTTTTTGGGCGAAAAATTAAGTATCGCCAATCTTCTCAAAACTCTGGATTATGATAGAGGGCCGCGAGACTTAGACCTGAGTGCAAAAATGGAGGCTCTAGACCCTTCCAGAGCTGAGATATCGAAACTCAAAATTTCGACCCGAAAAAAAAAAACGACAGTGTTACCCCTTACGTTTTTTTTCGTTTTCGGGCGAAAAATCAAGTTTCTCCAATCTTCTCAAAACTCTGCATTATGATAGAGGGCTGCGAGACTTCGACCTGAGCGCAAAAATGGAGGCTCTAGACCCTTCCAGAGCTGAGATATGGAAACTCAAAATTTCGACCCGAAAAAAAAAACGACAGTGTTACCCCTTACGTTTTTTTTTCGTTTTCGGGCGAAAAATCAAGTTTCTCCTATCTTCTCAAAACTCTGGATTATGATAGAGGGCCGCGAGACTTTGGCCTGAGCGCAAAAATGGAGGCTCTAGACCCTTCCAGAGCTGAGATATCGAAACTCAAAATTTCGACCCGAAAAAAAAAACGACAGTGTTACCCCTTACGTTTTTTTCGTTTTCGGGCGAAAAATCAAGTTTCTCCAATCTTCTCAAAACTCTGCATTATGATAGAGGGCCGCGAGACTTTGACCTGAGCGCAAAAATGGAGGCTCTAGACCCTTCCAAAGCTGAGATATCGAAACTCAAAATTTCGACCCGAAAAAAAAAACGACAGTGTTACCCCTTACGTTTTTTTTCGTTTTCGGGCGAAAAATCAAGTTTCTCCAATCTTCTCAAAACTCTGCATTATGATAGAGGGCCGCGAGACTTTGACCTGAGCGCAAAAATGGAGGCTCTAGACCCTTCCAGAGCTGAGATATGGAAACTCAAAATTTCGACCCGAAAAAAAAACGACAGTGTTACCCCTTACGTTTTTTTTCGTTTTCGGGCGAAAAATCAAGTTTCTCCAATCTTCTCAAAACTCTGGATTATGATAGAGGGCCGCGAGACTTCGACCTGAGCGCAAAAATGGAGGCTCTAGACCCTTCCAGAGCTGAGATATGGAAACTCAAAATTTCGACCCGAAAAAAAAACGACAGTGTTACCCCTTACGTTTTTTTTCGTTTTCGGGCGAAAAATCAAGTTTCTCCAATCTTCTCAAAACTCTGGATTATGATAGAGGGCCGCGAGACTTTGACCTGAGCGCAAAAATGGAGGCTCTAGACCCTTCCAGAGCTGAGATATCGAAACTCAAAATTTCGACCCGAAAAAAAAAACGACAGTGTTACCCCTTACGTTTTTTTTGTTTTCGGGCGAAAAATCAAGTTTCTCCAATCTTCTCAAAACTCTGGATTATGATAGAGGGCCGCGAGACTTCGACCTGAGCGCAAAAATGGAGGCTCTGAGAGCTGAGATATGGAAACTCAAAATTTCGACCCGAAAAAAAAAACGACAGTGTTACCCCTTACGTTTTTTTCCGTTTTTGGGTGAAAAATCAAGTTTCTCCAATCTTCTCAAAACTCTGGATTATGATAGAGGGCCGCGAGACTTCGACCTGAGCGCAAAAATGGAGGCTCTAGACCCTTCCAGAGCTGAGATATGGAAACTCAAAATTTCGACCCGAAAAAAAAACGACAGTGTTACCCCTTACGTTTTTTTTCGTTTTTGGGTGAAAAATCAAGTTATTATTAGAATTTATTAGGATTAACCCCTTGAGATGTATCATCTCGTTTTCGAGGGGGTCCTTACAGTGAAACAATTAGAACTAACAAAAACATAACAAATTACAATTTACAGTACATGAAACAAGACACCAACAATACAGAAAAAAACAAAAAACAAAAAAAAAACAAAAAAAAAAACAATGTATACATATACATACATATATGCACACACATACATATAAGCAACAATACACAACAACAATACACAAAGCTACAACACCAGTTTCAATAATAACATGAGCAGTCTACTTTTAAATAAAGTAATAAAGATTGTTTAAACAACCGAAGTGAAGTAATGGATCTAATACTTGTAGGTAAATTATTCCAGTCTAATGGAGCTTTAAACATAAATGCTCTCTTACCAATTGTTCTTTTAACACGAGGAACAAAAAAGTAAGTCTGGACGGAATGCCTAATTTGATAGTTTGAGGAAAAGAGTACAAAATATTGTTGTAAATAACAAGGATAATCAAAGTAGATACATTTAAATATAAATTGGAGCCAATGCATCTGCCTTCTCACATTCAAGGGTGACCACTGAAGTGCATCATACATTGTACAGTGGTGAGTGGAAAAAGAACATCCTAAAACAAATCTACAAATTCTATTATATGCTAAATTAAGTAAAACAAGATCAGATTTTAATGCCGTCTGATAAACTATATCACAGTAATCAAAAAACGGAAATATTAATTGAGCAACTAGTTTCTTACGAACATTGTAAGTAAAGCAATTTCGAGATCGATACAAAATACTCATCCCAACATTGACTTTTCGCAGGACATGATTAATGTGAGGTTTAAAGGAGAGTTCAGAATCAAGCCATACACCAAGGTACTTAATAGTATCAACTCTATGCAGAGGAGTGCTGTCTTTACATGTTATAGCACAAGAACAGGCTTTTGAGTTAAGTTTATGTCTAGAACCAAAGATCATGATGTATGACTTGGTTTTATTCAGTACTAATTTATTAGCCAAAAGCCAGTCTTGTAGACTATTAAAATCAGATTGAAGAAATAATTGAATTTGTATAGGATCTGAATTAGAAGTATATATGACAGTGTCGTCCGCATAAAGTTGCACTTGACAATTATTGAGAAGCAATGGTATATTATTCACATAAATGGAAAAAAGAAGTGGTCCCAAAACAGAACCTTGAGGCACACCACTTTGTTGGACCAAAAAATCAGATTTGTTTCCATTTAAGACAACACATTGTTTCCTATTGTGCAGATATGAATTAAACCACAAAATAGTATTTTTTGAAAAACCAATAGCATAAAGTTTATCTAAAAGCAAATAATGATCAACCAAATCAAAAGCTTTAGTCAAATCAAGAAAAATAGCACCTGTGAGCTTGCCGTTATCTGAAGCTGAAAACACATCATTTGTAAACTTTAGTAGTGCAGTAGTTGTAGAATGGTTACTCCTAAAACCAGATTGAGATGGTGATAGAATATTATTAATACATAAATAATTTGAGAGTTGTTTATGAA
Organism: Pimephales promelas; assembly: GCF_988280905.1. Classification (NCBI taxonomy): domain Eukaryota; kingdom Metazoa; phylum Chordata; class Actinopteri; order Cypriniformes; family Leuciscidae; genus Pimephales; species Pimephales promelas. The sequence goes on from NC_142787.1 coordinate 31,037,213, forward strand.
TTATTTTTTTGAAAACTTTGGATATAGAACATATAATAGATATTGGCCTGTAATTATTGATATCAAGTACATCACCTCCCTTATAAAGTGGAGTAATACGTGCACATTTCCAGATCGCCGGCAATTCACATGTAAACAAAGAAAGATTAAATAAATCAGCTAGTGGATACATAAGAATATGTGAAGTTAATTTAAGATACCTATTTTCAATTCCATCTAGTCCTGCACCACTGGTCAATTTTAATTCATCGATGGCACTCTGAACATCAATTGGAGCAATCTTCCCAAATGAAAATGAACTATTGCACGATGCAGTCATATTAGAAATATTAGTGTTCAAGTAAGAGGCAGATACTAAAGAAGACCAAACTGAAGAAAAATGCTGGTTAAATTTTTGCGCGATAGATAAGGAGTCATGAAGTATAGTATTATCAACTCTAATTTGATTAACGAAATGTTTATTTGATGTATTAATAATGTCTTTCATTTTATTCCAAAATTGTTTAGGATTTTTATAATGAAGAGAAAGACATTCTTTATAGTAATTAGACTTTGCATTTCTAGTTTTTGTCTTGCTCGAATTTCTCAAATGCCTATAAACTTCCCAATCAACATTACTTCTTGTCTGACGAAATTTTGTCCATGCTTTGTCCCTTTCCCTAAAGAGACTAATAAGTTCTGAATTAATCCAAGGAAGATGATTGCCCTTAACCCTAACAGTTTTCCAAGGTGCATGCTTGTTTACAACATTTATAAACTCAGTATAAAAAAAATCCCAAGCGTCTTGAACATTTGGAATTAAATTATATCTATTCCAATTAACAGAAATCAAATCTTGAATAAATAAATCTAAGTTCAGTTTTTTATATTGTCTGATTTTAATTAATTTTGGTGGCAATTTAGGTACTTTAATTTTCCATACACAAAATATAATCGAGTGATCACTAAAACAATCAGGCATCACACCTGACTTTAAAAATCTATTTGGATGTGAAACAAGTATCCAATCAAGAAGAGATTGTGTGCGAGAAGTGATTCTAGTAGGCTCAGTAATTAATTGGGTAAGATTTAAATTATTAAACATATTTTTCTCTTTATTACATGATGTATCCAACCAATTCTTATTGAAATCACCTAATAAAATTAACTCATTTTTACCAAAAACTGAATTAATAGTAGATATCAGGCAGTTACAAGACTCAACTGGTGCGGAGGGTGGCCTGTATATGCTACCAATAATAATACATTTATTTAAATGAAAAACCACCTTAACAAAAATACATTCAGAATATAAAGGATCAACTGAGGGTATAATTAATTCAGAAACAAGACTTATAGAAACATATATAGCCACACCTCCACCCCTAGAGCACCTGTCCAATCTATAAACTACATAATTGGTTAAATTAATTTCGACATCTGAAACATTGCTATTGAGCCATGTTTCCGAAAGTGTGATAACATCAGGCTTATTTAATTCAACCCACGCACGAAGTAAATCAATTTTACACACCAGACTTCTAATATTCAAGTGAATGATTTTTAATCCCTTTACCTTATCCAGCATAAAGAAAGTCCGGTCGAATATAAGGACACAAACAACTGAACCCAAAAATTCATGAGAAAGGTGCAAAGATTATCAAATAAACTGCTCACAATGAAACAAACAAACATAACACTTACAAACAAAACATATACACATAAAAACACAACACCCATCAAGAATAACCCAGCTGCCCTAGAAACCATGTTCCAGGGCATTCCAGTGAGTAAACCAAGTAGACCAAAAGCCGTCTCATTAACTCAACTCAAACAGCAATAATGATAATAAAAAAAGAAGAAGAATGTAACTTGATGAAAATAAAATAGAAGGGAAGAAAAAATATATATAAGCTATATATATATAAAATAAAGGAAAATATCAGCTATGCCAAACAGTAGCACTGTGAGGTAATACAAAATCCAACGCTCCAAAAATTAATTTAACATCATAAGACTACCTCAATCACAATAAATATAAATGTGCTACTAACAAATTTCGTTTATCAGAAAAATCAAGCCTCACCTCGACAAACATTATTATCTTGGTGAAATCTGAGGTGACATGTAGACAGCTTCAGCATCTTTGTGGCAACTAAAACACCGTTGTTTGCCATCAACAAAAACACACAACGTGCAAGGATATCGAAGATAGTATTTCATATTAAGTTCGCGTAGCTTTCGTTTAACAGGATCAAAGCTCCTGCGCCTCTTCATCAGGTCCGCGCTGAAATCCGGATAGATATATACGCGTGCCCCGTTATACTCGAGCTTCTTCTTCTCCCTCGCAATGCGAAGAATTTTCACCTTGTCCTGGAAATTAAGGAGCTTGATCATAATAGGTCTAGGACTGGTTCTATCGCTTTGACGGACTGTCGGAGAGCGATGAGCCCACTCAATGATCAGCGGAGTGGAAAAGTTATCTTGTCCCAGAAGCTGCGGAATAAACCGGGACATAAAGCCAGCAATATCACTGCCTTCCGATGACTCTTGAACTCCAACGAAGCGGAGATTAGAACGTCGACTACGATTCTCCAAATCGTCAACTTTGTCCAGCAGGTAGGAGTTGTCTTTCTCCAGTTGTTGCATCCGAGCGACACATACTTGCACGTTGTCCTCATTCGCCCCAACACGTTGCTCTAACAAATTAACTTGATCTCCCAAAGTGCTTAATGAATCCTGAATACTTGTCAGTCTGCTATAAATGCCGTCCATTTTTACATCGAGATGAGTCAGCATATCAGTCTTACTCTGCTGAATAGCGTTCCACAGAGTTTGAAGTGAGATATGCGAGTCCTCCATTGCGCCAATTGTGTAATCCAAAAAGTTACTATGCTTGAGTAGAGCTTGACACGCGTTCACTCACGCCGCGGCCATCTTGCGATTGCATCTTGCGATTGCAAGTTTCTCCAATCTTCTCAAAACTCTGGATTATGATAGAGGGCCGCGAGACTTCGACCTGAGCGCAAAAATGGAGGCTCTAGACCCTTCCAGAGCTGAGATATGGAAACTCAAAATTTCGACCCGAAAAAAAAACGACAGTGTTACCCCTTACGTTTTTTTCGTTTTCGGGCGAAAAATCAAGTTTCTCCAATCTTCTCAAAACTCTGGATTATGATAGAGGGCCGCGAAACTTCGACCTGAGCGCAAAAATGGAGGCTCTAGACCCTTCCAGAGCTGAGATATGGAAACTCAAAATTTCGACCCGAAAAAAAAACGACAGTGTTACCCCTTACGTTTTTTTTCGTTTTCGGGCGAAAAAACAAGTTTCTCCAATCTTCTCAAAACTCTGCATTATGATAGAGGGCCGCGAGACTTTGACCTGAGCGCAAAAATGGAGGCTCTAGACCCTTCCAGAGCTGAGATATGGAAACTCAAAATTTCGACCCGAAAAAAAAAACGACAGTGTTACCCCTTACGTTTTTTTTGTTTTCGGGCGAAAAATCAAGTTTCTCCAATCTTCTCAAAACTCTGGATTATGATAGAGGGCCGCGAAACTTCGACCTGAGCGCAAAAATGGAGGCTCTAGACCCTTCCAGAGCTGAGATATGGAAACTCAAAATTTCGACCCGAAAAAAAAACGACAGTGTTACCCCTTACGTTTTTTTTGTTTTTGGGCGAAAAATCAAGTTTCTCCAATCTTCTCAAAACTCTGGATTATAATAGAGGGCCGCGAGACTTCGACCTGAGCGCAAAAATGGAGGCTCTAGACCCTTCCAGAGCTGAGATATGGAAACTCAAAATTTCGACCCGAAAAAAAAACCGACAGTGTTACCCCTTACGTTTTTTTTCATTTTCGGGCGAAAAATCAAGTTTCTCCAATCTTCTCAAAACTCTGGATTATGATAGAGGGCTGCGAGACTTCGACCTGAGTGCAAAAATGGAGGCTCTAGACCCTTCCAGAGCTGAGATAATGAAACTCAAAATTTCGACCCGAAAAAAAAAACGACAGTGTTACCCCTTACGTTTTTTTTCGTTTTTGGGTGAAAAATCAAGTTTCTCCAATCTTCTCAAAACTCTGGATTATGATAGAGGGCCGCGAGACTTCGACCTGAGCGCAAAAATGGAGGCTCTAGACCCTTCCAGAGCTAAGATATGGAAACTCAAAATTTCGACCCGAAAAAAAAACGACAGTGTTACCCCTTACGTTTTTTTTCATTTTCGGGCAAAAAATCAAGTTTCTCCAATCTTCTCAAAACTCTGGATTATGATAGAGGGCTGCGAGACTTCGACCTGAGCGCAAAAATGGAGGCTCTAGACCCTTCCAGAGCTGAGATAATGAAACTCAAAATTTCGACCCGAAAAAAAAAACGACAGTGTTACCCCTTACGATTTTTTTCGTTTTTGGGTGAAAAATCAAGTTTCTCCAATCTTCTCAAAACTCTGGATTATGATAGAGGGCCGCGAGACTTCGACCTGAGCGCAAAAATGGAGGCTCTAGACCCTTCCAGAGCTAAGATATGGAAACTCAAAATTTCGACCCGAAAAAAAAACGACAGTGTTACCCCTTACGTTTTTTTCCGTTTTTGGGCGAAAAATCAAGTTTCTCCAATCTTCTCAAAACTCTGGATTATGATAGAGGGCCGTGAGACTTCGACCTGAGCGCAAAAATGGAGGCTCTAGACCCTTCCAGAGCTGAGATAATGAAACTCAAAATTTCGACCCGAAAAAAAAACGACAGTGTTACCCCTTACGTTTTTTTTCGTTTTTGGGTGAAAAATCAAGTTTCTCCAATCTTCTCAAAACTCTGGATTATGATAGAGGGCCGCGAGACTTCGACCTGAGCGCAAAAATGGAGGCTCTAGACCCTTCCAGAGCTAAGATATGGAAACTCAAAATTTCGACCCGAAAAAAAAAACGACAGTGTTACCCCTTACGTTTTTTTTCGTTTTTGGGCGAAAAATCAAGTTTCTCCAATCTTCTCAAAACTCTAGATTATGAAAGAGGGCCGCGAGACTTCGACCTGAGCGCAAAAATGGAGGCTCTAGACCCTTCCAGAGCTGAGATATGGAAACTCAAAATTTCGACCCGAAAAAAAAACGACAGTGTTACCCCTTACGTTTTTTTCCGTTTTTGGGCGAAAAATCAAGTTTCTCCAATCTTCTCAAAACTCTGGATTATGATAGAGGGCCGTGAGACTTAGACCTGAGCGCAAAAATGGAGGCTCTAGACCCTTCCAGAGCTGAGATAATGAAACTCAAAATTTCGACCCGAAAAAAAAAACGACAGTGTTACCCCTTACGTTTTTTTTCGTTTTTGGGTGAAAAATCAAGTTTCTCCAATCTTCTCAAAACTCTGGATTATGATAGAGGGCCGCGAGACTTCGACCTGAGCGCAAAAATGGAGGCTCTAGACCCTTCCAGAGCTAAGATATGGAAACTCAAAATTTCGACCCGAAAAAAAAACGACAGTGTTACCCCTTACGTTTTTTTCCGTTTTTGGGCGAAAAATCAAGTTTCTCCAATCTTCTCAAAACTCTGGATTATGATAGAGGGCCGTGAGACTTCGACCTGAGCGCAAAAATGGAGGCTCTAGACCCTTCCAGAGCTGAGATAATGAAACTCAAAATTTCGACCCGAAAAAAAAAACGACAGTGTTACCCCTTACGTTTTTTTTCGTTTTTGGGTGAAAAATCAAGTTTCTCCAATCTTCTCAAAACTCTGGATTATGATAGAGGGCCTCGAGACTTCGACCTGAGCGCAAAAATGGAGGCTCTAGACCCTTCCAGAGCTAAGATATGGAAACTCAAAATTTCGACCCGAAAAAAAAACGACAGTGTTACCCCTTACGTTTTTTTTTCGTTTTTGGGCGAAAAATCAAGTTTCTCCAATCTTCTCAAAACTCTAGATTATGAAAGAGGGCCGCGAGACTTCGACCTGAGCGCAAAAATGGAGGCTCTAGACCCTTCCAGAGCTGAGATATGGAAACTCAAAATTTCGACCCGGAAAAAAAACGACAGTGTTACCCCTTACGTTTTTTTCCGTTTTTGGGCGAAAAATCAAGTTTCTCCAATCTTCTCAAAACTCTGGATTATGATAGAGGGCCGTGAGACTTCGACCTGAGCGCAAAAATGGAGGCTCTAGACCCTTCCAGAGCTGAGATAATGAAACTCAAAATTTCGACCCGAAAAAAAAACGACAGTGTTACCCCTTACGTTTTTTTTCGTTTTTGGGTGAAAAATCAAGTTTCTCCAATCTTCTCAAAACTCTGGATTATGATAGAGGAACGCGAGACTTCGACCTGAGCGCAAAAATGGAGGCTCTAGACCCTTCCAGAGCTAAGATATGGAAACTCAAAATTTCGACCCGAAAAAAAACCGACAGTGTTACCCCTTACGTTTTTTTTCGTTTTTGGGCGAAAAATCAAGTTTCTCCAATCTTCTCAAAACTCTGGATTATGATAGAGGGCCGCGAGACTTCGACCTGAGCGCAAAAATGGAGGCTCTAGACCCTTCCAGAGCTGAGATATGGAAACTCAAAATTTCGACCCGAAAAAAAAACGACAGTGTTACCCCTTACGTTTTTTTTCGTTTTTGGGCGAAAAATCAAGTTTCTCCAATCTTCTCAAAACTCTAGATTATGAAAGAGGGCCGCGAGACTTCGACCTGAGCGCAAAAATGGAGGCTCTAGACCCTTCCAGAGCTGAGATATGGAAACTCAAAATTTCGACCCGAAAAAAAAACGACAGTGTTACCCCTTACGTTTTTTTCCGTTTTTGGGCGAAAAATCAAGTTTCTCCAATCTTCTCAAAACTCTGGATTATGATAGAGGGCCGTGAGACTTCGACCTGAGCGCAAAAATGGAGGCTCTAGACCCTTCCAGAGCTGAGATATGGAAACTCAAAATTTCGACCCGAAAAAAAAACGACAGTGTTACCCCTTACGTTTTTTTTCATTTTTGGGCGAAAAATCAAGTTTCTCCAATCTTCTCAAAACTCTGGATTATGATAGAGGGCCGCGAAACTTCGACCTGAGCGCAAAAATGGAGGCTCTAGACCCTTCCAGAGCTGAGATATGGAAACTCAAAATTTCGACCCAAAAAAAAAAACGACAGTGTTACCCCTTACGTTTTTTTTAGTTTTTGGGTGAAAAATCAAGTTTCTCCAATCTTCTCAAAACTCTGGATTATGATAGAGGGCCGCGAGACTTTGACCTGAGCGCAAAAATGGAGGCTCTAGACCCTTCCAGAGCTGAGATATGGAAACTCAAAATTTCGACCCGAAAAAAAAACGAGAGTGTTACCCCTTACGTTTTTTTTCGTTTTTGGGTGAAAAATCAAGTTTCTCCAATCTTCTCAAAACTCTGGATTATGATAGAGGGCCGCGAGACTTCGACCTGAGCGCAAAAATGGAGGCTCTAGACCCTTCCAGAGCTGAGATATGGAAACTCAAAATTTCGACCCGAAAAAAAAGACGACAGTGTTACCCCTTACGTTTTTTTTTCGTTTTTGGGCGAAAAATCAAGTTTCTCCAATCTTCTCAAAACTCTGGATTATGATAGAGGGCCGCGAGACTTCGACCTGAGCGCAAAAATGGAGGCTCTAGACCCTTCCAGAGCTGAGATATGGAAACTCAAAATTTCGACCCGAAAAAAAAACGACAGTGTTACCCCTTACGTTTTTTTTTCGTTTTTGGGCGAAAAATCAAGTTTCTCCAATCTTCTCAAAACTCTGGATTATGATAGAGGGCCGCGAGACTTCGACCTGAGCGCAAAAATGGAGGCTCTAGACCCTTCCAGAGCTGAGATATGGAAACTCAAAATTTCGACCCGAAAAAAAAAACGACAGTGTTACCCCTTACGTTTTTTTCCGTTTTCGGGCGAAAAATCAAGTTTCTCCAATCTTCTCAAAACTCTGGATTATGATAGAGGGCCGCGAGACTTCGACCTGAGCGCAAAAATGGAGGCTCTAGACCCTTCCAGAGCTGAGATATCGAAACTCAAAATTTCGACCCGAAAAAAAAACGACAGTGTTACCCCTTACGTTTCTTTTCGTTTTTGGGTGAAAAATCAAGTTTCTCCAATCTTCTCAAAACTCTGGATTATGATAGAGGGCCGCGAGACTTCGACCTGAGCGCAAAAATGGAGGCTCTAGACCCTTCCAGAGCTGAGATATCGAAACTCAAAATTTCGACCCGAAAAAAAAACGACAGTGTTACCCCTTACGTTTTTTTTCGTTTTTGGGTGAAAAATCAAGTTTCTCCAATCTTCTCAAAACTCTGGATTATGATAGAGGGCTGCGAGACTTCGACCTGAGCGCAAAAATGGAGGCTCTAGACCCTTCCAGAGCTGAGATAATGAAACTCAAAATTTCGACCCGAAAAAAAAACGACAGTGTTACCCCTTACGTTTTTTTTCATTTTTGGGTGAAAAATCAAGTTTCTCCAATCTTCTCAAAACTCTGGATTATGATAGAGGGCCGCGAGACTTCGACCTGAGCGCAAAAATGGAGGCTCTAGACCCTTCCAGAGCTAAGATATGGAAACTCAAAATTTCGACCCGAAAAAAAAACTACAGTGTTACCCCTTACGTTTTTTTCCGTTTTTGGGCGAAAAATCAAGTTTCTCCAATCTTCTCAAAACTCTGGATTATGATAGAGGGCCGTGAGACTTCGACCTGAGCGCAAAAATGGAGGCTCTAGACCCTTCCAGAGCTGAGATAATGAAACTCAAAATTTCGACCCGAAAAAAAAACGACAGTGTTACCCCTTACGTTTTTTTTCGTTTTTGGGTGAAAAATCAAGTTTCTCCAATCTTCTCAAAACTCTGGATTATGATAGAGGGCCGCGAGACTTCGACCTGAGCGCAAAAATGGAGGCTCTAGACCCTTCCAGAGCTGAGATATGGAAACTCAAAATTTCGACCCGAAAAAAAAACGACAGTGTTACCCCTTACGTTTTTTTTCGTTTTTGGGCGAAAAATCAAGTTTCTCCAATCTTCTCAAAACTCTAGATTATGAAAGAGGGCCGCGAGACTTCGACCTGAGCGCAAAAATGGAGGCTCTAGACCCTTCCAGAGCTGAGATATGGAAACTCAAAATTTCGACCCGAAAAAAAAACTACAGTGTTACCCCTTACGTTTTTTTCCGTTTTTGGGCGAAAAATCAAGTTTCTCCAATCTTCTCAAAACTCTGGATTATGATAGAGGGCCGTGAGACTTCGACCTGAGCGCAAAAATGGAGGCTCTAGACCCTTCCAGAGCTGAGATATGGAAACTCAAAATTTCGACCCGAAAAAAAAACGACAGTGTTACCCCTTACGTTTTTTTTCATTTTTGGGCGAAAAATCAAGTTTCTCCAATCTTCTCAAAACTCTGGATTATGATAGAGGGCCGCGAAACTTCGACCTGAGCGCAAAAATGGAGGCTCTAGACCCTTCCAGAGCTGAGATATGGAAACTCAAAATTTCGACCCAAAAAAAAAAACGACAGTGTTACCCCTTACGTTTTTTTTAGTTTTTGGGTGAAAAATCAAGTTTCTCCAATCTTCTCAAAACTCTGGATTATGATAGAGGGCCGCGAGACTTTGACCTGAGCGCAAAAATGGAGGCTCTAGACCCTTCCAGAGCTGAGATATGGAAACTCAAAATTTCGACCCGAAAAAAAAACGAGAGTGTTACCCCTTACGTTTTTTTTCGTTTTTGGGTGAAAAATCAAGTTTCTCCAATCTTCTCAAAACTCTGGATTATGATAGAGGGCCGCGAGACTTCGACCTGAGCGCAAAAATGGAGGCTCTAGACCCTTCCAGAGCTGAGATATGGAAACTCAAAATTTCGACCCGAAAAAAAAGACGACAGTGTTACCCCTTACGTTTTTTTTTCGTTTTTGGGCGAAAAATCAAGTTTCTCCAATCTTCTCAAAACTCTGGATTATGATAGAGGGCCGCGAGACTTCGACCTGAGCGCAAAAATGGAGGCTCTAGACCCTTCCAGAGCTGAGATATGGAAACTCAAAATTTCGACCCGAAAAAAAAACGACAGTGTTACCCCTTACGTTTTTTTTTCGTTTTTGGGCGAAAAATCAAGTTTCTCCAATCTTCTCAAAACTCTGGATTATGATAGAGGGCCGCGAGACTTCGACCTGAGCGCAAAAATGGAGGCTCTAGACCCTTCCAGAGCTGAGATATGGAAACTCAAAATTTCGACCCGAAAAAAAAAACGACAGTGTTACCCCTTACGTTTTTTTCCGTTTTCGGGCGAAAAATCAAGTTTCTCCAATCTTCTCAAAACTCTGGATTATGATAGAGGGCCGCGAGACTTCGACCTGAGCGCAAAAATGGAGGCTCTAGACCCTTCCAGAGCTGAGATATCGAAACTCAAAATTTCGACCCGAAAAAAAAACGACAGTGTTACCCCTTACGTTTCTTTTCGTTTTTGGGTGAAAAATCAAGTTTCTCCAATCTTCTCAAAACTCTGGATTATGATAGAGGGCCGCGAGACTTCGACCTGAGCGCAAAAATGGAGGCTCTAGACCCTTCCAGAGCTGAGATATCGAAACTCAAAATTTCGACCCGAAAAAAAAACGACAGTGTTACCCCTTACGTTTTTTTTCGTTTTTGGGTGAAAAATCAAGTTTCTCCAATCTTCTCAAAACTCTGGATTATGATAGAGGGCTGCGAGACTTCGACCTGAGCGCAAAAATGGAGGCTCTAGACCCTTCCAGAGCTGAGATAATGAAACTCAAAATTTCGACCCGAAAAAAAAAACGACAGTGTTACCCCTTACGTTTTTTTTCATTTTTGGGTGAAAAATCAAGTTTCTCCAATCTTCTCAAAACTCTGGATTATGATAGAGGGCCGCGAGACTTCGACCTGAGCGCAAAAATGGAGGCTCTAGACCCTTCCAGAGCTAAGATATGGAAACTCAAAATTTCGACCCGAAAAAAAAACTACAGTGTTACCCCTTACGTTTTTTTCCGTTTTTGGGCGAAAAATCAAGTTTCTCCAATCTTCTCAAAACTCTGGATTATGATAGAGGGCCGTGAGACTTCGACCTGAGCGCAAAAATGGAGGCTCTAGACCCTTCCAGAGCTGAGATAATGAAACTCAAAATTTCGACCCGAAAAAAAAACGACAGTGTTACCCCTTACGTTTTTTTTCGTTTTTGGGTGAAAAATCAAGTTTCTCCAATCTTCTCAAAACTCTGGATTATGATAGAGGGCCGCGAGACTTCGACCTGAGCGCAAAAATGGAGGCTCTAGACCCTTCCAGAGCTAAGATATGGAAACTCAAAATTTCGACCCGAAAAAAAAAACGACAGTGTTACCCCTTACGTTTTTTTTCGTTTTTGGGCGAAAAATCAAGTTTCTCCAATCTTCTCAAAACTCTAGATTATGAAAGAGGGCCGCGAGACTTCGACCTGAGCGCAAAAATGGAGGCTCTAGACCCTTCCAGAGCTGAGATATGGAAACTCAAAATTTCGACCCGAAAAAAAAACGACAGTGTTACCCCTTACGTTTTTTTCCGTTTTTGGGCGAAAAATCAAGTTTCTCCAATCTTCTCAAAACTCTGGATTATGATAGAGGGCCGTGAGACTTAGACCTGAGCGCAAAAATGGAGGCTCTAGACCCTTCCAGAGCTGAGATAATGAAACTCAAAATTTCGACCCGAAAAAAAAAACGACAGTGTTACCCCTTACGTTTTTTTTCGTTTTTGGGTGAAAAATCAAGTTTCTCCAATCTTCTCAAAACTCTGGATTATGATAGAGGGCCGCGAGACTTCGACCTGAGCGCAAAAATGGAGGCTCTAGACCCTTCCAGAGCTAAGATATGGAAACTCAAAATTTCGACCCGAAAAAAAAACGACAGTGTTACCCCTTACGTTTTTTTCCGTTTTTGGGCGAAAAATCAAGTTTCTCCAATCTTCTCAAAACTCTGGATTATGATAGAGGGCCGTGAGACTTCGACCTGAGCGCAAAAATGGAGGCTCTAGACCCTTCCAGAGCTGAGATAATGAAACTCAAAATTTCGACCCGAAAAAAAAAACGACAGTGTTACCCCTTACGTTTTTTTTCGTTTTTGGGTGAAAAATCAAGTTTCTCCAATCTTCTCAAAACTCTGGATTATGATAGAGGGCCTCGAGACTTCGACCTGAGCGCAAAAATGGAGGCTCTAGACCCTTCCAGAGCTAAGATATGGAAACTCAAAATTTCGACCCGAAAAAAAAAACGACAGTGTTACCCCTTACGTTTTTTTTCGTTTTTGGGCGAAAAATCAAGTTTCTCCAATCTTCTCAAAACTCTAGATTATGAAAGAGGGCCGCGAGACTTCGACCTGAGCGCAAAAATGGAGGCTCTAGACCCTTCCAGAGCTGAGATATGGAAACTCAAAATTTCGACCCGGAAAAAAAACGACAGTGTTACCCCTTACGTTTTTTTCCGTTTTTGGGCGAAAAATCAAGTTTCTCCAATCTTCTCAAAACTCTGGATTATGATAGAGGGCCGTGAGACTTCGACCTGAGCGCAAAAATGGAGGCTCTAGACCCTTCCAGAGCTGAGATAATGAAACTCAAAATTTCGACCCGAAAAAAAAACGACAGTGTTACCCCTTACGTTTTTTTTCGTTTTTGGGTGAAAAATCAAGTTTCTCCAATCTTCTCAAAACTCTGGATTATGATAGAGGAACGCGAGACTTCGACCTGAGCGCAAAAATGGAGGCTCTAGACCCTTCCAGAGCTAAGATATGGAAACTCAAAATTTCGACCCGAAAAAAAACCGACAGTGTTACCCCTTACGTTTTTTTTCGTTTTTGGGCGAAAAATCAAGTTTCTCCAATCTTCTCAAAACTCTGGATTATGATAGAGGGCCGCGAGACTTCGACCTGAGCGCAAAAATGGAGGCTCTAGACCCTTCCAGAGCTGAGATATGGAAACTCAAAATTTCGACCCGAAAAAAAAACGACAGTGTTACCCCTTACGTTTTTTTTCGTTTTTGGGCGAAAAATCAAGTTTCTCCAATCTTCTCAAAACTCTGGATTATGATAGAGTGCCGCGAAACTTCGACCTGAGCGCAAAAATGGAGGCTCTAGACCCTTCCAGAGCTAAGATATGGAAACTCAAAATTTCGACCCGAAAAAAAAACGACAGTGTTACCCCTTACGTTTTTTTTCGTTTTTGGGCGAAAAATCAAGTTTCTCCAATCTTCTCAAAACTCTAGATTATGAAAGAGGGCCGCGAGACTTCGACCTGAGCGCAAAAATGGAGGCTCTAGACCCTTCCAGAGCTGAGATATGGAAACTCAAAATTTCGACCCGAAAAAAAAACGACAGTGTTACCCCTTACGTTTTTTTCCGTTTTTGGGCGAAAAATCAAGTTTCTCCAATCTTCTCAAAACTCTGGATTATGATAGAGGGCCGTGAGACTTCGACCTGAGCGCAAAAATGGAGGCTCTAGACCCTTCCAGAGCTGAGATATGGAAACTCAAAATTTCGACCCGAAAAAAAAAACGACAGTGTTACCCCTTACGTTTTTTTTCATTTTTGGGCGAAAAATCAAGTTTCTCCAATCTTCTCAAAACTCTGGATTATGATAGAGGGCCGCGAAACTTCGACCTGAGCGCAAAAATGGAGGCTCTAGACCCTTCCAGAGCTGAGATATGGAAACTCAAAATTTCGACCCAAAAAAAAAAACGACAGTGTTACCCCTTACGTTTTTTTTCGTTTTTGGGTGAAAAATCAAGTTTCTCCAATCTTCTCAAAACTCTGGATTATGATAGAGGGCCGCGAGACTTCGACCTGAGCGCAAAAATGGAGGCTCTAGACCCTTCCAGAGCTGAGATATGGAAACTCAAAATTTCGACCCGAAAAAAAAGACGACAGTGTTACCCCTTACGTTTTTTTTTCGTTTTTGGGCGAAAAATCAAGTTTCTCCAATCTTCTCAAAACTCTGGATTATGATAGAGGGCCGCGAGACTTCGACCTGAGCGCAAAAATGGAGGCTCTAGACCCTTCCAGAGCTGAGATATGGAAACTCAAAATTTCGACCCGAAAAAAAAACGACAGTGTTACCCCTTACGTTTTTTTTCGTTTTTGGGCGAAAAATCAAGTTTCTCCAATCTTCTCAAAACTCTGGATTATGATAGAGGGCCGCGAGACTTCGACCTGAGCGCAAAAATGGAGGCTCTAGACCCTTCCAGAGCTGAGATATGGAAACTCAAAATTTCGACCCGAAAAAAAAAACGACAGTGTTACCCCTTACGTTTTTTTCCGTTTTCGGGCGAAAAATCAAGTTTCTCCAATCTTCTCAAAACTCTGGATTATGATAGAGGGCCGCGAGACTTCGACCTGAGCGCAAAAATGGAGGCTCTAGACCCTTCCAGAGCTGAGATATCGAAACTCAAAATTTCGACCCGAAAAAAAAACGACAGTGTTACCCCTTACGTTTCTTTTCGTTTTTGGGTGAAAAATCAAGTTTCTCCAATCTTCTCAAAACTCTGGATTATGATAGAGGGCCGCGAGACTTCGACCTGAGCGCAAAAATGGAGGCTCTAGACCCTTCCAGAGCTGAGATATGGAAACTCAAAATTTCGACCCGAAAAAAAAAACGACAGTGTTACCCCTTACGTTTTTTTTCGTTTTTGGGCGAAAAATCAAGTTTCTCCAATCTTCTCAAAACTCTGGATTATGATAGAGGGCCGCGAGACTTTGACCTGAGCGCAAAAATGGAGGCTCTAGACCCTTCCAGAGCTGAGATATGGAAACTCAAAATTTCGACCCGAAAAAAAAAACGACAGTGTTACCCCTTACGTTTTTTTTCGTTTTTGGGCGAAAAATCAAGTTTCTCCAATCTTCTCAAAACTCTAGATTATGAAAGAGGGCCGCGAGACTTCGACCTGAGCGCAAAAATGGAGGCTCTAGACCCTTCCAGAGCTGAGATATGGAAACTCAAAATTTCGACCCGAAAAAAAAACGACAGTGTTACCCCTTACGTTTTTTTCCGTTTTTGGGCGAAAAATCGAGTTTCTCCAATCTTCTCAAAACTCTGGATTATGATAGAGGGCCGTGAGACTTAGACCTGAGCGCAAAAATGGAGGCTCTAGACCCTTCCAGAGCTGAGATAATGAAACTCAAAATTTCGACCCGAAAAAAAAAACGACAGTGTTACCCCTTACGTTTTTTTTCGTTTTTGGGTGAAAAATCAAGTTTCTCCAATCTTCTCAAAACTCTGGATTATGATAGAGGGCCGCGAGACTTCGACCTGAGCGCAAAAATGGAGGCTCTAGACCCTTCCAGAGCTAAGATATGGAAACTCAAAATTTCGACCCGAAAAAAAAACGACAGTGTTACCCCTTACGTTTTTTTCCGTTTTTGGGCGAAAAATCAAGTTTCTCCAATCTTCTCAAAACTCTGGATTATGATAGAGGGCCGTGAGACTTCGACCTGAGCGCAAAAATGGAGGCTCTAGACCCTTCCAGAGCTGAGATAATGAAACTCAAAATTTCGACCCGAAAAAAAAAACGACAGTGTTACCCCTTACGTTTTTTTTCGTTTTTGGGTGAAAAATCAAGTTTCTCCAATCTTCTCAAAACTCTGGATTATGATAGAGGGCCTCGAGACTTCGACCTGAGCGCAAAAATGGAGGCTCTAGACCCTTCCAGAGCTAAGATATGGAAACTCAAAATTTCGACCCGAAAAAAAAAACGACAGTGTTACCCCTTACGTTTTTTTTCGTTTTTGGGCGAAAAATCAAGTTTCTCCAATCTTCTCAAAACTCTAGATTATGAAAGAGGGCCGCGAGACTTCGACCTGAGCGCAAAAATGGAGGCTCTAGACCCTTCCAGAGCTGAGATATGGAAACTCAAAATTTCGACCCGGAAAAAAAACGACAGTGTTACCCCTTACGTTTTTTTCCGTTTTTGGGCGAAAAATCAAGTTTCTCCAATCTTCTCAAAACTCTGGATTATGATAGAGGGCCGTGAGACTTCGACCTGAGCGCAAAAATGGAGGCTCTAGACCCTTCCAGAGCTGAGATAATGAAACTCAAAATTTCGACCCGAAAAAAAAACGACAGTGTTACCCCTTACGTTTTTTTTCGTTTTTGGGTGAAAAATCAAGTTTCTCCAATCTTCTCAAAACTCTGGATTATGATAGAGGAACGCGAGACTTCGACCTGAGCGCAAAAATGGAGGCTCTAGACCCTTCCAGAGCTAAGATATGGAAACTCAAAATTTCGACCCGAAAAAAAACCGACAGTGTTACCCCTTACGTTTTTTTTCGTTTTTGGGCGAAAAATCAAGTTTCTCCAATCTTCTCAAAACTCTGGATTATGATAGAGGGCCGCGAGACTTCGACCTGAGCGCAAAAATGGAGGCTCTAGACCCTTCCAGAGCTGAGATATGGAAACTCAAAATTTCGACCCGAAAAAAAAACGACAGTGTTACCCCTTACGTTTTTTTTCGTTTTTGGGCGAAAAATCAAGTTTCTCCAATCTTCTCAAAACTCTGGATTATGATAGAGTGCCGCGAAACTTCGACCTGAGCGCAAAAATGGAGGCTCTAGACCCTTCCAGAGCTAAGATATGGAAACTCAAAATTTCGACCCGAAAAAAAAACGACAGTGTTACCCCTTACGTTTTTTTTCGTTTTTGGGCGAAAAATCAAGTTTCTCCAATCTTCTCAAAACTCTAGATTATGAAAGAGGGCCGCGAGACTTCGACCTGAGCGCAAAAATGGAGGCTCTAGACCCTTCCAGAGCTGAGATATGGAAACTCAAAATTTCGACCCGAAAAAAAAACGACAGTGTTACCCCTTACGTTTTTTTCCGTTTTTGGGCGAAAAATCAAGTTTCTCCAATCTTCTCAAAACTCTGGATTATGATAGAGGGCCGTGAGACTTCGACCTGAGCGCAAAAATGGAGGCTCTAGACCCTTCCAGAGCTGAGATATGGAAACTCAAAATTTCGACCCGAAAAAAAAAACGACAGTGTTACCCCTTACGTTTTTTTTCATTTTTGGGCGAAAAATCAAGTTTCTCCAATCTTCTCAAAACTCTGGATTATGATAGAGGGCCGCGAAACTTCGACCTGAGCGCAAAAATGGAGGCTCTAGACCCTTCCAGAGCTGAGATATGGAAACTCAAAATTTCGACCCAAAAAAAAAAACGACAGTGTTACCCCTTACGTTTTTTTTCGTTTTTGGGTGAAAAATCAAGTTTCTCCAATCTTCTCAAAACTCTGGATTATGATAGAGGGCCGCGAGACTTCGACCTGAGCGCAAAAATGGAGGCTCTAGACCCTTCCAGAGCTGAGATATGGAAACTCAAAATTTCGACCCGAAAAAAAAGACGACAGTGTTACCCCTTACGTTTTTTTTTCGTTTTTGGGCGAAAAATCAAGTTTCTCCAATCTTCTCAAAACTCTGGATTATGATAGAGGGCCGCGAGACTTCGACCTGAGCGCAAAAATGGAGGCTCTAGACCCTTCCAGAGCTGAGATATGGAAACTCAAAATTTCGACCCGAAAAAAAAACGACAGTGTTACCCCTTACGTTTTTTTTCGTTTTTGGGCGAAAAATCAAGTTTCTCCAATCTTCTCAAAACTCTGGATTATGATAGAGGGCCGCGAGACTTCGACCTGAGCGCAAAAATGGAGGCTCTAGACCCTTCCAGAGCTGAGATATGGAAACTCAAAATTTCGACCCGAAAAAAAAAACGACAGTGTTACCCCTTACGTTTTTTTCCGTTTTCGGGCGAAAAATCAAGTTTCTCCAATCTTCTCAAAACTCTGGATTATGATAGAGGGCCGCGAGACTTCGACCTGAGCGCAAAAATGGAGGCTCTAGACCCTTCCAGAGCTGAGATATCGAAACTCAAAATTTCGACCCGAAAAAAAAACGACAGTGTTACCCCTTACGTTTCTTTTCGTTTTTGGGTGAAAAATCAAGTTTCTCCAATCTTCTCAAAACTCTGGATTATGATAGAGGGCCGCGAGACTTCGACCTGAGCGCAAAAATGGAGGCTCTAGACCCTTCCAGAGCTGAGATATGGAAACTCAAAATTTCGACCCGAAAAAAAAAACGACAGTGTTACCCCTTACGTTTTTTTTCGTTTTTGGGCGAAAAATCAAGTTTCTCCAATCTTCTCAAAACTCTGGATTATGATAGAGGGCCGCGAGACTTTGACCTGAGCGCAAAAATGGAGGCTCTAGACCCTTCCAGAGCTGAGATATGGAAACTCAAAATTTCGACCCGAAAAAAAAAACGACAGTGTTACCCCTTACGTTTTTTTTTCATTTTCGGGCGAAAAATCAAGTTTCTCCAATCTTCTCAAAACTCTGCATTATGATAGAGGGCCGCGAGACTTCGACCTGAGCGCAAAAATGGAGGCTCTAGACCCTTCCAGAGCTAAGATATGGAAACTCAAAATTTCGACCCGAAAAAAAAACGACAGTGTTACCCCTTACGTTTTTTTTCGTTTTTGGGCGAAAAATCAAGTTTCTCCAATCTTCTCAAAACTCTAGATTATGAAAGAGGGCCGCGAGACTTCGACCTGAGCGCAAAAATGGAGGCTCTAGACCCTTCCAGAGCTGAGATATGGAAACTCAAAATTTCGACCCGAAAAAAAAAACGACAGTGTTACCCCTTACGTTTTTTTCCGTTTTTGGGCGAAAAATCAAGTTTCTCCAATCTTCTCAAAACTCTGGATTATGATAGAGGGCCGTGAGACTTCGACCTGAGCGCAAAAATGGAGGCTCTAGACCCTTCCAGAGCTGAGATAATGAAACTCAAAATTTCGACCCGAAAAAAAAAACGACAGTGTTACCCCTTACGTTTTTTTTCGTTTTTGGGTGAAAAATCAAGTTTCTCCAATCTTCTCAAAACTCTGGATTATGATAGAGGGCCGCGAGACTTCGACCTGAGCGCAAAAATGGAGGCTCTAGACCCTTCCAGAGCTAAGATATGGAAACTCAAAATTTCGACCCGAAAAAAAAACGACAGTGTTACCCCTTACGTTTTTTTCCGTTTTTGGGCGAAAAATCAAGTTTCTCCAATCTTCTCAAAACTCTGGATTATGATAGAGGGCCGTGAGACTTCGACCTGAGCGCAAAAATGGAGGCTCTAGACCCTTCCAGAGCTGAGATAATGAAACTCAAAATTTCGACCCGAAAAAAAAACGACAGTGTTACCCCTTACGTTTTTTTTCGTTTTTGGGTGAAAAATCAAGTTTCTCCAATCTTCTCAAAACTCTGGATTATGATAGAGGGCCGCGAGACTTCGACCTGAGCGCAAAAATGGAGGCTCTAGACCCTTCCAGAGCTAAGATATGGAAACTCAAAATTTCGACCCGAAAAAAAACGACAGTGTTACCCCTTACGTTTTTTTTCGTTTTTGGGCGAAAAATCAAGTTTCTCCAATCTTCTCAAAACTCTAGATTATGAAAGAGGGCCGCGAGACTTCGACCTGAGCGCAAAAATGGAGGCTCTAGACCCTTCCAGAGCTGAGATATGGAAACTCAAAATTTCGACCCGAAAAAAAAACGACAGTGTTACCCCTTACGTTTTTTTCCGTTTTTGGGCGAAAAATCAAGTTTCTCCAATCTTCTCAAAACTCTGGATTATGATAGAGGGCCGTGAGACTTCGACCTGAGCTCAAAAATGGAGGCTCTAGACCCTTCCAGAGCTGAGATAATGAAACTCAAAATTTCGACCCGAAAAAAAAACGACAGTGTTACCCCTTACGTTTTTTTTCGTTTTTGGGTGAAAAATCAAGTTTCTCCAATCTTCTCAAAACTCTGGATTATGATAGAGGGCCGCGAGACTTCGACCTGAGCGCAAAAATGGAGGCTCTAGACCCTTCCAGAGCTAAGATATGGAAACTCAAAATTTCGACCCGAAAAAAAAAACGACAGTGTTACCCCTTACGTTTTTTTTTCGTTTTTGGGCGAAAAATCAAGTTTCTCCAATCTTCTCAAAACTCTAGATTATGAAAGAGGGCCGCGAGACTTCGACCTGAGCGCAAAAATGGAGGCTCTAGACCCTTCCAGAGCTGAGATATGGAAACTCAAAATTTCGACCCGAAAAAAAAACGACAGTGTTACCCCTTACGTTTTTTTCCGTTTTTGGGCGAAAAATCAAGTTTCTCCAATCTTCTCAAAACTCTGGATTATGATAGAGGGCCGTGAGACTTCGACCTGAGCACAAAAATGGAGGCTCTAGACCCTTCCAGAGATGAGATAATGAAACTCAAAATTTCGACCCGAAAAAAAAAACGACAGTGTTACCCCTTACGTTTTTTTTTCGTTTTTGGGTGAAAAATCAAGTTTCTCCAATCTTCTCAAAACTCTGGATTATGATAGAGGGCCGCGAGACTTCGACCTGAGCGCAAAAATGGAGGCTCTAGACCCTTCCAGAGCTAAGATATGGAAACTCAAAATTTCGACCCGAAAAAAAAACGACAGTGTTACCCCTTACGTTTTTTTCCGTTTTTGGGCGAAAAATCAAGTTTCTCCAATCTTCTCAAAACTCTGGATTATGATAGAGGGCCGCGAGACTTCGACCTGAGCGCAAAAATGGAGGCTCTAGACCCTTCCAGAGCTAAGATATGGAAACTCAAAATTTCGACCCGAAAAAAAAACGACAGTGTTACCCCTTACGTTTTTTTTTCGTTTTTGGGCGAAAAATCAAGTTTCTCCAATCTTCTCAAAACTCTAGATTATGAAAGAGGGCCGCGAGACTTCGACCTGAGCGCAAAAATGGAGGCTCTAGACCCTTCCAGAGCTGAGATATGGAAACTCAAAATTTCGACCCGAAAAAAAAACGACAGTGTTACCCCTTACGTTTTTTTTCGTTTTTGGGCGAAAAATCAAGTTTCTCCAATCTTCTCAAAACTCTGGATTATGATAGAGTGCCGCGAAACTTCGACCTGAGCGCAAAAATGGAGGCTCTAGACCCTTCCAGAGCTGAGATATGGAAACTCAAAATTTCGACCCGAAAAAAAAACGACAGTGTTACCCCTTACGTTTTTTTTCATTTTTGGGCGAAAAATCAAGTTTCTCCAATCTTCTCAAAACTCTGGATTATGATAGAGGGCCGCGAAACTTCGACCTGAGCGCAAAAATGGAGGCTCTAGACCCTTCCAGAGCTGAGATATGGAAACTCAAAATTTCGACCCGAAAAAAAAACGACAGTGTTACCCCTTACGTTTTTTTTAGTTTTTGGGTGAAAAATCAAGTTTCTCCAATCTTCTCAAAACTCTGGATTATGATAGAGGGCCGCGAGACTTCGACCTGAGCGCAAAAATGGAGGCTCTAGACCCTTCCAGAGCTGAGATATGGAAACTCAAAATTTCGACCCGAAAAAAAAACGACAGTGTTACCCCTTACGTTTTTTTTCGTTTTTGGGTGAAAAATCAAGTTTCTCCAATCTTCTCAAAACTCTGGATTATGATAGAGGGCCGCGAGACTTCGACCTGAGCGCAAAAATGGAGGCTCTAGACCCTTCCAGAGCTGAGATATGGAAACTCAAAATTTCGACCCGAAAAAAAAAGACGACAGTGTTACCCCTTACGTTTTTTTTCGTTTTTGGGCGAAAAATCAAGTTTCTCCAATCTTCTCAAAACTCTGGATTATGATAGAGGGCCGCGAGACTTCGACCTGAGCGCAAAAATGGAGGCTCTAGACCCTTCCAGAGCTGAGATATGGAAACTCAAAATTTCGACCCGAAAAAAAAACGACAGTGTTACCCCTTACGTTTTTTTTCGTTTTTGGGCGAAAAATCAAGTTTCTCCAATCTTCTCAAAACTCTGGATTATGATAGAGGGCCGCGAGACTTTGACCTGAGCGCAAAAATGGAGGCTCTAGACCCTTCCAGAGCTGAGATATGGAAACTCAAAATTTCGACCCGAAAAAAAAAACGACAGTGTTACCCCTTACGTTTTTTTTCATTTTCGGGCGAAAAATCAAGTTTCTCCAATCTTCTCAAAACTCTGCATTATGATAGAGGGCCGCGAGACTTCGACCTGAGCGCAAAAATGGAGGCTCTAGACCCTTCCAGAGCTAAGATATGGAAACTCAAAATTTCGACCCGAAAAAAAAACGACAGTGTTACCCCTTACGTTTTTTTTCGTTTTTGAGCGAAAAAACAAGTTTCTCCAATCTTCTCAAAACTCTAGATTATGAAAGAGGGCCGCGAGACTTCGACCTGAGCGCAAAAATGGAGGCTCTAGACCCTTCCAGAGCTGAGATATGGAAACTCAAAATTTCGACCCGAAAAAAAACGACAGTGTTACCCCTTACGTTTTTTTCCGTTTTTGGGCGAAAAATCAAGTTTCTCCAATCTTCTCAAAACTCTGGATTATGATAGAGGGCCGTGAGACTTCGACCTGAGCGCAAAAATGGAGGCTCTAGACCCTTCCAGAGCTGAGATAATGAAACTCAAAATTTCGACCCGAAAAAAAAAACGACAGTGTTACCCCTTACGTTTTTTTTCGTTTTTGGGTGAAAAATCAAGTTTCTCCAATCTTCTCAAAACTCTGGATTATGATAGAGGGCCGCGAGACTTCGACCTGAGCGCAAAAATGGAGGCTCTAGACC
Source organism: Pimephales promelas (assembly GCF_988280905.1). Classification (NCBI taxonomy): domain Eukaryota; kingdom Metazoa; phylum Chordata; class Actinopteri; order Cypriniformes; family Leuciscidae; genus Pimephales; species Pimephales promelas. The sequence continues at coordinate 31,059,760 of NC_142787.1, forward strand.
CTTCCAGAGCTAAGATATGGAAACTCAAAATTTCGACCCGAAAAAAAACCGACAGTGTTACCCCTTACGTTTTTTTTCGTTTTTGGGCGAAAAATCAAGTTTCTCCAATCTTCTCAAAACTCTGGATTATGATAGAGGGCCGCGAGACTTTGACCTGAGCGCAAAAATGGAGGCTCTAGACCCTTCCAGAGCTGAGATATGGAAACTCAAAATTTCGACCCGAAAAAAAAAAACGACAGTGTTACCCCTTACGTTTTTTTTCGTTTTTGGGCGAAAAATCAAGTTTCTCCAATCTTCTCAAAACTCTGGATTATGATAGAGGGCCGCGAGACTTCGACCTGAGCGCAAAAATGGAGGCTCTAGACCCTTCCAGAGCTGAGATATGGAAACTCAAAATTTCGACCCGAAAAAAAAACGACAGTGTTACCCCTTACGTTTTTTTTCGTTTTTGGGCGAAAAATCAAGTTTCTCCAATCTTCTCAAAACTCTGGATTATGATAGAGTGCCGCGAAACTTCGACCTGAGCGCAAAAATGGAGGCTCTAGACCCTTCCAGAGCTGAGATATGGAAACTCAAAATTTCGACCCGAAAAAAAAACGACAGTGTTACCCCTTACGTTTTTTTTCATTTTTGGGCGAAAAATCAAGTTTCTCCAATCTTCTCAAAACTCTGGATTATGATAGAGGGCCGCGAAACTTCGACCTGAGCGCAAAAATGGAGGCTCTAGACCCTTCCAGAGCTGAGATATGGAAACTCAAAATTTCGACCCGAAAAAAAAAACGACAGTGTTACCCCTTACGTTTTTTTTAGTTTTTGGGTGAAAAATCAAGTTTCTCCAATCTTCTCAAAACTCTGGATTATGATAGAGGGCCGCGAGACTTTGACCTGAGCGCAAAAATGGAGGCTCTAGACCATTCCAGAGCTGAGATATGGAAACTCAAAATTTCGACCCGAAAAAAAAACGACAGTGTTACCCCTTACGTTTTTTTTCGTTTTTGGGTGAAAAATCAAGTTTCTCCAATCTTCTCAAAACTCTGGATTATGATAGAGGGCCGCGAGACTTCGACCTGAGCGCAAAAATGGAGGCTCTAGACCCTTCCAGAGCTGAGATATGGAAACTCAAAATTTCGACCCGAAAAAAAAAGACGACAGTGTTACCCCTTACGTTTTTTTTCGTTTTTGGGCGAAAAATCAAGTTTCTCCAATCTTCTCAAAACTCTGGATTATGATAGAGGGCCGCGAGACTTCGACCTGAGCGCAAAAATGGAGGCTCTAGACCCTTCCAGAGCTAAGATATGGAAACTCAAAATTTCGACCCGAAAAAAAAACGACAGTGTTACCCCTTACGTTTTTTTTCGTTTTTGGGCGAAAAATCAAGTTTCTCCAATCTTCTCAAAACTCTGGATTATGATAGAGGGCCGCGAGACTTCGACCTGAGCGCAAAAATGGAGGCTCTAGACCCTTCCAGAGCTGAGATATCGAAACTCAAAATTTCGACCCGAAAAAAAAACGACAGTGTTACCCCTTACGTTTTTTTTCGTTTTTGGGTGAAAATCAAGTTTCTCCAATCTTCTCAAAACTCTGGATTATGATAGAGGGCCGCGAGACTTCGACCTGAGCGCAAAAATGGAGGCTCTAGACCCTTCCAGAGCTGAGATATGGAAACTCAAAATTTCGACCCGAAAAAAAAACGACAGTGTTACCCCTTACGTTTTTTTTCGTTTTTGGGCGAAAAATCAAGTTTCTCCAATCTTCTCAAAACTCTGGATTATGATAGAGGGCCGCGAGACTTTGACCTGAGCGCAAAAATGGAGGCTCTAGACCCTTCCAGAGCTGAGATATGGAAACTCAAAATTTCGACCCGAAAAAAAAAACGACAGTGTTACCCCTTACGTTTTTTTTCATTTTCGGGCGAAAAATCAAGTTTCTCCAATCTTCTCAAAACTCTGCATTATGATAGAGGGCCGCGAGACTTCGACCTGAGCGCAAAAATGGAGGCTCTAGACCCTTCCAGAGCTAAGATATGGAAACTCAAAATTTCGACCCGAAAAAAAAACGACAGTGTTACCCCTTACGTTTTTTTTCGTTTTTGAGCGAAAAAACAAGTTTCTCCAATCTTCTCAAAACTCTAGATTATGAAAGAGGGCCGCGAGACTTCGATCTGAGCGCAAAAATGGAGTCTCTAGACCCTTCCAGAGCTGAGATATGGAAACTCAAAATTTCGACCCGAAAAAAAAACGACAGTGTTACCCCTTACGTTTTTTTCCGTTTTTGGGCGAAAAATCAAGTTTCTCCAATCTTCTCAAAACTCTGGATTATGATAGAGGGCCGTGAGACTTCGACCTGAGCGCAAAAATGGAGGCTCTAGACCCTTCCAGAGCTGAGATAATGAAACTCAAAATTTCGACCCGAAAAAAAAAACGACAGTGTTACCCCTTACGTTTTTTTTCGTTTTTGGGTGAAAAATCAAGTTTCTCCAATCTTCTCAAAACTCTGGATTATGATAGAGGGCCGTGAGACTTCGACCTGAGCGCAAAAATGGAGGCTCTAGACCCTTCCAGAGCTGAGATAATGAAACTCAAAATTTCGACCCGAAAAAAAAAACGACAGTGTTACCCCTTACGTTTTTTTTCGTTTTTGGGTGAAAAATCAAGTTTCTCCAATCTTCTCAAAACTCTGGATTATGATAGAGGGCCGCGAGACTTCGACCTGAGCGCAAAAATGGAGGCTCTAGACCCTTCCAGAGCTAAGATATGGAAACTCAAAATTTCGACCCGAAAAAAAAAACGACAGTGTTACCCCTTACGTTTTTTTTCGTTTTTGGGCGAAAAATCAAGTTTCTCCAATCTTCTCAAAACTCTAGATTATGAAAGAGGGCCGCGAGACTTCGACCTGAGCGCAAAAATGGAGGCTCTAGACCCTTCCAGAGCTGAGATATGGAAACTCAAAATTTCGACCCGAAAAAAAAACGACAGTGTTACCCCTTACGTTTTTTTCCGTTTTTGGGCGAAAAATCAAGTTTCTCCAATCTTCTCAAAACTCTGGATTATGATAGAGGGCCGTGAGACTTCGACCTGAGCGCAAAAATGGAGGCTCTAGACCCTTCCAGAGCTGAGATAATGAAACTCAAAATTTCGACCCGAAAAAAAACCGACAGTGTTACCCCTTACGTTTTTTTTTCGTTTTTGGGTGAAAAATCAAGTTTCTCCAATCTTCTCAAAACTCTGGATTATGATAGAGGGCCGCGAGACTTCGACCTGAGCGCAAAAATGGAGGCTCTAGACCCTTCCAGAGCTAAGATATGGAAACTCAAAATTTCGACCCGAAAAAAAAACGACAGTGTTACCCCTTACGTTTTTTTTTCGTTTTTGGGCGAAAAATCAAGTTTCTCCAATCTTCTCAAAACTCTAGATTATGAAAGAGGGCCGCGAGACTTCGACCTGAGCGCAAAAATGGAGGCTCTAGACCCTTCCAGAGCTGAGATATGGAAACTCAAAATTTCGACCCGAAAAAAAAACGACAGTGTTACCCCTTACGTTTTTTTCCGTTTTTGGGCGAAAAATCAAGTTTCTCCAATCTTCTCAAAACTCTGGATTATGATAGAGGGCCGTGAGACTTCGACCTGAGCGCAAAAATGGAGGCTCTAGACCCTTCCAGAGCTGAGATAATGAAACTCAAAATTTCGACCCGAAAAAAAAAACGACAGTGTTACCCCTTACGTTTTTTTTCGTTTTTGGGTGAAAAATCAAGTTTCTCCAATCTTCTCAAAACTCTGGATTATGATAGAGGGCCGCGAGACTTCGACCTGAGCGCAAAAATGGAGGCTCTAGACCCTTCCAGAGCTAAGATATGGAAACTCAAAATTTCGACCCGAAAAAAAAACGACAGTGTTACCCCTTACGTTTTTTTCCGTTTTTGGGCGAAAAATCAAGTTTCTCCAATCTTCTCAAAACTCTGGATTATGATAGAGGGCCGTGAGACTTCGACCTGAGCGCAAAAATGGAGGCTCTAGACCCTTCCAGAGCTGAGATAATGAAACTCAAAATTTCGACCCGAAAAAAAAAACGACAGTGTTACCCCTTACGTTTTTTTCCGTTTTTGGGCGAAAAATCAAGTTTCTCCAATCTTCTCAAAACTCTGGATTATGATAGAGGGCCGTGAGACTTCGACCTGAGCGCAAAAATGGAGGCTCTAGACCCTTCCAGAGCTAAGATATGGAAACTCAAAATTTCGACCCGAAAAAAAAACGACAGTGTTACCCCTTACGTTTTTTTTCGTTTTTGGGCGAAAAATCAAGTTTCTCCAATCTTCTCAAAACTCTAGATTATGAAAGAGGGCCGCGAGACTTCGACCTGAGCGCAAAAATGGAGGCTCTAGACCCTTCCAGAGCTGAGATATGGAAACTCAAAATTTCGACCCGGAAAAAAAACGACAGTGTTACCCCTTACGTTTTTTTCCGTTTTTGGGCGAAAAATCAAGTTTCTCCAATCTTCTCAAAACTCTGGATTATGATAGAGGGCCGTGAGACTTCGACCTGAGCGCAAAAATGGAGGCTCTAGACCCTTCCAGAGCTGAGATAATGAAACTCAAAATTTCGACCCGAAAAAAAAACCGACAGTGTTACCCCTTACGTTTTTTTTCGTTTTTGGGTGAAAAATCAAGTTTCTCCAATCTTCTCAAAACTCTGGATTATGATAGAGGAACGCGAGACTTCGACCTGAGCGCAAAAATGGAGGCTCTAGACCCTTCCAGAGCTAAGATATGGAAACTCAAAATTTCGACCCGAAAAAAAACCGACAGTGTTACCCCTTACGTTTTTTTTCGTTTTTGGGCGAAAAATCAAGTTTCTCCAATCTTCTCAAAACTCTGGATTATGATAGAGGGCCGCGAGACTTCGACCTGAGCGCAAAAATGGAGGCTCTAGACCCTTCCAGAGCTGAGATATGGAAACTCAAAATTTCGACCCGAAAAAAAAAACGACAGTGTTACCCCTTACGTTTTTTTTCGTTTTTGGGCGAAAAATCAAGTTTCTCCAATCTTCTCAAAACTCTGGATTATGATAGAGGGCCGCGAGACTTCGACCTGAGCGCAAAAATGGAGGCTCTAGACCCTTCCAGAGCTGAGATATGGAAACTCAAAATTTCGACCCGAAAAAAAAAACGACAGTGTTACCCCTTACGTTTTTTTTCGTTTTTGGGCGAAAAATCAAGTTTCTCCAATCTTCTCAAAACTCTGGATTATGATAGAGGGCCGCGAGACTTCGACCTGAGCGCAAAAATGGAGGCTCTAGACCCTTCCAGAGCTGAGATATGGAAACTCAAAATTTCGACCCGAAAAAAAAACGACAGTGTTACCCCTTACGTTTTTTTTCGTTTTTGGGCGAAAAATGAAGTTTCCCCAATCTTCTCAAAACTCTGGATTATGATAGAGTGCCGCGAAACTTCGACCTGAGCGCAAAAATGGAGGCTCTAGACCCTTCCAGAGCTGAGATATGGAAACTCAAAATTTCGACCCGAAAAAAAAAACGACAGTGTTACCCCTTACGTTTTTTTCCGTTTTCGGGCGAAAAATCAAGTTTCTCCAATCTTCTCAAAACTCTGGATTATGATAGAGGGCCGCGAGACTTCGACCTGAGCGCAAAAATGGAGGCTCTAGACCCTTCCAGAGCTGAGATATCGAAACTTAAAATTTCGACCCGAAAAAAAAACGACAGTGTTACCCCTTACGTTTTTTTTCGTTTTTGGGTGAAAAATCAAGTTTCTCCAATCTTCTCAAAACTCTGGATTATGATAGAGGGCCGCGAGACTTCGACCTGAGCGCAAAAATGGAGGCTCTAGACCCTTCCAGAGCTGAGATATGGAAACTCAAAATTTCGACCCGAAAAAAAAAACGACAGTGTTACCCCTTACGTTTTTTTTCGTTTTTGGGCGAAAAATCAAGTTTCTCCAATCTTCTCAAAACTCTGGATTATGATAGAGGGCCGCGAGACTTTGACCTGAGCGCAAAAATGGAGGCTCTAGACCCTTCCAGAGCTGAGATATGGAAACTCAAAATTTCGACCCGAAAAAAAAAAACGACAGTGTTACCCCTTACGTTTTTTTTTCATTTTCGGGCGAAAAATCAAGTTTCTCCAATCTTCTCAAAACTCTGCATTATGATAGAGGGCCGCGAGACTTCGACCTGAGCGCAAAAATGGAGGCTCTAGACCCTTCCAGAGCTAAGATGTGGAAACTCAAAATTTCGACCCGAAAAAAAAACGACAGTGTTACCCCTTACGTTTTTTTTCGTTTTTGGGCGAAAAATCAAGTTTCTCCAATCTTCTCAAAACTCTAGATTATGAAAGAGGGCCGCGAGACTTCGACCTGAGCGCAAAAATGGAGGCTCTAGACCCTTCCAGAGCTGAGATATGGAAACTCAAAATTTCGACCCGAAAAAAAAAACGACAGTGTTACCCCTTACGTTTTTTTCCGTTTTTGGGCGAAAAATCAAGTTTCTCCAATCTTCTCAAAACTCTGGATTATGATAGAGGGCCGTGAGACTTCGACCTGAGCGCAAAAATGGAGGCTCTAGACCCTTCCAGAGCTGAGATAATGAAACTCAAAATTTCGACCCGAAAAAAAAAACGACAGTGTTACCCCTTACGTTTTTTTTCGTTTTTGGGTGAAAAATCAAGTTTCTCCAATCTTCTCAAAACTCTGGATTATGATAGAGGGCTGCGAGACTTCGACCTGAGCGCAAAAATGGAGGCTCTAGACCCTTCCAGAGCTGAGATAATGAAACTCAAAATTTCGACCCGAAAAAAAAAACGACAGTGTTACCCCTTACGTTTTTTTTCGTTTTTGGGTGAAAAATCAAGTTTCTCCAATCTTCTCAAAACTCTGGATTATGATAGAGGGCCGCGAGACTTCGACCTGAGCGCAAAAATGGAGGCTCTAGACCCTTCCAGAGCTGAGATATGGAAACTCAAAATTTCGACCCGAAAAAAAAAACGACAGTGTTACCCCTTACGTTTTTTTTCGTTTTTGGGCGAAAAATCAAGTTTCTCCAATCTTCTCAAAACTCTGGATTATGATAGAGGGCCGCGAGACTTCGACCTGAGCGCAAAAATGGAGGCTCTAGACCCTTCCAGAGCTGAGATATGGAAACTCAAAATTTCGACCCGAAAAAAAAAACGACAGTGTTACCCCTTACGTTTTTTTTCATTTTCGGGCGAAAAATCAAGTTTCTCCAATCTTCTCAAAACTCTGCATTATGATAGAGGGCCGCGAGACTTCGACCTGAGCGCAAAAATGGAGGCTCTAGACCCTTCCAGAGCTAAGATATGGAAACTCAAAATTTCGACCCGAAAAAAAAACGACAGTGTTACCCCTTACGTTTTTTTTCGTTTTTGGGCGAAAAATCAAGTTTCTCCAATCTTCTCAAAACTCTAGATTATGAAAGAGGGCCGCGAGACTTCGACCTGAGCGCAAAAATGGAGGCTCTAGACCCTTCCAGAGCTGAGATATGGAAACTCAAAATTTCGACCCGAAAAAAAAAACGACAGTGTTACCCCTTACGTTTTTTTCCGTTTTTGGGCGAAAAATCAAGTTTCTCCAATCTTCTCAAAACTCTGGATTATGATAGAGGGCCGTGAGACTTCAACCTGAGCGCAAAAATGGAGGCTCTAGACCCTTCCAGAGCTGAGATAATGAAACTTAAAATTTCGACCCGAAAAAAAAAACGACAGTGTTACCCCTTACGTTTTTTTTCGTTTTTGGGTGAAAAATCAAGTTTCTCCAATCTTCTCAAAACTCTGGATTATGATAGAGGGCCGCGAGACTTCGACCTGAGCGCAAAAATGGAGGCTCTAGACCCTTCCAGAGCTAAGATATGGAAACTCAAAATTTCGACCCGAAAAAAAAACGACAGTGTTACCCCTTACGTTTTTTTCCGTTTTTGGGCGAAAAATCAAGTTTCTCCAATCTTCTCAAAACTCTGGATTATGATAGAGGGCCGCGAGACTTCGACCTGAGCGCAAAAATGGAGGCTCTAGACCCTTCCAGAGCTGAGATAATGAAACTCAAAATTTCGACCCGAAAAAAAAACGACAGTGTTACCCCTTACGTTTTTTTCCGTTTTTGGGCGAAAAATCAAGTTTCTCCAATCTTCTCAAAACTCTGGATTATGATAGAGGGCCGTGAGACTTCGACCTGAGCGCAAAAATGGAGGCTCTAGACCCTTCCAGAGCTGAGATAATGAAACTCAAAATTTCGACCCGAAAAAAAAAACGACATTGTTACCCCTTACGTTTTTTTTCGTTTTTGGGTGAAAAATCAAGTTTCTCCAATCTTCTCAAAACTCTGGATTATGATAGAGGGCCGCGAGACTTCGACCTGAGCGCAAAAATGGAGGCTCTAGACCCTTCCAGAGCTAAGATATGGAAACTCAAAATTTCGACCCGAAAAAAAAACGACAGTGTTACCCCTTACGTTTTTTTCCGTTTTTGGGCGAAAAATCAAGTTTCTCCAATCTTCTCAAAACTCTGGATTATGATAGAGGGCCGTGAGACTTCGACCTGAGCGCAAAAATGGAGGCTCTAGACCCTTCCAGAGCTGAGATAATGAAACTCAAAATTTCGACCCGAAAAAAAAAACGACAGTGTTACCCCTTACGTTTTTTTCCGTTTTTGGGCGAAAAATCAAGTTTCTCCAATCTTCTCAAAACTCTGGATTATGATAGAGGGCCGTGAGACTTCGACCTGAGCGCAAAAATGGAGGCTCTAGACCCTTCCAGAGCTGAGATAATGAAACTCAAAATTTCGACCCGAAAAAAAAAACGACAGTGTTACCCCTTACGTTTTTTTTCGTTTTTGGGTGAAAAATCAAGTTTCTCCAATCTTCTCAAAACTCTGGATTATGATAGAGGAACGCGAGACTTCGACCTGAGCGCAAAAATGGAGGCTCTAGACCCTTCCAGAGCTAAGATATGGAAACTCAAAATTTCGACCCGAAAAAAAACCGACAGTGTTACCCCTTACGTTTTTTTTCGTTTTTGGGCGAAAAATCAAGTTTCTCCAATCTTCTCAAAACTCTGGATTATGATAGAGGGCCGCGAGACTTTGACCTGAGCGCAAAAATGGAGGCTCTAGACCCTTCCAGAGCTGAGATATGGAAACTCAAAATTTCGACCCGAAAAAAAAACGACAGTGTTACCCCTTACGTTTTTTTTCGTTTTTGGGCGAAAAATCAAGTTTCTCCCATCTTCTCAAAACTCTGGATTATGATAGAGGGCCGCGAGACTTCGACCTGAGCGCAAAAATGGAGGCTCTAGACCCTTCCAGAGCTAAGATATGGAAACTCAAAATTTCGACCCGAAAAAAAACCGACAGTGTTACCCCTTACGTTTTTTTTCGTTTTTGGGGGAAAAATCAAGTTTCTCCAATCTTCTCAAAACTCTGGATTATGATAGAGGGCCGCGAGACTTCGACCTGAGCGCAAAAATGGAGGCTCTAGACCCTTCCAGAGCTGAGATATGAAAACTCAAAATTTCGACCCGAAAAAAAAAACGACAGTGTTACCCCTTACGTTTTTTTTCGTTTTTGGGCGAAAAATCAAGTTTCTCCAATCTTCTCAAAACTCTGGATTATGATAGAGGGCCGCGAGACTTCGACCTGAGCGCAAAAATGGAGGCTCTAGACCCTTCCAGAGCTGAGATATGGAAACTCAAAATTTCGACCCGAAAAAAAAAACGACAGTGTTACCCCTTACGTTTTTTTTTCGTTTTTGGGCGAAAAATCAAGTTTCTCCAATCTTCTCAAAACTCTGGATTATGATAGAGGGCCGCGAGACTTCGACCTGAGCGCAAAAATGGAGGCTCTAGACCCTTCCAGAGCTGAGATATGGAAACTCAAAATTTCGACCCGAAAAAAAAAACGACAGTGTTACCCCTTACGTTTTTTTTCGTTTTTGGGCGAAAAATCAAGTTTCTCCAATCTTCTCAAAACTCTGGATTATGATAGAGTGCCGCGAAACTTCGACCTGAGCGCAAAAATGGAGGCTCTAGACCCTTCCAGAGCTGAGATATGGAAACTCAAAATTTCGACCCGAAAAAAAAACGACAGTGTTACCCCTTACGTTTTTTTTCATTTTTGGGCGAAAAATCAAGTTTCTCCAATCTTCTCAAAACTCTGGATTATGATAGAGGGCCGCGAAACTTCGACCTGAGCGCAAAAATGGAGGCTCTAGACCCTTCCAGAGCTGAGATATGGAAACTCAAAATTTCGACCCGAAAAAAAAAACGACAGTGTTACCCCTTACGTTTTTTTTCGTTTTTGGGTGAAAAATCAAGTTTCTCCAATCTTCTCAAAACTCTGGATTATGATAGAGGGCCGCGAGACTTCGACCTGAGCGCAAAAATGGAGGCTCTAGACCCTTCCAGAGCTGAGATATGGAAACTCAAAATTTCGACCCGAAAAAAAAACGACAGTGTTACCCCTTACGTTTTTTTTCGTTTTTGGGTGAAAAATCAAGTTTCTCCAATCTTCTCAAAACTCTGGATTATGATAGAGGGCCGCGAGACTTCGACCTGAGCGCAAAAATGGAGGCTCTAGACCCTTCCAGAGCTGAGATATGGAAACTCAAAATTTCGACCCGAAAAAAAAAACGACAGTGTTACCCCTTACGTTTTTTTTTCGTTTTTGGGCGAAAAATCAAGTTTCTCCAATCTTCTCAAAACTCTGGATTATGATAGAGGGCCGTGAGACTTCGACCTGAGTTCAAAAATGGAGGCTCTAGACCCTTCCAGAGCTGAGATAATGAAACTCAAAATTTCGACCCGAAAAAAAAAACGACAGTGTTACCCCTTACGTTTTTTTTCGTTTTTGGGTGAAAAATCAAGTTTCTCCAATCTTCTCAAAACTCTGGATTATGATAGAGGAACGCGAGACTTCGACCTGAGCGCAAAAATGGAGGCTCTAGACCCTTCCAGAGCTAAGATATGGAAACTCAAAATTTCGACCCGAAAAAAAAACGACAGTGTTACCCCTTACGTTTTTTTTCGTTTTTGGGCGAAAAATCAAGTTTCTCCAATCTTCTCAAAACTCTGGATTATGATAGAGGGCCGCGAGACTTCGACCTGAGCGCAAAAATGGAGGCTCTAGACCCTTCCAGAGCTGAGATATGGAAACTCAAAATTTCGACCCGAAAAAAAAACGACAGTGTTACCCCTTACGTTTTTTTTTCGTTTTTGGGCGAAAAATCAAGTTTCTCCAATCTTCTCAAAACTCTGGATTATGATAGAGTGCCGCGAAACTTCGACCTGAGCGCAAAAATGGAGGCTCTAGACCCTTCCAGAGCTGAGATATGGAAACTCAAAATTTCGACCCGAAAAAAAAAACGACAGTGTTACCCCTTACGTTTTTTTTCGTTTTTGGGCGAAAAATCAAGTTTCTCCAATCTTCTCAAAACTCTGGATTATGATAGAGTGCCGCGAAACTTCGACCTGAGCGCAAAAATGGAGGCTCTAGACCCTTCCAGAGCTGAGATATGGAAACTCAAAATTTCGACCCGAAAAAAAAACGACAGTGTTACCCCTTACGTTTTTTTTCATTTTTGGGCGAAAAATCAAGTTTCTCCAATCTTCTCAAAACTCTGGATTATGATAGAGGGCCGCGAAACTTCGACCTGAGCGCAAAAATGGAGGCTCTAGACCCTTCCAGAGCTGAGATATGGAAACTCAAAATTTCGACCCGAAAAAAAAAACGACAGTGTTACCCCTTACGTTTTTTTTCGTTTTTGGGTGAAAAATCAAGTTTCTCCAATCTTCTCAAAACTCTGGATTATGATAGAGGGCCGCGAGACTTCGACCTGAGCGCAAAAATGGAGGCTCTAGACCCTTCCAGAGCTGAGATATGGAAACTCAAAATTTCGACCCGAAAAAAAAACGACAGTGTTACCCCTTACGTTTTTTTTCGTTTTTGGGTGAAAAATCAAGTTTCTCCAATCTTCTCAAAACTCTGGATTATGATAGAGGGCCGCGAGACTTCGACCTGAGCGCAAAAATGGAGGCTCTAGACCCTTCCAGAGCTGAGATATGGAAACTCAAAATTTCGACCCGAAAAAAAAAACGACAGTGTTACCCCTTACGTTTTTTTTTCGTTTTTGGGCGAAAAATCAAGTTTCTCCAATCTTCTCAAAACTCTGGATTATGATAGAGGGCCGTGAGACTTCGACCTGAGCGCAAAAATGGAGGCTCTAGACCCTTCCAGAGCTGAGATAATGAAACTCAAAATTTCGACCCGAAAAAAAAAACGACAGTGTTACCCCTTACGTTTTTTTTCGTTTTTGGGTGAAAAATCAAGTTTCTCCAATCTTCTCAAAACTCTGGATTATGATAGAGGAACGCGAGACTTCGACCTGAGCGCAAAAATGGAGGCTCTAGACCCTTCCAGAGCTAAGATATGGAAACTCAAAATTTCGACCCGAAAAAAAAACGACAGTGTTACCCCTTACGTTTTTTTTCGTTTTTGGGCGAAAAATCAAGTTTCTCCAATCTTCTCAAAACTCTGGATTATGATAGAGGGCCGCGAGACTTCGACCTGAGCGCAAAAATGGAGGCTCTAGACCCTTCCAGAGCTGAGATATGGAAACTCAAAATTTCGACCCGAAAAAAAAACGACAGTGTTACCCCTTACGTTTTTTTTTCGTTTTTGGGCGAAAAATCAAGTTTCTCCAATCTTCTCAAAACTCTGGATTATGATAGAGTGCCGCGAAACTTCGACCTGAGCGCAAAAATGGAGGCTCTAGACCCTTCCAGAGCTGAGATATGGAAACTCAAAATTTCGACCTGAAAAAAAAAACGACAGTGTTACCCCTTACGTTTTTTTTTCATTTTTGGGCGAAAAATCAAGTTTCTGCAATCTTCTCAAAACTCTGGATTATGATAGAGGGCCGCGAAACTTCGACCTGAGCGCAAAAATGGAGGCTCTAGACCCTTCCAGAGCTGAGATATGGAAACTCAAAATTTCGACCCGAAAAAAAAAAACGACAGTGTTACCCCTTACGTTTTTTTTAGTTTTTGGGTGAAAAATCAAGTTTCTCCAATCTTCTCAAAACTCTGGATTATGATAGAGGGCCGCGAGACTTTGACCTGAGCGCAAAAATGGAGGCTCTAGACCCTTCCAGAGCTGAGATATGGAAACTCAAAATTTCGACCCGAAAAAAAAAACGACAGTGTTACCCCTTACGTTTTTTTTAGTTTTTGGGCGAAAAATCAAGTTTCTCCAATCTTCTCAAAACTCTGGATTATGATAGAGGGCCGCGAGACTTCGACCTGAGCGCAAAAATGGAGGCTCTAGACCCTTCCAGAGCTGAGATATGGAAACTCAAAATTTCGACCCGAAAAAAAAAACGACAGTGTTACCCCTTACGTTTTTTTTCGTTTTTGGGCGAAAAATCAAGTTTCTCCAATCTTCTCAAAACTCTGGATTATGATAGAGGGCCGCGAGACTTCGACCTGAGCGCAAAAATGGAGGCTCTAGACCCTTCCAGAGCTGAGATATGGAAACTCAAAATTTCGACCCGAAAAAAAAACGACAGTGTTACCCCTTACGTTTTTTTCGTTTTTGGGCGAAAAATCAAGTTTCTCCAATCTTCTCAAAACTCTGGATTATGATAGAGTGCCGCGAAACTTCGACCTGAGCGCAAAAATGGAGGCTCTAGACCCTTCCAGAGCTGAGATATGGAAACTCAAAATTTCGACCCGAAAAAAAAAACGACAGTGTTACCCCTTACGTTTTTTTTCGTTTTTGGGCGAAAAATCAAGTTTCTCCAATCTTCTCAAAACTCTGGATTATGATAGAGGGCCGCGAGACTTCGACCTGAGCGCAAAAATGGAGGCTCTAGACCCTTCCAGAGCTGAGATATGGAAACTCAAAATTTCGACCCGAAAAAAAAAGACAGTGTTACCCCTTACGTTTTTTTTCGTTTTTGGGCGAAAAATCAAGTTTCTCCAATCTTCTCAAAACTCTGGATTATGATAGAGTGCCGCGAGACTTCGACCTGAGCGCAAAAATGGAGGCTCTAGACCCTTCCAGAGCTAAGATATGGAAACTCAAAATTTCGACCCGAAAAAAAAACGACAGTGTTACCCCTTACGTTTTTTTCCGTTTTCGGGCGAAAAATCAAGTTTCTCCAATCTTCTCAAAACTCTGGATTATGATAGAGGGCCGCGAGACTTCGACCTGAGCGCAAAAATGGAGGCTCTAGACCCTTCCAGAGCTGAGATATGGAAACTCAAAATTTCGACCCGAAAAAAAAACGACAGTGTTACCCCTTACGTTTTTTTCCGTTTTCGGGCGAAAAATCAAGTTTCTCCAATCTTCTCAAAACTCTGGATTATGATAGAGGGCCGCGAGACTTCGGCCTGAGCGCAAAAATGGAGGCTCTAGACCCTTCCAGAGCTGAGATATGGAAACTCAAAATTTCGACCCGAAAAAAAACGACAGTGTTACCCCTTACGTTTTTTTCCGTTTTCGGGCGAAAAATCAAGTTTCTCCAATCTTCTCAAAACTCTGGATTATGATAGAGGGCCGCGAGACTTCGACCTGAGCGCAAAAATGGAGGCTCTAGACCCTTCCAGAGCTGAGATATGGAAACTCAAAATTTCGACCCGAAAAAAAAACGACAGTGTTACCCCTTACGTTTTTTTCCGTTTTCGGGCGAAAAATCAAGTTTCTCCAATCTTCTCAAAACTCTGGATTATGATAGAGGGCCGCGAGACTTCGACCTGAGCGCAAAAATGGAGGCTCTAGACCCTTCCAGAGCTGAGATATGGAAACTCAAAATTTCGACCCGAAAAAAAAACAACAGTGTTACCCCTTACGTTTTTTTCCGTTTTCGGGCAAAAAATTAAGTTTCTCCAATCTTCTCAAAACTCTGGATTATGATAGAGGGCCGCGAGACTTCGACCTGAGCGCAAAAATGGAGGCTCTAGACCCTTCCAGAGCTGAGATATGGAAACTCAAAATTTCGACCCGAAAAAAAAACGACAGTGTTACCCCTTACGTTTTTTTCCGTTTTCGGGCGAAAAATCAAGTTTCTCCAATCTTCTCAAAACTCTGGATTATGATAGAGGGCCGCGAGACTTCGACCTGAGCGCAAAAATGGAGGCTCTAGACCCTTCCAGAGCTGAGATATGGAAACTCAAAATTTCGACCCGAAAAAAAAAACGACAGTGTTACCCCTTACGTTTTTTTCCGTTTTCGGGCGAAAAATCAAGTTTCTCCAATCTTCTCAAAACTCTGGATTATGATAGAGGGCCGCGAGACTTCGACCTGAGCGCAAAAATGGAGGCTCTAGACCCTTCCAGAGCTGAGATATGGAAACTCAAAATTTCGACCCGAAAAAAAAACGACAGTGTTACCCCTTACGTTTTTTTCCGTTTTCGGGCGAAAAATCAAGTTTCTCCAATCTTCTCAAAACTCTGGATTATGATAGAGGGCCGCGAGACTTCGACCTGAGCGCAAAAATGGAGGCTCTAGACCCTTCCAGAGCTGAGATATGGAAACTCAAAATTTCGACCCGAAAAAAAAACAACAGTGTTACCCCTTACGTTTTTTTCCGTTTTCGGGCAAAAAATTAAGTTTCTCCAATCTTCTCAAAACTCTGGATTATGATAGAGGGCCGCGAGACTTCGACCTGAGCGCAAAAATGGAGGCTCTAGACCCTTCCAGAGCTGAGATATGGAAACTCAAAATTTCGACCCGAAAAAAAAACGACAGTGTTACCCCTTACGTTTTTTTCCGTTTTCGGGCGAAAAATCAAGTTTCTCCAATCTTCTCAAAACTCTGGATTATGATAGAGGGCCGCGAGACTTCGACCTGAGCGCAAAAATGGAGGCTCTAGACCCTTCCAGAGCTGAGATATGGAAACTCAAAATTTCGACCCGAAAAAAAAACGACAGTGTTACCCCTTACGTTTTTTTCCGTTTTCGGGCGAAAAATCAAGTTTCTCCAATCTTCTCAAAACTCTGGATTATGATAGAGGGCCGCGAGACTTCGACCTGAGCGCAAAAATGGAGGCTCTAGACCCTTCCAGAGCTGAGATATGGAAACTCAAAATTTCGACCCGAAAAAAAAACGACAGTGTTACCCCTTACGTTTTTTTCCGTTTTCGGGCGAAAAATCAAGTTTCTCCAATCTTCTCAAAACTCTGGATTATGATAGAGGGCCGCGAGACTTCGACCTGAGCGCAAAAATGGAGGCTCTAGACCCTTCCAGAGCTGAGATATGGAAACTCAAAATTTCGACCCGAAAAAAAAACGACAGTGTTACCCCTTACGTTTTTTTCCGTTTTCGGGCGAAAAATCAAGTTTCTCCAATCTTCTCAAAACTCTGGATTATGATAGAGTGCCGCGAGACTTCGACCTGAGCGCAAAAATGGAGGCTCTAGACCCTTCCAGAGCTGAGATATGGAAACTCAAAATTTCGACCCGAAAAAAAAACGACAGTGTTACCCCTTACGTTTTTTTGGGGGGGGGCAAAAAATTAAGTTTCTCCAATCTTCTCAAAACTCTGGATTCTGATAGAGGGCCATGAGAATTAGACCTGAGTGCAAAAATGGAGGCTCTAGACCCTTCCAGAGCTGAGATATGGAAACTCAAAATTTCGACCCGAAAAAAAAACGACAGTGTTACCCCTTACGTTTTTTTCCGTTTTCGGGCGAAAAATCAAGTTTCTCCAATCTTCTCAAAACTCTGGATTATGATAGAGGGCCGCGAGACTTCGACCTGAGCGCAAAAATGGAGGCTCTAGACCCTTCCAGAGCTGAGATATGGAAACTCAAAATTTCGACCCGAAAAAAAAACGACAGTGTTACCCCTTACATTTTTTTCCGTTTTCGGGCGAAAAATCAAGTTTCTCCAATCTTCTCAAAACTCTGGATTATGATAGAGGGCCGCGAGACTTCGACCTGAGCGCAAAAATGGAGGCTCTAGACCCTTCCAGAGCTGAGATATGGAAACTCAAAATTTCGACCCGAAAAAAAAACAACAGTGTTACCCCTTACGTTTTTTTCCGTTTTCGGGCAAAAAATTAAGTTTCTCCAATCTTCTCAAAACTCTGGATTATGATAGAGGGCCGCGAGACTTCGACCTGAGCGCAAAAATGGAGGCTCTAGACCCTTCCAGAGCTGAGATATGGAAACTCAAAATTTCGACCCGAAAAAAAAACGACAGTGTTACCCCTTACGTTTTTTTCCGTTTTCGGGCGAAAAATCAAGTTTCTCCAATCTTCTCAAAACTCTGGATTATGATAGAGGGCCGCGAGACTTCGACCTGAGCGCAAAAATGGAGGCTCTAGACCCTTCCAGAGCTGAGATATGGAAACTCAAAATTTCGACCCGAAAAAAAAACGACAGTGTTACCCCTTACGTTTTTTTCCGTTTTCGGGCGAAAAATCAAGTTTCTCCAATCTTCTCAAAACTCTGGATTATGATAGAGGGCCGCGAGACTTCGACCTGAGCGCAAAAATGGAGGCTCTAGACCCTTCCAGAGCTGAGATATGGAAACTCAAAATTTCGACCCGAAAAAAAAACGACAGTGTTACCCCTTACGTTTTTTTCCGTTTTCGGGCGAAAAATCAAGTTTCTCCAATCTTCTCAAAACTCTGGATTATGATAGAGGGCCGCGAGACTTCGACCTGAGCGCAAAAATGGAGGCTCTAGACCCTTCCAGAGCTGAGATATGGAAACTCAAAATTTCGACCCGAAAAAAAAACGACAGTGTTACCCCTTACGTTTTTTTCCGTTTTCGGGCGAAAAATCAAGTTTCTCCAATCTTCTCAAAACTCTGGATTATGATAGAGGGCCGCGAGACTTCGGCCTGAGCGCAAAAATGGAGGCTCTAGACCCTTCCAGAGCTGAGATATGGAAACTCAAAATTTCGACCCGAAAAAAAACGACAGTGTTACCCCTTACGTTTTTTTCCGTTTTCGGGCGAAAAATCAAGTTTCTCCAATCTTCTCAAAACTCTGGATTATGATAGAGGGCCGCGAGACTTCGACCTGAGCGCAAAAATGGAGGCTCTAGACCCTTCCAGAGCTGAGATATGGAAACTCAAAATTTCGACCCGAAAAAAAAACGACAGTGTTACCCCTTACGTTTTTTTCCGTTTTCGGGCGAAAAATCAAGTTTCTCCAATCTTCTCAAAACTCTGGATTATGATAGAGGGCCGCGAGACTTCGACCTGAGCGCAAAAATGGAGGCTCTAGACCCTTCCAGAGCTGAGATATGGAAACTCAAAATTTCGACCCGAAAAAAAAACGACAGTGTTACCCCTTACGTTTTTTTGGGGGGGGGCAAAAAATTAAGTTTCTCCAATCTTCTCAAAACTCTGGATTCTGATAGAGGGCCATGAGAATTAGACCTGAGTGCAAAAATGGAGGCTCTAGACCCTTCCAGAGCTGAGATATGGAAACTCAAAATTTCGACCCGAAAAAAAAACGACAGTGTTACCCCTTACGTTTTTTTCCGTTTTCGGGCGAAAAATCAAGTTTCTCCAATCTTCTCAAAACTCTGGATTATGATAGAGGGCCGCGAGACTTCGACCTGAGCGCAAAAATGGAGGCTCTAGACCCTTCCAGAGCTGAGATATGGAAACTCAAAATTTCGACCCGAAAAAAAAAACGACAGTGTTACCCCTTACATTTTTTTCCGTTTTCGGGCGAAAAATCAAGTTTCTCCAATCTTCTCAAAACTCTGGATTATGATAGAGGGCCGCGAGACTTCGACCTGAGCGCAAAAATGGAGGCTCTAGACCCTTCCAGAGCTGAGATATGGAAACTCAAAATTTCGACCCGAAAAAAAAACAACAGTGTTACCCCTTACGTTTTTTTCCGTTTTCGGGCAAAAAATTAAGTTTCTCCAATCTTCTCAAAACTCTGGATTATGATAGAGGGCCGCGAGACTTCGACCTGAGCGCAAAAATGGAGGCTCTAGACCCTTCCAGAGCTGAGATATGGAAACTCAAAATTTCGACCCGAAAAAAAAACGACAGTGTTACCCCTTACGTTTTTTTCCGTTTTCGGGCGAAAAATCAAGTTTCTCCAATCTTCTCAAAACTCTGGATTATGATAGAGGGCCGCGAGACTTCGACCTGAGCGCAAAAATGGAGGCTCTAGACCCTTCCAGAGCTGAGATATGGAAACTCAAAATTTCGACCCGAAAAAAAAACGACAGTGTTACCCCTTACGTTTTTTTCCGTTTTCGGGCGAAAAATCAAGTTTCTCCAATCTTCTCAAAACTCTGGATTATGATAGAGGGCCGCGAGACTTCGACCTGAGCGCAAAAATGGAGGCTCTAGACCCTTCCAGAGCTGAGATATGGAAACTCAAAATTTCGACCCGAAAAAAAAACGACAGTGTTACCCCTTACGTTTTTTTCCGTTTTCGGGCGAAAAATCAAGTTTCTCCAATCTTCTCAAAACTCTGGATTATGATAGAGGGCCGCGAGACTTCGACCTGAGCGCAAAAATGGAGGCTCTAGACCCTTCCAGAGCTGAGATATGGAAACTCAAAATTTCGACCCGAAAAAAAAACAACAGTGTTACCCCTTACGTTTTTTTCCGTTTTCGGGCAAAAAATTAAGTTTCTCCAATCTTCTCAAAACTCTGGATTATGATAGAGGGCCGCGAGACTTCGACCTGAGCGCAAAAATGGAGGCTCTAGACCCTTCCAGAGCTGAGATATGGAAACTCAAAATTTCGACCCGAAAAAAAAACGACAGTGTTACCCCTTACGTTTTTTTCCGTTTTCGGGCGAAAAATCAAGTTTCTCCAATCTTCTCAAAACTCTGGATTATGATAGAGGGCCGCGAGACTTCGACCTGAGCGCAAAAATGGAGGCTCTAGACCCTTCCAGAGCTGAGATATGGAAACTCAAAATTTCGACCCGAAAAAAAAACGACAGTGTTACCCCTTACGTTTTTTTCCGTTTTCGGGCGAAAAATCAAGTTTCTCCAATCTTCTCAAAACTCTGGATTATGATAGAGGGCCGCGAGACTTCGACCTGAGCGCAAAAATGGAGGCTCTAGACCCTTCCAGAGCTGAGATATGGAAACTCAAAATTTCGACCCGAAAAAAAAACGACAGTGTTACCCCTTACGTTTTTTTCCGTTTTCGGGCGAAAAATCAAGTTTCTCCAATCTTCTCAAAACTCTGGATTATGATAGAGGGCCGCGAGACTTCGACCTGAGCGCAAAAATGGAGGCTCTAGACCCTTCCAGAGCTGAGATATGGAAACTCAAAATTTCGACCCGAAAAAAAAACGACAGTGTTACCCCTTACGTTTTTTTCCGTTTTCGGGCGAAAAATCAAGTTTCTCCAATCTTCTCAAAACTCTGGATTATGATAGAGTGCCGCGAGACTTCGACCTGAGCGCAAAAATGGAGGCTCTAGACCCTTCCAGAGCTGAGATATGGAAACTCAAAATTTCGACCCGAAAAAAAAACGACAGTGTTACCCCTTACGTTTTTTTGGGGGGGGGCAAAAAATTAAGTTTCTCCAATCTTCTCAAAACTCTGGATTCTGATAGAGGGCCATGAGAATTAGACCTGAGTGCAAAAATGGAGGCTCTAGACCCTTCCAGAGCTGAGATATGGAAACTCAAAATTTCGACCCGAAAAAAAAACGACAGTGTTACCCCTTACGTTTTTTTCCGTTTTCGGGCGAAAAATCAAGTTTCTCCAATCTTCTCAAAACTCTGGATTATGATAGAGGGCCGCGAGACTTCGACCTGAGCGCAAAAATGGAGGCTCTAGACCCTTCCAGAGCTGAGATATGGAAACTCAAAATTTCGACCCGAAAAAAAAACGACAGTGTTACCCCTTACATTTTTTTCCGTTTTCGGGCGAAAAATCAAGTTTCTCCAATCTTCTCAAAACTCTGGATTATGATAGAGGGCCGCGAGACTTCGACCTGAGCGCAAAAATGGAGGCTCTAGACCCTTCCAGAGCTGAGATATGGAAACTCAAAATTTCGACCCGAAAAAAAAACAACAGTGTTACCCCTTACGTTTTTTTCCGTTTTCGGGCAAAAAATTAAGTTTCTCCAATCTTCTCAAAACTCTGGATTATGATAGAGGGCCGCGAGACTTCGACCTGAGCGCAAAAATGGAGGCTCTAGACCCTTCCAGAGCTGAGATATGGAAACTCAAAATTTCGACCCGAAAAAAAAACGACAGTGTTACCCCTTACGTTTTTTTCCGTTTTCGGGCGAAAAATCAAGTTTCTCCAATCTTCTCAAAACTCTGGATTATGATAGAGGGCCGCGAGACTTCGACCTGAGCGCAAAAATGGAGGCTCTAGACCCTTCCAGAGCTGAGATATGGAAACTCAAAATTTCGACCCGAAAAAAAAACGACAGTGTTACCCCTTACGTTTTTTTCCGTTTTTGGGCGAAAAATCAAGTTTCTCCAATCTTCTCAAAACTCTGGATTATGATAGAGGGCCGCGAGACTTCGACCTGAGCGCAAAAATGGAGGCTCTAGACCCTTCCAGAGCTGAGATATGGAAACTCAAAATTTCGACCCGAAAAAAAAACGACAGTGTTACCCCTTACGTTTTTTTCCGTTTTCGGGCGAAAAATCAAGTTTCTCCAATCTTCTCAAAACTCTGGATTATGATAGAGGGCCGCGAGACTTCGACCTGAGCGCAAAAATGGAGGCTCTAGACCCTTCCAGAGCTGAGATATGGAAACTCAAAATTTCGACCCGAAAAAAAAACAACAGTGTTACCCCTTACGTTTTTTTCCGTTTTCGGGCAAAAAATTAAGTTTCTCCAATCTTCTCAAAACTCTGGATTATGATAGAGGGCCGCGAGACTTCGACCTGAGCGCAAAAATGGAGGCTCTAGACCCTTCCAGAGCTGAGATATGGAAACTCAAAATTTCGACCCGAAAAAAAAACGACAGTGTTACCCCTTACGTTTTTTTCCGTTTTCGGGCGAAAAATCAAGTTTCTCCAATCTTCTCAAAACTCTGGATTATGATAGAGGGCCGCGAGACTTCGACCTGAGCGCAAAAATGGAGGCTCTAGACCCTTCCAGAGCTGAGATATGGAAACTCAAAATTTCGACCCGAAAAAAAAACGACAGTGTTACCCCTTACGTTTTTTTCCGTTTTCGGGCGAAAAATCAAGTTTCTCCAATCTTCTCAAAACTCTGGATTATGATAGAGGGCCGCGAGACTTCGACCTGAGCGCAAAAATGGAGGCTCTAGACCCTTCCAGAGCTGAGATATGGAAACTCAAAATTTCGACCCGAAAAAAAAACGACAGTGTTACCCCTTACGTTTTTTTCCGTTTTCGGGCGAAAAATCAAGTTTCTCCAATCTTCTCAAAACTCTGGATTATGATAGAGGGCCGCGAGACTTCGACCTGAGCGCAAAAATGGAGGCTCTAGACCCTTCCAGAGCTGAGATATGGAAACTCAAAATTTCGACCCGAAAAAAAAACGACAGTGTTACCCCTTACGTTTTTTTCCGTTTTCGGGCGAAAAATCAAGTTTCTCCAATCTTCTCAAAACTCTGGATTATGATAGAGGGCCGCGAGACTTCGACCTGAGCGCAAAAATGGAGGCTCTAG
The DNA here is from genome assembly GCF_988280905.1 of Pimephales promelas. Lineage (NCBI taxonomy): Eukaryota > Metazoa > Chordata > Actinopteri > Cypriniformes > Leuciscidae > Pimephales > Pimephales promelas. The sequence goes on from NC_142787.1 coordinate 31,082,369, forward strand.
ACCCTTCCAGAGCTGAGATATGGAAACTCAAAATTTCGACCCGAAAAAAAAAACGACAGTGTTACCCCTTACGTCTTTTTCCGTTTTCGGGCGAAAAATCAAGTTTCTCCAATCTTCTCAAAACTCTGGATTATGATAGAGTGCCGCGAGACTTCGACCTGAGCGCAAAAATGGAGGCTCTAGACCCTTCCAGAGCTGAGATATGGAAACTCAAAATTTCGACCCGAAAAAAAAACGACAGTGTTACCCCTTACGTTTTTTTCCGTTTTTGGGCGAAAAATCAAGTTTCTCCAATCTTCTCAAAACTCTGGATTATGATAGAGGGCCGTGAGACTTCGACCTGAGCTCAAAAATGGAGGCTCTAGACCCTTCCAGAGCTGAGATAATGAAACTCAAAATTTCGACCCGAAAAAAAAACGACAGTGTTACCCCTTACGTTTTTTTTCGTTTTTGGGTGAAAAATCAAGTTTCTCCAATCTTCTCAAAACTCTGGATTATGATAGAGGGCCGCGAGACTTCGACCTGAGCGCAAAAATGGAGGCTCTAGACCCTTCCAGAGCTAAGATATGGAAACTCAAAATTTCGACCCGAAAAAAAAACGACAGTGTTACCCCTTACGTTTTTTTTTCGTTTTTGGGCGAAAAATCAAGTTTCTCCAATCTTCTCAAAACTCTAGATTATGAAAGAGGGCCGCGAGACTTCGACCTGAGCGCAAAAATGGAGGCTCTAGACCCTTCCAGAGCTGAGATATGGAAACTCAAAATTTCGACCCGAAAAAAAACGACAGTGTTACCCCTTACGTTTTTTTCCGTTTTTGGGCGAAAAATCAAGTTTCTCCAATCTTCTCAAAACTCTGGATTATGATAGAGGGCCGTGAGACTTCGACCTGAGCGCAAAAATGGAGGCTCTAGACCCTTCCAGAGATGAGATAATGAAACTCAAAATTTCGACCCGAAAAAAAAAACGACAGTGTTACCCCTTACGTTTTTTTTCATTTTTGGGTGAAAAATCAAGTTTCTCCAATCTTCTCAAAACTCTGGATTATGATAGAGGGCCGCGAGACTTCGACCTGAGCGCAAAAATGGAGGCTCTAGACCCTTCCAGAGCTAAGATATGGAAACTCAAAATTTCGACCCGAAAAAAAAACGACAGTGTTACCCCTTACGTTTTTTTCCGTTTTTGGGCGAAAAATCAAGTTTCTCCAATCTTCTCAAAACTCTGGATTATGATAGAGGGCCGCGAGACTTCGACCTGAGCGCAAAAATGGAGGCTCTAGACCCTTCCAGAGCTGAGATATGGAAACTCAAAATTTCGACCCGAAAAAAAAACGACAGTGTTACCCCTTACTTTTTTTTTCGTTTTTGGGCGAAAAATCAAGTTTCTCCAATCTTCTCAAAACTCTGGATTATGATAGAGGGCCGCGAGACTTTGACCTGAGCGCAAAAATGGAGGCTCTAGACCCTTCCAGAGCTGAGATATGGAAACTCAAAATTTCGACCCGAAAAAAAAAACGACAGTGTTACCCCTTACGTTTTTTTTCATTTTCGGGCGAAAAATCAAGTTTCTCCAATCTTCTCAAAACTCTGGATTATGATAGAGGGCCGCGAAACTTCGACCTGAGCGCAAAAATGGAGGCTCTAGACCCTTCCAGAGCTGAGATATGGAAACTCAAAATTTCGACCCGAAAAAAAAAACGACAGTGTTACCCCTTACGTTTTTTTTAGTTTTTGGGTGAAAAATCAAGTTTCTCCAATCTTCTCAAAACTCTGGATTGTGATAGAGGGCCGCGAGACTTTGACCTGAGCGCAAAAATGGAGGCTCTAGACCCTTCCAGAGCTGAGATATGGAAACTCAAAATTTCGACCCGAAAAAAAAACGACAGTGTTACCCCTTACGTTTTTTTTCGTTTTTGGGTGAAAAATCAAGTTTCTCCAATCTTCTCAAAACTCTGGATTATGATAGAGGGCCGCGAGACTTCGACCTGAGCGCAAAAATGGAGGCTCTAGACCCTTCCAGAGCTGAGATATGGAAACTCAAAATTTCGACCCGAAAAAAAAGACGACAGTGTTACCCCTTACGTTTTTTTTTCGTTTTTGGGCGAAAAATCAAGTTTCTCCAATCTTCTCAAAACTCTGGATTATGATAGAGGGCCGCGAGACTTCGACCTGAGCGCAAAAATGGAGGCTCTAGACCCTTCCAGAGCTGAGATATGGAAACTCAAAATTTCGACCCGAAAAAAAAGACGACAGTGTTACCCCTTACGTTTTTTTTTCGTTTTTGGGCGAAAAATCAAGTTTCTCCAATCTTCTCAAAACTCTGGATTATGATAGAGGGCCGCGAGACTTCGACCTGAGCGCAAAAATGGAGGCTCTAGACCCTTCCAGAGCTAAGATATGGAAACTCAAAATTTCGACCCGAAAAAAAAACGACAGTGTTACCCCTTACGTTTTTTTTCGTTTTTGGGCGAAAAATCAAGTTTCTCCAATCTTCTCAAAACTCTGGATTATGATAGAGGGCCGCGAGACTTCGACCTGAGCGCAAAAATGGAGGCTCTAGACCCTTCCAGAGCTGAGATATGGAAACTCAAAATTTCGACCCGAAAAAAAAAACGACAGTGTTACCCCTTACGTTTTTTTCCGTTTTCGGGCGAAAAATCAAGTTTCTCCAATCTTCTCAAAACTCTGGATTATGATAGAGGGCCGCGAGACTTCGACCTGAGCGCAAAAATGGAGGCTCTAGACCCTTCCAGAGCTGAGATATCGAAACTCAAAATTTCGACCCGAAAAAAAAACGACAGTGTTACCCCTTACGTTTTTTTTCGTTTTTGGGTGAAAAATCAAGTTTCTCCAATCTTCTCAAAACTCTGGATTATGATAGAGGGCCGCGAGACTTCGACCTGAGCGCAAAAATGGAGGCTCTAGACCCTTCCAGAGCTGAGATATGGAAACTCAAAATTTCGACCCGAAAAAAAAAACGACAGTGTTACCCCTTACGTTTTTTTTCGTTTTTGGGCGAAAAATCAAGTTTCTCCAATCTTCTCAAAACTCTGGATTATGATAGAGGGCCGCGAGACTTTGACCTGAGCGCAAAAATGGAGGCTCTAGACCCTTCCAGAGCTGAGATATGGAAACTCAAAATTTCGACCCGAAAAAAAAAACGACAGTGTTACCCCTTACGTTTTTTTTCATTTTCGGGCGAAAAATCAAGTTTCTCCAATCTTCTCAAAACTCTGCATTATGATAGAGGGCCGCGAGACTTCGACCTGAGCGCAAAAATGGAGGCTCTAGACCCTTCCAGAGCTAAGATATGGAAACTCAAAATTTCGACCCGAAAAAAAAACGACAGTGTTACCCCTTACGTTTTTTTTCGTTTTTGGGCGAAAAATCAAGTTTCTCCAATCTTCTCAAAACTCTAGATTATGAAAGAGGGCCGCGAGACTTCGACCTGAGCGCAAAAATGGAGGCTCTAGACCCTTCCAGAGCTGAGATATGGAAACTCAAAATTTCGACCCGAAAAAAAAAACGACAGTGTTACCCCTTACGTTTTTTTCCGTTTTTGGGCGAAAAATCAAGTTTCTCCAATCTTCTCAAAACTCTGGATTATGATAGAGGGCCGTGAGACTTCGACCTGAGCGCAAAAATGGAGGCTCTAGACCCATCCAGAGCTGAGATAATGAAACTCAAAATTTCGACCCGAAAAAAAAAACGACAGTGTTACCCCTTACGTTTTTTTTTCGTTTTTGGGTGAAAAATCAAGTTTCTCCAATCTTCTCAAAACTCTGGATTATGATAGAGGGCCGCGAGACTTCGACCTGAGCGCAAAAATGGAGGCTCTAGACCCTTCCAGAGCTAAGATATGGAAACTCAAAATTTCGACCCGAAAAAAAAAACGACAGTGTTACCCCTTACGTTTTTTTCCGTTTTTGGGCGAAAAATCAAGTTTCTCAAATCTTCTCAAAACTCTGGATTATGATAGAGGGCCGTGAGACTTCGACCTGAGCGCAAAAATGGAGGCTCTAGACCCTTCCAGAGCTGAGATAATGAAACTCAAAATTTCGACCCGAAAAAAAAAACGACAGTGTTACCCCTTACGTTTTTTTTCGTTTTTGGGTGAAAAATCAAGTTTCTCCAATCTTCTCAAAACTCTGGATTATGATAGAGGGCCGCGAGACTTCGACCTGAGCGCAAAAATGGAGGCTCTAGACCCTTCCAGAGCTAAGATATGGAAACTCAAAATTTCGACCCGAAAAAAAAACGACAGTGTTACCCCTTACGTTTTTTTTCGTTTTTGGGCGAAAAATCGAGTTTCTCCAATCTTCTCAAAACTCTAGATTATGAAAGAGGGCCGCGAGACTTCGACCTGAGCGCAAAAATGGAGGCTCTAGACCCTTCCAGAGCTGAGATATGGAAACTCAAAATTTCGACCCGAAAAAAAAACGACAGTGTTACCCCTTACGTTTTTTTTCGTTTTTGGGTGAAAAATCAAGTTTCTCCAATCTTCTCAAAACTCTGGATTATGATAGAGGGCCGTGAGACTTCGACCTGAGCGCAAAAATGGAGGCTCTAGACCCTTCCAGAGCTGAGATAATGAAACTCAAAATTTCGACCCGAAAAAAAAACGACAGTGTTACCCCTTACGTTTTTTTCATTTTTGGGTGAAAAATCAAGTTTCTCCAATCTTCTCAAAACTCTGGATTATGATAGAGGGCCGCGAGACTTCGACCTGAGCGCAAAAATGGAGGCTCTAGACCCTTCCAGAGCTAAGATATGGAAACTCAAAATTTCGACCCGAAAAAAAAAAGACAGTGTTACCCCTTACGTTTTTTTTTCGTTTTTGGGCGAAAAATCAAGTTTCTCCAATCTTCTCAAAACTCTAGATTATGAAAGAGGGCCGCGAGACTTCGACCTGAGCGCAAAAATGGAGGCTCTAGACCCTTCCAGAGCTGAGATATGGAAACTCAAAATTTCGACCCGAAAAAAAACGACAGTGTTACCCCTTACGTTTTTTTCCGTTTTTGGGCGAAAAATCAAGTTTCTCCAATCTTCTCAAAACTCTGGATTATGATAGAGGGCCGTGAGACTTCGACCTGAGCGCAAAAATGGAGGCTCTAGACCCTTCCAGAGCTGAGATAATGAAACTCAAAATTTCGACCCGAAAAAAAAACGACAGTGTTACCCCTTACGTTTTTTTTTCGTTTTTGGGCGAAAAATCAAGTTTCTCCAATCTTCTCAAAACTCTAGATTATGAAAGAGGGCCGCGAGACTTCGACCTGAGCGCAAAAATGGAGGCTCTAGACCCTTCCAGAGCTGAGATATGGAAACTCAAAATTTCGACCCGAAAAAAAAACGACAGTGTTACCCCTTACGTTTTTTTTTCGTTTTTGGGCGAAAAATCAAGTTTCTCCAATCTTCTCAAAACTCTAGATTATGAAAGAGGGCCGCGAGACTTCGACCTGAGCGCAAAAATGGAGGCTCTAGACCCTTCCAGAGCTGAGATATGGAAACTCAAAATTTCGACCCGAAAAAAAAACGACAGTGTTACCCCTTACGTTTTTTTCCGTTTTTGGGCGAAAAATCAAGTTTCTCCAATCTTCTCAAAACTCTGGATTATGATAGAGGGCCGCGAGACTTCGACCTGAGCGCAAAAATGGAGGCTCTAGACCCTTCCAGAGCTAAGATATGGAAACTCAAAATTTCGACCCGAAAAAAAAACGACAGTGTTACCCCTTACGTTTTTTTCCGTTTTTGGGCGAAAAATCAAGTTTCTCCAATCTTCTCAAAACTCTGGATTATGATAGAGGGCCGCGAGACTTCGACCTGAGCGCAAAAATGGAGGCTCTAGACCCTTCCAGAGCTGAGATATGGAAACTCAAAATTTCGACCCGAAAAAAAAACGACAGTGTTACCCCTTACTTTTTTTTTCGTTTTTGGGCGAAAAATCAAGTTTCTCCAATCTTCTCAAAACTCTGGATTATGATAGAGGGCCGCGAGACTTTGACCTGAGCGCAAAAATGGAGGCTCTAGACCCTTCCAGAGCTGAGATATGGAAACTCAAAATTTCGACCCGAAAAAAAAAACGACAGTGTTACCCCTTACGTTTTTTTTCATTTTCGGGCGAAAAATCAAGTTTCTCCAATCTTCTCAAAACTCTGGATTATGATAGAGGGCCGCGAAACTTCGACCTGAGCGCAAAAATGGAGGCTCTAGACCCTTCCAGAGCTGAGATATGGAAACTCAAAATTTCGACCCGAAAAAAAAAACGACAGTGTTACCCCTTACGTTTTTTTTAGTTTTTGGGTGAAAAATCAAGTTTCTCCAATCTTCTCAAAACTCTGGATTGTGATAGAGGGCCGCGAGACTTTGACCTGAGCGCAAAAATGGAGGCTCTAGACCCTTCCAGAGCTGAGATATGGAAACTCAAAATTTCGACCCGAAAAAAAAACGACAGTGTTACCCCTTACGTTTTTTTTTCGTTTTTGGGTGAAAAATCAAGTTTCTCCAATCTTCTCAAAACTCTGGATTATGATAGAGGGCCGCGAGACTTCGACCTGAGCGCAAAAATGGAGGCTCTAGACCCTTCCAGAGCTGAGATATGGAAACTCAAAATTTCGACCCGAAAAAAAAGACGACAGTGTTACCCCTTACGTTTTTTTTTCGTTTTTGGGCGAAAAATCAAGTTTCTCCAATCTTCTCAAAACTCTGGATTATGATAGAGGGCCGCGAGACTTCGACCTGAGCGCAAAAATGGAGGCTCTAGACCCTTCCAGAGCTGAGATATGGAAACTCAAAATTTCGACCCGAAAAAAAAGACGACAGTGTTACCCCTTACGTTTTTTTTTCGTTTTTGGGCGAAAAATCAAGTTTCTCCAATCTTCTCAAAACTCTGGATTATGATAGAGGGCCGCGAGACTTCGACCTGAGCGCAAAAATGGAGGCTCTAGACCCTTCCAGAGCTAAGATATGGAAACTCAAAATTTCGACCCGAAAAAAAAACGACAGTGTTACCCCTTACGTTTTTTTTCGTTTTTGGGCGAAAAATCAAGTTTCTCCAATCTTCTCAAAACTCTGGATTATGATAGAGGGCCGCGAGACTTCGACCTGAGCGCAAAAATGGAGGCTCTAGACCCTTCCAGAGCTGAGATATGGAAACTCAAAATTTCGACCCGAAAAAAAAAACGACAGTGTTACCCCTTACGTTTTTTTCCGTTTTCGGGCGAAAAATCAAGTTTCTCCAATCTTCTCAAAACTCTGGATTATGATAGAGGGCCGCGAGACTTCGACCTGAGCGCAAAAATGGAGGCTCTAGACCCTTCCAGAGCTGAGATAATGAAACTCAAAATTTCGACCCGAAAAAAAAAACGACAGTGTTACCCCTTACGTTTTTTTTCGTTTTTGGGTGAAAAATCAAGTTTCTCCAATCTTCTCAAAACTCTGGATTATGATAGAGGGCCGCGAGACTTCGACCTGAGCGCAAAAATGGAGGCTCTAGACCCTTCCAGAGCTAAGATATGGAAACTCAAAATTTCGACCCGAAAAAAAAACGACAGTGTTACCCCTTACGTTTTTTTTCGTTTTTGGGCGAAAAATCGAGTTTCTCCAATCTTCTCAAAACTCTAGATTATGAAAGAGGGCCGCGAGACTTCGACCTGAGCGCAAAAATGGAGGCTCTAGACCCTTCCAGAGCTGAGATATGGAAACTCAAAATTTCGACCCGAAAAAAAAACGACAGTGTTACCCCTTACGTTTTTTTTCGTTTTTGGGTGAAAAATCAAGTTTCTCCAATCTTCTCAAAACTCTGGATTATGATAGAGGGCCGTGAGACTTCGACCTGAGCGCAAAAATGGAGGCTCTAGACCCTTCCAGAGCTGAGATAATGAAACTCAAAATTTCGACCCGAAAAAAAAACGACAGTGTTACCCCTTACGTTTTTTTTCGTTTTTGGGTGAAAAATCAAGTTTCTCCAATCTTCTCAAAACTCTGGATTATGATAGAGGGCCGCGAGACTTCGACCTGAGCGCAAAAATGGAGGCTCTAGACCCTTCCAGAGCTAAGATATGGAAACTCAAAATTTCGACCCGAAAAAAAAAAGACAGTGTTACCCCTTACGTTTTTTTTTCGTTTTTGGGCGAAAAATCAAGTTTCTCCAATCTTCTCAAAACTCTAGATTATGAAAGAGGGCCGCGAGACTTCGACCTGAGCGCAAAAATGGAGGCTCTAGACCCTTCCAGAGCTGAGATATGGAAACTCAAAATTTCGACCCGAAAAAAAACGACAGTGTTACCCCTTACGTTTTTTTCCGTTTTTGGGCGAAAAATCAAGTTTCTCCAATCTTCTCAAAACTCTGGATTATGATAGAGGGCCGTGAGACTTCGACCTGAGCGCAAAAATGGAGGCTCTAGACCCTTCCAGAGCTGAGATAATGAAACTCAAAATTTCGACCCGAAAAAAAAACGACAGTGTTACCCCTTACGTTTTTTTTTCGTTTTTGGGCGAAAAATCAAGTTTCTCCAATCTTCTCAAAACTCTAGATTATGAAAGAGGGCCGCGAGACTTCGACCTGAGCGCAAAAATGGAGGCTCTAGACCCTTCCAGAGCTGAGATATGGAAACTCAAAATTTCGACCCGAAAAAAAAACGACAGTGTTACCCCTTACGTTTTTTTTTCGTTTTTGGGCGAAAAATCAAGTTTCTCCAATCTTCTCAAAACTCTAGATTATGAAAGAGGGCCGCGAGACTTCGACCTGAGCGCAAAAATGGAGGCTCTAGACCCTTCCAGAGCTGAGATATGGAAACTCAAAATTTCGACCCGAAAAAAAAACGACAGTGTTACCCCTTACGTTTTTTTCCGTTTTTGGGCGAAAAATCAAGTTTCTCCAATCTTCTCAAAACTCTGGATTATGATAGAGGGCCGCGAGACTTCGACCTGAGCGCAAAAATGGAGGCTCTAGACCCTTCCAGAGCTAAGATATGGAAACTCAAAATTTCGACCCGAAAAAAAAACGACAGTGTTACCCCTTACGTTTTTTTCCGTTTTTGGGCGAAAAATCAAGTTTCTCCAATCTTCTCAAAACTCTGGATTATGATAGAGGGCCGCGAGACTTCGACCTGAGCGCAAAAATGGAGGCTCTAGACCCTTCCAGAGCTGAGATATGGAAACTCAAAATTTCGACCCGAAAAAAAAACGACAGTGTTACCCCTTACTTTTTTTTTCGTTTTTGGGCGAAAAATCAAGTTTCTCCAATCTTCTCAAAACTCTGGATTATGATAGAGGGCCGCGAGACTTTGACCTGAGCGCAAAAATGGAGGCTCTAGACCCTTCCAGAGCTGAGATATGGAAACTCAAAATTTCGACCCGAAAAAAAAAACGACAGTGTTACCCCTTACGTTTTTTTTCATTTTCGGGCGAAAAATCAAGTTTCTCCAATCTTCTCAAAACTCTGGATTATGATAGAGGGCCGCGAAACTTCGACCTGAGCGCAAAAATGGAGGCTCTAGACCCTTCCAGAGCTGAGATATGGAAACTCAAAATTTCGACCCGAAAAAAAAAACGACAGTGTTACCCCTTACGTTTTTTTTAGTTTTTGGGTGAAAAATCAAGTTTCTCCAATCTTCTCAAAACTCTGGATTGTGATAGAGGGCCGCGAGACTTTGACCTGAGCGCAAAAATGGAGGCTCTAGACCCTTCCAGAGCTGAGATATGGAAACTCAAAATTTCGACCCGAAAAAAAAACGACAGTGTTACCCCTTACGTTTTTTTTTCGTTTTTGGGTGAAAAATCAAGTTTCTCCAATCTTCTCAAAACTCTGGATTATGATAGAGGGCCGCGAGACTTCGACCTGAGCGCAAAAATGGAGGCTCTAGACCCTTCCAGAGCTGAGATATGGAAACTCAAAATTTCGACCCGAAAAAAAAGACGACAGTGTTACCCCTTACGTTTTTTTTTCGTTTTTGGGCGAAAAATCAAGTTTCTCCAATCTTCTCAAAACTCTGGATTATGATAGAGGGCCGCGAGACTTCGACCTGAGCGCAAAAATGGAGGCTCTAGACCCTTCCAGAGCTGAGATATGGAAACTCAAAATTTCGACCCGAAAAAAAAGACGACAGTGTTACCCCTTACGTTTTTTTTTCGTTTTTGGGCGAAAAATCAAGTTTCTCCAATCTTCTCAAAACTCTGGATTATGATAGAGGGCCGCGAGACTTCGACCTGAGCGCAAAAATGGAGGCTCTAGACCCTTCCAGAGCTAAGATATGGAAACTCAAAATTTCGACCCGAAAAAAAAACGACAGTGTTACCCCTTACGTTTTTTTTCGTTTTTGGGCGAAAAATCAAGTTTCTCCAATCTTCTCAAAACTCTGGATTATGATAGAGGGCCGCGAGACTTCGACCTGAGCGCAAAAATGGAGGCTCTAGACCCTTCCAGAGCTGAGATATGGAAACTCAAAATTTCGACCCGAAAAAAAAAACGACAGTGTTACCCCTTACGTTTTTTTCCGTTTTCGGGCGAAAAATCAAGTTTCTCCAATCTTCTCAAAACTCTGGATTATGATAGAGGGCCGCGAGACTTCGACCTGAGCGCAAAAATGGAGGCTCTAGACCCTTCCAGAGCTGAGATATCGAAACTCAAAATTTCGACCCGAAAAAAAAACGACAGTGTTACCCCTTACGTTTTTTTTCGTTTTTGGGTGAAAAATCAAGTTTCTCCAATCTTCTCAAAACTCTGGATTATGATAGAGGGCCGCGAGACTTCGACCTGAGCGCAAAAATGGAGGCTCTAGACCCTTCCAGAGCTGAGATATGGAAACTCAAAATTTCGACCCGAAAAAAAAAACGACAGTGTTACCCCTTACGTTTTTTTTCGTTTTTGGGCGAAAAATCAAGTTTCTCCAATCTTCTCAAAACTCTGGATTATGATAGAGGGCCGCGAGACTTTGACCTGAGCGCAAAAATGGAGGCTCTAGACCCTTCCAGAGCTGAGATATGGAAACTCAAAATTTCGACCCGAAAAAAAAAACGACAGTGTTACCCCTTACGTTTTTTTTCATTTTCGGGCGAAAAATCAAGTTTCTCCAATCTTCTCAAAACTCTGCATTATGATAGAGGGCCGCGAGACTTCGACCTGAGCGCAAAAATGGAGGCTCTAGACCCTTCCAGAGCTAAGATATGGAAACTCAAAATTTCGACCCGAAAAAAAAACGACAGTGTTACCCCTTACGTTTTTTTTCGTTTTTGGGCGAAAAATCAAGTTTCTCCAATCTTCTCAAAACTCTAGATTATGAAAGAGGGCCGCGAGACTTCGACCTGAGCGCAAAAATGGAGGCTCTAGACCCTTCCAGAGCTGAGATATGGAAACTCAAAATTTCGACCCGAAAAAAAAAACGACAGTGTTACCCCTTACGTTTTTTTCCGTTTTTGGGCGAAAAATCAAGTTTCTCCAATCTTCTCAAAACTCTGGATTATGATAGAGGGCCGTGAGACTTCGACCTGAGCGCAAAAATGGAGGCTCTAGACCCATCCAGAGCTGAGATAATGAAACTCAAAATTTCGACCCGAAAAAAAAAACGACAGTGTTACCCCTTACGTTTTTTTTTCGTTTTTGGGTGAAAAATCAAGTTTCTCCAATCTTCTCAAAACTCTGGATTATGATAGAGGGCCGCGAGACTTCGACCTGAGCGCAAAAATGGAGGCTCTAGACCCTTCCAGAGCTAAGATATGGAAACTCAAAATTTCGACCCGAAAAAAAAAACGACAGTGTTACCCCTTACGTTTTTTTCCGTTTTTGGGCGAAAAATCAAGTTTCTCCAATCTTCTCAAAACTCTGGATTATGATAGAGGGCCGTGAGACTTCGACCTGAGCGCAAAAATGGAGGCTCTAGACCCTTCCAGAGCTGAGATAATGAAACTCAAAATTTCGACCCGAAAAAAAAAACGACAGTGTTACCCCTTACGTTTTTTTTCGTTTTTGGGTGAAAAATCAAGTTTCTCCAATCTTCTCAAAACTCTGGATTATGATAGAGGGCCGCGAGACTTCGACCTGAGCGCAAAAATGGAGGCTCTAGACCCTTCCAGAGCTAAGATATGGAAACTCAAAATTTCGACCCGAAAAAAAAACGACAGTGTTACCCCTTACGTTTTTTTTCGTTTTTGGGCGAAAAATCGAGTTTCTCCAATCTTCTCAAAACTCTAGATTATGAAAGAGGGCCGCGAGACTTCGACCTGAGCGCAAAAATGGAGGCTCTAGACCCTTCCAGAGCTGAGATATGGAAACTCAAAATTTCGACCCGAAAAAAAAACGACAGTGTTACCCCTTACGTTTTTTTTCGTTTTTGGGTGAAAAATCAAGTTTCTCCAATCTTCTCAAAACTCTGGATTATGATAGAGGGCCGTGAGACTTCGACCTGAGCGCAAAAATGGAGGCTCTAGACCCTTCCAGAGCTGAGATAATGAAACTCAAAATTTCGACCCGAAAAAAAAACGACAGTGTTACCCCTTACGTTTTTTTTCGTTTTTGGGTGAAAAATCAAGTTTCTCCAATCTTCTCAAAACTCTGGATTATGATAGAGGGCCGCGAGACTTCGACCTGAGCGCAAAAATGGAGGCTCTAGACCCTTCCAGAGCTAAGATATGGAAACTCAAAATTTCGACCCGAAAAAAAAACGACAGTGTTACCCCTTACGTTTTTTTTTCGTTTTTGGGCGAAAAATCAAGTTTCTCCAATCTTCTCAAAACTCTAGATTATGAAAGAGGGCCGCGAGACTTCGACCTGAGCGCAAAAATGGAGGCTCTAGACCCTTCCAGAGCTGAGATATGGAAACTCAAAATTTCGACCCGAAAAAAAAACGACAGTGTTACCCCTTACGTTTTTTTCCGTTTTTGGGCGAAAAATCAAGTTTCTCCAATCTTCTCAAAACTCTGGATTATGATAGAGGGCCGTGAGACTTCGACCTGAGCGCAAAAATGGAGGCTCTAGACCCTTCCAGAGCTGAGATAATGAAACTCAAAATTTCGACCCGAAAAAAAAACGACAGTGTTACCCCTTACGTTTTTTTTTCGTTTTTGGGCGAAAAATCAAGTTTCTCCAATCTTCTCAAAACTCTAGATTATGAAAGAGGGCCGCGAGACTTCGACCTGAGCGCAAAAATGGAGGCTCTAGACCCTTCCAGAGCTGAGATATGGAAACTCAAAATTTCGACCCGAAAAAAAAACGACAGTGTTACCCCTTACGTTTTTTTTTCGTTTTTGGGCGAAAAATCAAGTTTCTCCAATCTTCTCAAAACTCTAGATTATGATAGAGGGCCGCGAGACTTTGACCTGAGCGCAAAAATGGAGGCTCTAGACCCTTCCAGAGCTGAGATATGGAAACTCAAAATTTCGACCCGAAAAAAAAAGACGACAGTGTTACCCCTTACGTTTTTTTTCGTTTTTGGGCGAAAAATCAAGTTTCTCCAATCTTCTCAAAACTCTGGATTATGATAGAGGGCCGCGAGACTTCGACCTGAGCGCAAAAATGGAGGCTCTAGACCCTTCCAGAGCTAAGATATGGAAACTCAAAATTTCGACCCGAAAAAAAAAACGACAGTGTTACCCCTTACGTTTTTTTTCGTTTTTGGGCGAAAAATCAAGTTTCTCCAATCTTCTCAAAACTCTGGATTATGATAGAGGGCCGCGAGACTTTGACCTGAGCGCAAAAATGGAGGCTCTAGACCCTTCCAGAGCTGAGATATGGAAACTCAAAATTTCGACCCGAAAAAAAAAACGACAGTGTTACCCCTTACGTTTTTTTTCATTTTCGGGCGAAAAATCAAGTTTCTCCAATCTTCTCAAAACTCTGCATTATGATAGAGGGCCGCGAGACTTCGACCTGAGCGCAAAAATGGAGGCTCTAGACCCTTCCAGAGCTAAGATATGGAAACTCAAAATTTCGACCCGAAAAAAAAACGACAGTGTTACCCCTTACGTTTTTTTTCGTTTTTGAGCGAAAAAACAAGTTTCTCCAATCTTCTCAAAACTCTAGATTATGAAAGAGGGCCGCGAGACTTCGACCTGAGCGCAAAAATGGAGGCTCTAGACCCTTCCAGAGCTGAGATATGGAAACTCAAAATTTCGACCCGAAAAAAAAACGACAGTGTTACCCCTTACGTTTTTTTCCGTTTTTGGGCGAAAAATCAAGTTTCTCCAATCTTCTCAAAACTCTGGATTATGATAGAGGGCCGTGAGACTTCGACCTGAGCGCAAAAATGGAGGCTCTAGACCCTTCCAGAGCTGAGATAATGAAACTCAAAATTTCGACCCGAAAAAAAAAACTACAGTGTTACCCCTTACGTTTTTTTTCGTTTTTGGGTGAAAAATCAAGTTTCTCCAATCTTCTCAAAACTCTGGATTATGATAGAGGGCCGTGAGACTTCGACCTGAGCGCAAAAATGGAGGCTCTAGACCCTTCCAGAGCTGAGATAATGAAACTCAAAATTTCGACCCGAAAAAAAAAACGACAGTGTTACCCCTTACGTTTTTTTTCGTTTTTGGGTGAAAAATCAAGTTTCTCCAATCTTCTCAAAACTCTGGATTATGATAGAGGGCCGCGAGACTTCGACCTGAGCGCAAAAATGGAGGCTCTAGACCCTTCCAGAGCTAAGATATGGAAACTCAAAATTTCGACCCGAAAAAAAAACGACAGTGTTACCCCTTACGTTTTTTTTCGTTTTTGAGCGAAAAAACAAGTTTCTCCAATCTTCTCAAAACTCTAGATTATGAAAGAGGGCCGCGAGACTTCGACCTGAGCGCAAAAATGGAGGCTCTAGACCCTTCCAGAGCTGAGATATGGAAACTCAAAATTTCGACCCGAAAAAAAAACGACAGTGTTACCCCTTACGTTTTTTTCCGTTTTTTGGCGAAAAATCAAGTTTCTCCAATCTTCTCAAAACTCTGCATTATGATAGAGGGCCGCGAGACTTCGACCTGAGCGCAAAAATGGAGGCTCTAGACCCTTCCAGAGCTAAGATATGGAAACTCAAAATTTCGACCTGAAAAAAAAACGACAGTGTTACCCCTTACGTTTTTTTTCGTTTTTGAGCGAAAAAACAAGTTTCTCCAATCTTCTCAAAACTCTAGATTATGAAAGAGGGCCGCGAGACTTCGACCTGAGCGCAAAAATGGAGGCTCTAGACCCTTCCAGAGCTGAGATATGGAAACTCAAAATTTCGACCCGAAAAAAAAACGACAGTGTTACCCCTTACGTTTTTTTCCGTTTTTGGGCGAAAAATCAAGTTTCTCCAATCTTCTCAAAACTCTGGATTATGATAGAGGGCCGTGAGACTTCGACCTGAGCGCAAAAATGGAGGCTCTAGACCCTTCCAGAGCTGAGATAATGAAACTCAAAATTTCGACCCGAAAAAAAAAACGACAGTGTTACCCCTTACGTTTTTTTTCGTTTTTGGGTGAAAAATCAAGTTTCTCCAATCTTCTCAAAACTCTGGATTATGATAGAGGGCCGTGAGACTTCGACCTGAGCGCAAAAATGGAGGCTCTAGACCCTTCCAGAGCTGAGATAATGAAACTCAAAATTTCGACCCGAAAAAAAAAACGACAGTGTTACCCCTTACGTTTTTTTTTCGTTTTTGGGTGAAAAATCAAGTTTCTCCAATCTTCTCAAAACTCTGGATTATGATAGAGGGCCGCGAGACTTCGACCTGAGCGCAAAAATGGAGGCTCTAGACCCTTCCAGAGCTAAGATATGGAAACTCAAAATTTCGACCCGAAAAAAAAACGACAGTGTTACCCCTTACGTTTTTTTTTCGTTTTTGGGCGAAAAATCAAGTTTCTCCAATCTTCTCAAAACTCTAGATTATGAAAGAGGGCCGCGAGACTTCGACCTGAGCGCAAAAATGGAGGCTCTAGACCCTTCCAGAGCTGAGATATGGAAACTCAAAATTTCGACCCGAAAAAAAAACGACAGTGTTACCCCTTACGTTTTTTTCCGTTTTTGGGCGAAAAATCAAGTTTCTCCAATCTTCTCAAAACTCTGGATTATGATAGAGGGCCGTGAGACTTCGACCTGAGCGCAAAAATGGAGGCTCTAGACCCTTCCAGAGCTGAGATAATGAAACTCAAAATTTCGACCCGAAAAAAAAAACGACAGTGTTACCCCTTACGTTTTTTTTCGTTTTTGGGTGAAAAATCAAGTTTCTCCAATCTTCTCAAAACTCTGGATTATGATAGAGGGCCGCGAGACTTCGACCTGAGCGCAAAAATGGAGGCTCTAGACCCTTCCAGAGCTAAGATATGGAAACTCAAAATTTCGACCCGAAAAAAAAACGACAGTGTTACCCCTTACGTTTTTTTCCGTTTTTGGGCGAAAAATCAAGTTTCTCCAATCTTCTCAAAACTCTGGATTATGATAGAGGGCCGTGAGACTTCGACCTGAGCGCAAAAATGGAGGCTCTAGACCCTTCCAGAGCTGAGATAATGAAACTCAAAATTTCGACCCGAAAAAAAAAACGACAGTGTTACCCCTTACGTTTTTTTCCGTTTTTGGGCGAAAAATCAAGTTTCTCCAATCTTCTCAAAACTCTGGATTATGATAGAGGGCCGTGAGACTTCGACCTGAGCGCAAAAATGGAGGCTCTAGACCCTTCCAGAGCTGAGATAATGAAACTCAAAATTTCGACCCGAAAAAAAAAACGACAGTGTTACCCCTTACGTTTTTTTTCGTTTTTGGGTGAAAAATCAAGTTTCTCCAATCTTCTCAAAACTCTGGATTATGATAGAGGAACGCGAGACTTCGACCTGAGCGCAAAAATGGAGGCTCTAGACCCTTCCAGAGCTAAAATATGGAAACTCAAAATTTCGACCCGAAAAAAAACCGACAGTGTTACCCCTTATGTTTTTTTTCGTTTTTGGGCGAAAAATCAAGTTTCTCCAATCTTCTCAAAACTCTGGATTATGATAGAGGGCCGCGAGACTTTGACCTGAGCGCAAAAATGGAGGCTCTAGACCCTTCCAGAGCTGAGATATGGAAACTCAAAATTTCGACCCGAAAAAAAAACGACAGTGTTACCCCTTACGTTTTTTTTCGTTTTTGGGCGAAAAATCAAGTTTCTCCCATCTTCTCAAAACTCTGGATTATGATAGAGGGCCGCGAGACTTCGACCTGAGCGCAAAAATGGAGGCTCTAGACCCTTCCAGAGCTGAGATATGGAAACTCAAAATTTCGACCAGAAAAAAAAAAACGACAGTGTTACCCCTTACGTTTTTTTTCGTTTTTGGGCGAAAAATCAAGTTTCTCCAATCTTCTCAAAACTCTGGATTATGATAGAGGGCCGCGAGACTTCGACCTGAGCGCAAAAATGGAGGCTCTAGACCCTTCCAGAGCTGAGATATGGAAACTCAAAATTTCGACCCGAAAAAAAAACGACAGTGTTACCCCTTACGTTTTTTTTCGTTTTTGGGCGAAAAATCAAGTTTCTCCAATCTTCTCAAAACTCTGGATTATGATAGAGTGCCGCGAAACTTCGACCTGAGCGCAAAAATGGAGGCTCTAGACCCTTCCAGAGCTGAGATATGGAAACTCAAAATTTCGACCCGAAAAAAAAACGACAGTGTTACCCCGTACGTTTTTTTTCATTTTTGGGCGAAAAATCAAGTTTCTCCAATCTTCTCAAAACTCTGGATTATGATAGAGGGCCGCGAAACTTCGACCTGAGCGCAAAAATGGAGGCTCTAGACCCTTCCAGAGCTGAGATATGGAAACTCAAAATTTCGACCCGAAAAAAAAAACGACAGTGTTACCCCTTACGTTTTTTTTAGTTTTTGGGTGAAAAATCAAGTTTCTCCAATCTTCTCAAAACTCTGGATTATGATAGAGGGCCGCGAGACTTTGACCTGAGCGCAAAAATGGAGGCTCTAGACCCTTCCAGAGCTGAGATATGGAAACTCAAAATTTCGACCCGAAAAAAAAACGACAGTGTTACCCCTTACGTTTTTTTTCGTTTTTGGGTGAAAAATCAAGTTTCTCCAATCTTCTCAAAACTCTGGATTATGATAGAGGGCCGCGAGACTTCGACCTGAGCGCAAAAATGGAGGCTCTAGACCCTTCCAGAGCTGAGATATGGAAACTCAAAATTTCGACCCGAAAAAAAAAGACGACAGTGTTACCCCTTACGTTTTTTTTCGTTTTTGGGCGAAAAATCAAGTTTCTCCAATCTTCTCAAAACTCTGGATTATGATAGAGGGCCGCGAGACTTCGACCTGAGCGCAAAAATGGAGGCTCTAGACCCTTCCAGAGCTGAGATATCGAAACTCAAAATTTCGACCCGAAAAAAAAACGACAGTGTTACTTACGTTTTTTTTCATTTTCGGGCGAAAAATCAAGTTTCTTCAATCTTCTCAAAACTCTGCATTATGATAGAGGGCCGCGAGACTTCGACCTGAGCGCAAAAATGGAGGCTCTAGACCCTTCCAGAGCTAAGATATGGAAACTCAAAATTTCGACCCGAAAAAAAAACGACAGTGTTACCCCTTACGTTTTTTTTCGTTTTTGAGCGAAAAAACAAGTTTCTTCAATCTTCTCAAAACTCTAGATTATGATAGAGGGCCGCGAGACTTCGACCTGAGCGCAAAAATGGAGGCTCTAGACCCTTCCAGAGCTGAGATATGGAAACTCAAAATTTCGACCCGAAAAAAAAAAAACGACAGTGTTACCCCTTACGTTTTTTTTCGTTTTTGGGCGAAAAATCAAGTTTCTCCAATCTTCTCAAAACTCTGGATTATGATAGAGGGCCGCGAGACTTCGACCTGAGCGCAAAAATGGAGGCTCTAGACCCTTCCAGAGCTGAGATATGGAAACTCAAAATTTCGACCCGAAAAAAAAACGACAGTGTTACCCCTTACGTTTTTTTTCGTTTTTGGGCGAAAAATCAAGTTTCTCCAATCTTCTCAAAACTCTGGATTATGATAGAGTGCCGCGAAACTTCGACCTGAGCGCAAAAATGGAGGCTCTAGACCCTTCCAGAGCTGAGATATGGAAACTCAAAATTTCGACCCGAAAAAAAAACGACAGTGTTACCCCTTACGTTTTTTTTCATTTTTGGGCGAAAAATCAAGTTTCTCCAATCTTCTCAAAACTCTGGATTATGATAGAGGGCCGCGAAACTTCGACCTGAGCGCAAAAATGGAGGCTCTAGACCCTTCCAGAGCTGAGATATGGAAACTCAAAATTTCGACCCGAAAAAAAAAACGACAGTGTTACCCCTTACGTTTTTTTTAGTTTTTGGGTGAAAAATCAAGTTTCTCCAATCTTCTCAAAACTCTGGATTATGATAGAGGGCCGCGAGACTTTGACCTGAGCGCAAAAATGGAGGCTCTAGACCCTTCCAGAGCTGAGATATGGAAACTCAAAATTTCGACCCGAAAAAAAAAGACGACAGTGTTACCCCTTACGTTTTTTTTCGTTTTTGGGCGAAAAATCAAGTTTCTCCAATCTTCTCAAAACTCTGGATTATGATAGAGGGCCGCGAGACTTCGACCTGAGCGCAAAAATGGAGGCTCTAGACCCTTCCAGAGCTGAGATATGGAAACTCAAAATTTCGACCCGAAAAAAAAACGACAGTGTTACCCCTTACGTTTTTTTTCGTTTTTGGGTGAAAAATCAAGTTTCTCCAATCTTCTCAAAACTCTGGATTATGATAGAGGGCCGCGAGACTTCGACCTGAGCGCAAAAATGGAGGCTCTAGACCCTTCCAGAGCTGAGATATGGAAACTCAAAATTTCGACCCGAAAAAAAAACGACAGTGTTACCCCTTACGTTTTTTTTCGTTTTTGGGCGAAAAATCAAGTTTCTCCAATCTTCTCAAAACTCTGGATTATGATAGAGGGCCGCGAGACTTTGACCTGAGCGCAAAAATGGAGGCTCTAGACCCTTCCAGAGCTGAGATATGGAAACTCAAAATTTCGACCCGAAAAAAAAAACGACAGTGTTACCCCTTACGTTTTTTTTCATTTTCGGGCGAAAAATCAAGTTTCTCCAATCTTCTCAAAACTCTGCATTATGATAGAGGGCCGCGAGACTTCGACCTGAGCGCAAAAATGGAGGCTCTAGACCCTTCCAGAGCTAAGATATGGAAACTCAAAATTTCGACCCGAAAAAAAAACGACAGTGTTACCCCTTACGTTTTTTTTCGTTTTTGAGCGAAAAAACAAGTTTCTCCAATCTTCTCAAAACTCTAGATTATGAAAGAGGGCCGCGAGACTTCGACCTGAGCGCAAAAATGGAGGCTCTAGACCCTTCCAGAGCTGAGATATGGAAACTCAAAATTTCGACCCGAAAAAAAAACGACAGTGTTACCCCTTACGTTTTTTTCCGTTTTTGGGCGAAAAATCAAGTTTCTCCAATCTTCTCAAAACTCTGGATTATGATAGAGGGCCGTGAGACTTCGACCTGAGCGCAAAAATGGAGGCTCTAGACCCTTCCAGAGCTGAGATAATGAAACTCAAAATTTCGACCCGAAAAAAAAAACGACAGTGTTACCCCTTACGTTTTTTTTCGTTTTTGGGTGAAAAATCAAGTTTCTCCAATCTTCTCAAAACTCTGGATTATGATAGAGGGCCGTGAGACTTCGACCTGAGCGCAAAAATGGAGGCTCTAGACCCTTCCAGAGCTGAGATAATGAAACTCAAAATTTCGACCCGAAAAAAAAACCGACAGTGTTACCCCTTACGTTTTTTTTCGTTTTTGGGTGAAAAATCAAGTTTCTCCAATCTTCTCAAAACTCTGGATTATGATAGAGGGCCGCGAGACTTCGACCTGAGCGCAAAAATGGAGGCTCTAGACCCTTCCAGAGCTAAGATATGGAAACTCAAAATTTCGACCCGAAAAAAAAACGACAGTGTTACCCCTTACGTTTTTTTTCGTTTTTGGGCGAAAAATCAAGTTTCTCCAATCTTCTCAAAACTCTAGATTATGAAAGAGGGCCGCGAGACTTCGACCTGAGCGCAAAAATGGAGGCTCTAGACCCTTCCAGAGCTGAGATATGGAAACTCAAAATTTCGACCCGAAAAAAAAAACGACAGTGTTACCCCTTACGTTTTTTTTCGTTTTTGGGTGAAAAATCAAGTTTCTCCAATCTTCTCAAAACTCTGGATTATGATAGAGGAACGCGAGACTTCGACCTGAGCGCAAAAATGGAGGCTCTAGACCCTTCCAGAGCTAAGATATGGAAACTCAAAATTTCGACCCGAAAAAAAACCGACAGTGTTACCCCTTACGTTTTTTTTCGTTTTTGGGCGAAAAATCAAGTTTCTCCAATCTTCTCAAAACTCTGGATTATGATAGAGGGCCGCGAGACTTTGACCTGAGCGCAAAAATGGAGGCTCTAGACCCTTCCAGAGCTGAGATATGGAAACTCAAAATTTCGACCCGAAAAAAAAACGACAGTGTTACCCCTTACGTTTTTTTTCGTTTTTGGGCGAAAAATCAAGTTTCTCCCATCTTCTCAAAACTCTGGATTATGATAGAGGGCCGCGAGACTTCGACCTGAGCGCAAAAATGGAGGCTCTAGACCCTTCCAGAGCTGAGATATGGAAACTCAAAATTTCGACCCGAAAAAAAAAAACGACAGTGTTACCCCTTACGTTTTTTTTCGTTTTTGGGCGAAAAATCAAGTTTCTCCAATCTTCTCAAAACTCTGGATTATGATAGAGGGCCGCGAGACTTCGACCTGAGCGCAAAAATGGAGGCTCTAGACCCTTCCAGAGCTGAGATATGGAAACTCAAAATTTCGACCCGAAAAAAAAACGACAGTGTTACCCCTTACGTTTTTTTTCGTTTTTGGGCGAAAAATCAAGTTTCTCCAATCTTCTCAAAACTCTGGATTATGATAGAGTGCCGCGAAACTTCGACCTGAGTGCAAAAATGGAGGCTCTAGACCCTTCCAGAGCTGAGATATGGAAACTCAAAATTTCGACCCGAAAAAAAAACGACAGTGTTACCCCTTACGTTTTTTTTCATTTTTGGGCGAAAAATCAAGTTTCTCCAATCTTCTCAAAACTCTGGATTATGATAGAGGGCCGCGAAACTTCGACCTGAGCGCAAAAATGGAGGCTCTAGACCCTTCCAGAGCTGAGATATGGAAACTCAAAATTTCGACCCGAAAAAAAAAACGACAGTGTTACCCCTTACGTTTTTTTTAGTTTTTGGGTGAAAAATCAAGTTTCTCCAATCTTCTCAAAACTCTGGATTATGATAGAGGGCCGCGAGACTTTGACCTGAGCGCAAAAATGGAGGCTCTAGACCCTTCCAGAGCTGAGATATGGAAACTCAAAATTTCGACCCGAAAAAAAAACGACAGTGTTACCCCTTACGTTTTTTTTCGTTTTTGGGTGAAAAATCAAGTTTCTCCAATCTTCTCAAAACTCTGGATTATGATAGAGGGCCGCGAGACTTCGACCTGAGCGCAAAAATGGAGGCTCTAGACCCTTCCAGAGCTGAGATATGGAAACTCAAAATTTCGACCCGAAAAAAAAAGACGACAGTGTTACCCCTTACGTTTTTTTTCATTTTTGGGCGAAAAATCAAGTTTCTCCAATCTTCTCAAAACTCTGGATTATGATAGAGGGCCGCGAGACTTCAACCTGAGCGCAAAAATGGAGGCTCTAGACCCTTCCAGAGCTAAGATATGGAAACTCAAAATTTCGACCCGAAAAAAAAACGACAGTGTTACCCCTTACGTTTTTTTTCGTTTTTGGGCGAAAAATCAAGTTTCTCCAATCTTCTCAAAACTCTGGATTATGATAGAGGGCCGCGAGACTTCGACCTGAGCGCAAAAATGGAGGCTCTAGACCCTTCCAGAGCTGAGATATGGAAACTCAAAATTTCGACCCGAAAAAAAAAACGACAGTGTTACCCCTTACGTTTTTTTCCGTTTTCGGGCGAAAAATCAAGTTTCTCCAATCTTCTCAAAACTCTGGATTATGATAGAGGGCCGCGAGACTTCGACCTGAGCGCAAAAATGGAGGCTCTAGACCCTTCCAGAGCTGAGATATCGAAACTCAAAATTTCGACCCAAAAAAAAAACGACAGTGTTACCCCTTACGTTTTTTTTCGTTTTTGGGTGAAAAATCAAGTTTCTCCAATCTTCTCAAAACTCTGGATTATGATAGAGGGCCGCGAGACTTCGACCTGAGCGCAAAAATGGAGGCTCTAGACCCTTCCAGAGCTGAGATATGGAAACTCAAAATTTCGACCCGAAAAAAAACCGACAGTGTTACCCCTTACGTTTTTTTTCGTTTTTGGGCGAAAAATCAAGTTTCTCCAATCTTCTCAAAACTCTGGATTATGATAGAGGGCCGCGAGACTTTGACCTGAGCGCAAAAATGGAGGCTCTAGACCCTTCCAGAGCTGAGATATGGAAACTCAAAATTTCGACCCGAAAAAAAAAACGACAGTGTTACCCCTTACGTTTTTTTTCATTTTCGGGCGAAAAATCAAGTTTCTCCAATCTTCTCAAAACTCTGCATTATGATAGAGGGCCGCGAGACTTCGACCTGAGCGCAAAAATGGAGGCTCTAGACCCTTCCAGAGCTAAGATATGGAAACTCAAAATTTCGACCCGAAAAAAAAACGACAGTGTTACCCCTTACGTTTTTTTTCGTTTTTGAGCGAAAAAACAAGTTTCTCCAATCTTCTCAAAACTCTAGATTATGAAAGAGGGCCGCGAGACTTCGACCTGAGCGCAAAAATGGAGGCTCTAGACCCTTCCAGAGCTGAGATATGGAAACTCAAAATTTCGACCCGAAAAAAAAACGACAGTGTTACCCCTTACGTTTTTTTCCGTTTTTGGGCGAAAAATCAAGTTTCTCCAATCTTCTCAAAACTCTGGATTATGATAGAGGGCCGTGAGACTTCGACCTGAGCGCAAAAATGGAGGCTCTAGACCCTTCCAGAGCTGAGATAATGAAACTCAAAATTTCGACCCGAAAAAAAAAACGACAGTGTTACCCCTTACGTTTTTTTTCGTTTTTGGGTGAAAAATCAAGTTTCTCCAATCTTCTCAAAACTCTGGATTATGATAGAGGGCCGTGAGACTTCGACCTGAGCGCAAAAATGGAGGCTCTAGACC
This sequence comes from Pimephales promelas, assembly GCF_988280905.1. NCBI lineage: Eukaryota > Metazoa > Chordata > Actinopteri > Cypriniformes > Leuciscidae > Pimephales > Pimephales promelas. The sequence continues at coordinate 31,106,475 of NC_142787.1, forward strand.
CTTCCAGAGCTGAGATAATGAAACTCAAAATTTCGACCCGAAAAAAAAAACGACAGTGTTACCCCTTACGTTTTTTTTCGTTTTTGGGTGAAAAATCAAGTTTCTCCAATCTTCTCAAAACTCTGGATTATGATAGAGGGCCGCGAGACTTCGACCTGAGCGCAAAAATGGAGGCTCTAGACCCTTCCAGAGCTAAGATATGGAAACTCAAAATTTCGACCCGAAAAAAAAACGACAGTGTTACCCCTTACGTTTTTTTTCGTTTTTGGGCGAAAAATCAAGTTTCTCCAATCTTCTCAAAACTCTAGATTATGAAAGAGGGCCGCGAGACTTCGACCTGAGCGCAAAAATGGAGGCTCTAGACCCTTCCAGAGCTGAGATATGGAAACTCAAAATTTCGACCCGAAAAAAAAACGACAGTGTTACCCCTTACGTTTTTTTCCGTTTTTGGGCGAAAAATCAAGTTTCTCCAATCTTCTCAAAACTCTGGATTATGATAGAGGGCCGTGAGACTTCGACCTGAGCGCAAAAATGGAGGCTCTAGACCCTTCCAGAGCTGAGATAATGAAACTCAAAATTTCGACCCGAAAAAAAAACGACAGTGTTACCCCTTACGTTTTTTTTTCGTTTTTGGGTGAAAATCAAGTTTCTCCAATCTTCTCAAAACTCTGGATTATGATAGAGGGCCGCGAGACTTCGACCTGAGCGCAAAAATGGAGGCTCTAGACCCTTCCAGAGCTAAGATATGGAAACTCAAAATTTCGACCCGAAAAAAAAACGACAGTGTTACCCCTTACGTTTTTTTTTTCGTTTTTGGGCGAAAAATCAAGTTTCTCCAATCTTCTCAAAACTCTAGATTATGAAAGAGGGCCGCGAGACTTCGACCTGAGCGCAAAAATGGAGGCTCTAGACCCTTCCAGAGCTGAGATATGGAAACTCAAAATTTCGACCCGAAAAAAAAACGACAGTGTTACCCCTTACGTTTTTTTCCGTTTTTGGGCGAAAAATCAAGTTTCTCCAATCTTCTCAAAACTCTGGATTATGATAGAGAGCCGTGAGACTTCGACCTGAGCGCAAAAATGGAGGCTCTAGACCCTTCCAGAGCTAAGATATGGAAACTCAAAATTTCGACCCGAAAAAAAAACGACAGTGTTACCCCTTACGTTTTTTTTCGTTTTTGGGCGAAAAATCAAGTTTCTCCAATCTTCTCAAAACTCTAGATTATGAAAGAGGGCCGCGAGACTTCGACCTGAGCGCAAAAATGGAGGCTCTAGACCCTTCCAGAGCTGAGATATGGAAACTCAAAATTTCTACCCGGAAAAAAAACGACAGTGTTACCCCTTACGTTTTTTTCCGTTTTTGGGCGAAAAATCAAGTTTCTCCAATCTTCTCAAAACTCTGGATTATGATAGAGGGCCGTGAGACTTCGACCTGAGCGCAAAAATGGAGGCTCTAGACCCTTCCAGAGCTGAGATAATGAAACTCAAATTTTCAACCCGAAAAAAAAAACGACAGTGTTACCCCTTACGTTTTTTTTCGTTTTTGGGTGAAAAATCAAGTTTCTCCAATCTTCTCAAAACTCTGGATTATGATAGAGGGCCGCGAGACTTCGACCTGAGCGCAAAAATGGAGGCTCTAGACCCTTCCAGAGCTGAGATATGGAAACTCAAAATTTCGACCCGAAAAAAAAACGACAGTGTTACCCCTTACGTTTTTTTTCGTTTTTGGGCGAAAAATCAAGTTTCTCCAATCTTCTCAAAACTCTGGATTATGATAGAGTGCCGCGAAACTTCGACCTGAGCGCAAAAATGGAGGCTCTAGACCCTTCCAGAGCTGAGATATGGAAACTCAAAATTTCGACCCGAAAAAAAAACGACAGTGTTACCCCTTACGTTTTTTTTCATTTTTGGGCGAAAAATCAAGTTTCTCCAATCTTCTCAAAACTCTGGATTATGATAGAGGGCCGCGAAACTTCGACCTGAGCGCAAAAAATGGAGGCTCTAGACCCTTCCAGAGCTGAGATATGGAAACTCAAAATTTCGACCCGAAAAAAAAAACGACAGTGTTACCCCTTACGTTTTTTTTAGTTTTTGGGTGAAAAATCAAGTTTCTCCAATCTTCTCAAAACTCTGGATTATGATAGAGGGCCGCGAGACTTTGACCTGAGCGCAAAAATGGAGGCTCTAGACCCTTCCAGAGCTGAGATATGGAAACTCAAAATTTCGACCCGAAAAAAAAACGACAGTGTTACCCCTTACGTTTTTTTTCGTTTTTGGGTGAAAAATCAAGTTTCTCCAATCTTCTCAAAACTCTGGATTATGATAGAGGGCCGCGAGACTTCGACCTGAGCGCAAAAATGGAGGCTCTAGACCCTTCCAGAGCTGAGATATGGAAACTCAAAATTTCGACCCGAAAAAAAAAGACGACAGTGTTACCCCTTACGTTTTTTTTCGTTTTTGGGCGAAAAATCAAGTTTCTCCAATCTTCTCAAAACTCTGGATTATGATAGAGGGCCGCGAGACTTCGACCTGAGCGCAAAAATGGAGGCTCTAGACCCTTCCAGAGCTGAGATATCGAAAGTCAAAATTTCGACCCGAAAAAAAAACGACAGTGTTACCCCTTACGTTTTTTTTCGTTTTTGGGTGAAAAATCAAGTTTCTCCAATCTTCTCAAAACTCTGGATTATGATAGAGGGCCGCGAGACTTCGACCTGAGCGCAAAAATGGAGGCTCTAGACCCTTCCAGAGCTGAGATATGGAAACTCAAAATTTCGACCCGAAAAAAAAACGACAGTGTTACCCCTTACGTTTTTTTCGTTTTTGGGCGAAAAATCAAGTTTCTCCAATCTTCTCAAAACTCTGGATTATGATAGAGGGCCGCGAGACTTTGACCTGAGCGCAAAAATGGAGGCTCTAGACCCTTCCAGAGCTGAGATATGGAAACTCAAAATTTCGACCCGAAAAAAAAACCGACAGTGTTACCCCTTACGTTTTTTTTCATTTTCGGGCGAAAAATCAAGTTTCTCCAATCTTCTCAAAACTCTGCATTATGATAGAGGGCCGCGAGACTTCGACCTGAGCGCAAAAATGGAGGCTCTAGACCCTTCCAGAGCTAAGATATGGAAACTCAAAATTTCGACCCGAAAAAAAAACGACAGTGTTACCCCTTACGTTTTTTTTCGTTTTTGAGCGAAAAAACAAGTTTCTCCAATCTTCTCAAAACTCTAGATTATGAAAGAGGGCCGCGAGACTTCGACCTGAGCGCAAAAATGGAGGCTCTAGACCCTTCCAGAGCTGAGATATGGAAACTCAAAATTTCGACCCGAAAAAAAAACGACAGTGTTACCCCTTACGTTTTTTTCCGTTTTTGGGCGAAAAATCAAGTTTCTCCAATCTTCTCAAAACTCTGGATTATGATAGAGGGCCGTGAGACTTCGACCTGAGCGCAAAAATGGAGGCTCTAGACCCTTCCAGAGCTGAGATAATGAAACTCAAAATTTCGACCCGAAAAAAAAAACGACAGTGTTACCCCTTACGTTTTTTTTCGTTTTTGGGTGAAAAATCAAGTTTCTCCAATCTTCTCAAAACTCTGGATTATGATAGAGGGCCGTGAGACTTCGACCTGAGCGCAAAAATGGAGGCTCTAGACCCTTCCAGAGCTGAGATAATGAAACTCAAAATTTCGACCCGAAAAAAAAAACGACAGTGTTACCCCTTACGTTTTTTTTCGTTTTTGGGTGAAAAATCAAGTTTCTCCAATCTTCTCAAAACTCTGGATTATGATAGAGGGCCGCGAGACTTCGACCTGAGCGCAAAAATGGAGGCTCTAGACCCTTCCAGAGCTAAGATATGGAAACTCAAAATTTCGACCCGAAAAAAAAACGACAGTGTTACCCCTTACGTTTTTTTTCGTTTTTGGGCGAAAAATCAAGTTTCTCCAATCTTCTCAAAACTCTAGATTATGAAAGAGGGCCGCGAGACTTCGACCTGAGCGCAAAAATGGAGGCTCTAGACCCTTCCAGAGCTGAGATATGGAAACTCAAAATTTCGACCCGAAAAAAAAACGACAGTGTTACCCCTTACGTTTTTTTCCGTTTTTGGGCGAAAAATCAAGTTTCTCCAATCTTCTCAAAACTCTGGATTATGATAGAGGGCCGTGAGACTTCGACCTGAGCGCAAAAATGGAGGCTCTAGACCCTTCCAGAGCTGAGATAATGAAACTCAAAATTTCGACCCGAAAAAAAAACGACAGTGTTACCCCTTACGTTTTTTTTTCGTTTTTGGGTGAAAAATCAAGTTTCTCCAATCTTCTCAAAACTCTGGATTATGATAGAGGGCCGCGAGACTTCGACCTGAGCGCAAAAATGGAGGCTCTAGACCCTTCCAGAGCTAAGATATGGAAACTCAAAATTTCTACCCGGAAAAAAAACGACAGTGTTACCCCTTACGTTTTTTTCCGTTTTTGGGCGAAAAATCAAGTTTCTCCAATCTTCTCAAAACTCTGGATTATGATAGAGGGCCGTGAGACTTCGACCTGAGCGCAAAAATGGAGGCTCTAGACCCTTCCAGAGCTGAGATAATGAAACTCAAAATTTCGACCCGAAAAAAAAAACGACAGTGTTACCCCTTACGTTTTTTTTCGTTTTTGGGTGAAAAATCAAGTTTCTCCAATCTTCTCAAAACTCTGGATTATGATAGAGGGCCGCGAGACTTCGACCTGAGCGCAAAAATGGAGGCTCTAGACCCTTCCAGAGCTGAGATATGGAAACTCAAAATTTCGACCCGAAAAAAAAACGACAGTGTTACCCCTTACGTTTTTTATCGTTTTTGGGCGAAAAATCAAGTTTCTCCAATCTTCTCAAAACTCTGGATTATGATAGAGTGCCGCGAAACTTCGACCTGAGCGCAAAAATGGAGGCTCTAGACCCTTCCAGAGCTGAGATATGGAAACTCAAAATTTCGACCCGAAAAAAAAACGACAGTGTTACCCCTTACGTTTTTTTTCATTTTTGGGCGAAAAATCAAGTTTCTCCAATCTTCTCAAAACTCTGGATTATGATAGAGGGCCGCGAAACTTCGACCTGAGCGCAAAAATGGAGGCTCTAGACCCTTCCAGAGCTGAGATATGGAAACTCAAAATTTCGACCCGAAAAAAAAAACGACAGTGTTACCCCTTACGTTTTTTTTAGTTTTTGGGTGAAAAATCAAGTTTCTCCAATCTTCTCAAAACTCTGGATTATGATAGAGGGCCGCGAGACTTTGACCTGAGCGCAAAAATGGAGGCTCTAGACCCTTCCAGAGCTGAGATATGGAAACTCAAAATTTCGACCCGAAAAAAAAACGACAGTGTTACCCCTTACGTTTTTTTTTCGTTTTTGGGTGAAAAATCAAGTTTCTCCAATCTTCTCAAAACTCTGGATTATGATAGAGGGCCGCGAGACTTCGACCTGAGCGCAAAAATGGAGGCTCTAGACCCTTCCAGAGCTGAGATATGGAAACTCAAAATTTCGACCCGAAAAAAAAAGACGACAGTGTTACCCCTTACGTTTTTTTTCGTTTTTGGGCGAAAAATCAAGTTTCTCCAATCTTCTCAAAACTCTGGATTATGATAGAGGGCCGCGAGACTTCGACCTGAGCGCAAAAATGGAGGCTCTAGACCCTTCCAGAGCTGAGATATCGAAACTCAAAATTTCGACCCGAAAAAAAAACGACAGTGTTACCCCTTACGTTTTTTTTCGTTTTTGGGTGAAAAATCAAGTTTCTCCAATCTTCTCAAAACTCTGGATTATGATAGAGGGCCGCGAGACTTCGACCTGAGCGCAAAAATGGAGGCTCTAGACCCTTCCAGAGCTGAGATATGGAAACTCAAAATTTCGACCCGAAAAAAAAACGACAGTGTTACCCCTTACGTTTTTTTCGTTTTTGGGCGAAAAATCAAGTTTCTCCAATCTTCTCAAAACTCTGGATTATGATAGAGGGCCGCGAGACTTTGACCTGAGCGCAAAAATGGAGGCTCTAGACCCTTCCAGAGCTGAGATATGGAAACTCAAAATTTCGACCCGAAAAAAAAACCGACAGTGTTACCCCTTACGTTTTTTTTCATTTTCGGGCGAAAAATCAAGTTTCTCCAATCTTCTCAAAACTCTGCATTATGATAGAGGGCCGCGAGACTTCGACCTGAGCGCAAAAATGGAGGCTCTAGACCCTTCCAGAGCTAAGATATGGAAACTCAAAATTTCGACCCGAAAAAAAAACGACAGTGTTACCCCTTACGTTTTTTTTCGTTTTTGAGCGAAAAAACAAGTTTCTTCAATCTTCTCAAAACTCTAGATTATGAAAGAGGGCCGCGAGACTTCGACCTGAGCGCAAAAATGGAGGCTCTAGACCCTTCCAGAGCTGAGATATGGAAACTCAAAATTTCGACCCGAAAAAAAAAAACGACAGTGTTACCCCTTACGTTTTTTTTCGTTTTTGGGCGAAAAATCAAGTTTCTCCAATCTTCTCAAAACTCTGGATTATGATAGAGGGCCGCGAGACTTCGACCTGAGCGCAAAAATGGAGGCTCTAGACCCTTCCAGAGCTGAGATATGGAAACTCAAAATTTCGACCCGAAAAAAAAACGACAGTGTTACCCCTTACGTTTTTTTTCGTTTTTGGGCGAAAAATCAAGTTTCTCCAATCTTCTCAAAACTCTGGATTATGATAGAGTGCCGCGAAACTTCGACCTGAGCGCAAAAATGGAGGCTCTAGACCCTTCCAGAGCTGAGATATGGAAACTCAAAATTTCGACCCGAAAAAAAAACGACAGTGTTACCCCTTACGTTTTTTTTCATTTTTGGGCGAAAAATCAAGTTTCTCCAATCTTCTCAAAACTCTGGATTATGATAGAGGGCCGCGAAACTTCGACCTGAGCGCAAAAATGGAGGCTCTAGACCCTTCCAGAGCTGAGATATGGAAACTCAAAATTTCGACCCGAAAAAAAAAACGACAGTGTTACCCCTTACGTTTTTTTTAGTTTTTGGGTGAAAAATCAAGTTTCTCCAATCTTCTCAAAACTCTGGATTATGATAGAGGGCCGCGAGACTTTGACCTGAGCGCAAAAATGGAGGCTCTAGACCCTTCCAGAGCTGAGATATGGAAACTCAAAATTTCGACCCGAAAAAAAAAGACGACAGTGTTACCCCTTACGTTTTTTTTCGTTTTTGGGCGAAAAATCAAGTTTCTCCAATCTTCTCAAAACTCTGGATTATGATAGAGGGCCGCGAGACTTCGACCTGAGCGCAAAAATGGAGGCTCTAGACCCTTCCAGAGCTGAGATATGGAAACTCAAAATTTCGACCCGAAAAAAAAACGACAGTGTTACCCCTTACGTTTTTTTTCGTTTTTGGGTGAAAAATCAAGTTTCTCCAATCTTCTCAAAACTCTGGATTATGATAGAGGGCCGCGAGACTTCGACCTGAGCGCAAAAATGGAGGCTCTAGACCCTTCCAGAGCTGAGATATGGAAACTCAAAATTTCGACCCGAAAAAAAAACGACAGTGTTACCCCTTACGTTTTTTTTCGTTTTTGGGCGAAAAATCAAGTTTCTCCAATCTTCTCAAAACTCTGGATTATGATAGAGGGCCGCGAGACTTTGACCTGAGCGCAAAAATGGAGGCTCTAGACCCTTCCAGAGCTGAGATATGGAAACTCAAAATTTCGACCCGAAAAAAAAACGACAGTGTTACCCCTTACGTTTTTTTCGTTTTTGGGCGAAAAATCAAGTTTCTCCAATCTTCTCAAAACTCTGGATTATGATAGAGGGCCGCGAGACTTTGACCTGAGCGCAAAAATGGAGGCTCTAGACCCTTCCAGAGCTGAGATATGGAAACTCAAAATTTCGACCCGAAAAAAAAAACGACAGTGTTACCCCTTACGTTTTTTTTCATTTTCGGGCGAAAAATCAAGTTTCTCCAATCTTCTCAAAACTCTGCATTATGATAGAGGGCCGCGAGACTTCGACCTGAGCGCAAAAATGGAGGCTCTAGACCCTTCCAGAGCTAAGATATGGAAACTCAAAATTTCGACCCGAAAAAAAAACGACAGTGTTACCCCTTACGTTTTTTTTCGTTTTTGAGCGAAAAAACAAGTTTCTTCAATCTTCTCAAAACTCTAGATTATGAAAGAGGGCCGCGAGACTTCGACCTGAGCGCAAAAATGGAGGCTCTAGACCCTTCCAGAGCTGAGATATGGAAACTCAAAATTTCGACCCGAAAAAAAAAAACGACAGTGTTACCCCTTACGTTTTTTTTCGTTTTTGGGCGAAAAATCAAGTTTCTCCAATCTTCTCAAAACTCTGGATTATGATAGAGGGCCGCGAGACTTCGACCTGAGCGCAAAAATGGAGGCTCTAGACCCTTCCAGAGCTGAGATATGGAAACTCAAAATTTCGACCCGAAAAAAAAACGACAGTGTTACCCCTTACGTTTTTTTTCGTTTTTGGGCGAAAAATCAAGTTTCTCCAATCTTCTCAAAACTCTGGATTATGATAGAGTGCCGCGAAACTTCGACCTGAGCGCAAAAATGGAGGCTCTAGACCCTTCCAGAGCTGAGATATGGAAACTCAAAATTTCGACCCGAAAAAAAAACGACAGTGTTACCCCTTACGTTTTTTTTCATTTTTGGGCGAAAAATCAAGTTTCTCCAATCTTCTCAAAACTCTGGATTATGATAGAGGGCCGCGAAACTTCGACCTGAGCGCAAAAATGGAGGCTCTAGACCCTTCCAGAGCTGAGATATGGAAACTCAAAATTTCGACCCGAAAAAAAAAACGACAGTGTTACCCCTTACGTTTTTTTTAGTTTTTGGGTGAAAAATCAAGTTTCTCCAATCTTCTCAAAACTCTGGATTATGATAGAGGGCCGCGAGACTTTGACCTGAGCGCAAAAATGGAGGCTCTAGACCCTTCCAGAGCTGAGATATGGAAACTCAAAATTTCGACCCGAAAAAAAAAGACGACAGTGTTACCCCTTACGTTTTTTTTCGTTTTTGGGCGAAAAATCAAGTTTCTCCAATCTTCTCAAAACTCTGGATTATGATAGAGGGCCGCGAGACTTCGACCTGAGCGCAAAAATGGAGGCTCTAGACCCTTCCAGAGCTGAGATATCGAAACTCAAAATTTCGACCCGAAAAAAAAACGACAGTGTTACCCCTTACGTTTTTTTTCGTTTTTGGGTGAAAAATCAAGTTTCTCCAATCTTCTCAAAACTCTGGATTATGATAGAGGGCCGCGAGACTTCGACCTGAGCGCAAAAATGGAGGCTCTAGACCCTTCCAGAGCTGAGATATGGAAACTCAAAATTTCGACCCGAAAAAAAAACGACAGTGTTACCCCTTACGTTTTTTTTCGTTTTTGGGCGAAAAATCAAGTTTCTCCAATCTTCTCAAAACTCTGGATTATGATAGAGGGCCGCGAGACTTTGACCTGAGCGCAAAAATGGAGGCTCTAGACCCTTCCAGAGCTGAGATATGGAAACTCAAAATTTCGACCCGAAAAAAAAAACGACAGTGTTACCCCTTACGTTTTTTTTCATTTTCGGGCGAAAAATCAAGTTTCTCCAATCTTCTCAAAACTCTGCATTATGATAGAGGGCCGCGAGACTTCGACCTGAGCGCAAAAATGGAGGCTCTAGACCCTTCCAGAGCTAAGATATGGAAACTCAAAATTTCGACCCGAAAAAAAAACGACAGTGTTACCCCTTACGTTTTTTTTCGTTTTTGAGCGAAAAAACAAGTTTCTCCAATCTTCTCAAAACTCTAGATTATGAAAGAGGGCCGCGAGACTTCGACCTGAGCGCAAAAATGGAGGCTCTAGACCCTTCCAGAGCTGAGATATGGAAACTCAAAATTTCGACCCGAAAAAAAAACGACAGTGTTACCCCTTACGTTTTTTTCCGTTTTTGGGCGAAAAATCAAGTTTCTCCAATCTTCTCAAAACTCTGGATTATGATAGAGGGCCGTGAGACTTCGACCTGAGCGCAAAAATGGAGGCTCTAGACCCTTCCAGAGCTGAGATAATGAAACTCAAAATTTCGACCCGAAAAAAAAAACGACAGTGTTACCCCTTACGTTTTTTTTCGTTTTTGGGTGAAAAATCAAGTTTCTCCAATCTTCTCAAAACTCTGGATTATGATAGAGGGCCGTGAGACTTCGACCTGAGCGCAAAAATGGAGGCTCTAGACCCTTCCAGAGCTGAGATAATGAAACTCAAAATTTCGACCCGAAAAAAAAACCGACAGTGTTACCCCTTACGTTTTTTTTCGTTTTTGGGTGAAAAATCAAGTTTCTCCAATCTTCTCAAAACTCTGGATTATGATAGAGGGCCGCGAGACTTCGACCTGAGCGCAAAAATGGAGGCTCTAGACCCTTCCAGAGCTAAGATATGGAAACTCAAAATTTCGACCCGAAAAAAAAACGACAGTGTTACCCCTTACGTTTTTTTTCGTTTTTGGGCGAAAAATCAAGTTTCTCCAATCTTCTCAAAACTCTAGATTATGAAAGAGGGCCGCGAGACTTCGACCTGAGCGCAAAAATGGAGGCTCTAGACCCTTCCAGAGCTGAGATATGGAAACTCAAAATTTCGACCCGAAAAAAAAAACGACAGTGTTACCCCTTACGTTTTTTTTCATTTTCGGGCGAAAAATCAAGTTTCTCCAATCTTCTCAAAACTCTGCATTATGATAGAGGGCCGCGAGACTTCGACCTGAGCGCAAAAATGGAGGCTCTAGACCCTTCCAGAGCTAAGATATGGAAACTCAAAATTTCGACCCGAAAAAAAAACGACAGTGTTACCCCTTACGTTTTTTTTCGTTTTTGAGCGAAAAAACAAGTTTCTTCAATCTTCTCAAAACTCTAGATTATGAAAGAGGGCCGCGAGACTTCGACCTGAGCGCAAAAATGGAGGCTCTAGACCCTTCCAGAGCTGAGATATGGAAACTCAAAATTTCGACCCGAAAAAAAAAAAACGACAGTGTTACCCCTTACGTTTTTTTTCGTTTTTGGGCGAAAAATCAAGTTTCTCCAATCTTCTCAAAACTCTGGATTATGATAGAGGGCCGCGAGACTTCGACCTGAGCGCAAAAATGGAGGCTCTAGACCCTTCCAGAGCTGAGATATGGAAACTCAAAATTTCGACCCGAAAAAAAAACGACAGTGTTACCCCTTACGTTTTTTTTCGTTTTTGGGCGAAAAATCAAGTTTCTCCAATCTTCTCAAAACTCTGGATTATGATAGAGTGCCGCGAAACTTCGACCTGAGCGCAAAAATGGAGGCTCTAGACCCTTCCAGAGCTGAGATATGGAAACTCAAAATTTCGACCCGAAAAAAAAACGACAGTGTTACCCCTTACGTTTTTTTTCATTTTTGGGCGAAAAATCAAGTTTCTCCAATCTTCTCAAAACTCTGGATTATGATAGAGGGCCGCGAAACTTCGACCTGAGCGCAAAAATGGAGGCTCTAGACCCTTCCAGAGCTGAGATATGGAAACTCAAAATTTCGACCCGAAAAAAAAAACGACAGTGTTACCCCTTACGTTTTTTTTAGTTTTTGGGTGAAAAATCAAGTTTCTCCAATCTTCTCAAAACTCTGGATTATGATAGAGGGCCGCGAGACTTTGACCTGAGCGCAAAAATGGAGGCTCTAGACCCTTCCAGAGCTGAGATATGGAAACTCAAAATTTCGACCCGAAAAAAAAAGACGACAGTGTTACCCCTTACGTTTTTTTTCGTTTTTGGGCGAAAAATCAAGTTTCTCCAATCTTCTCAAAACTCTGGATTATGATAGAGGGCCGCGAGACTTCGACCTGAGCGCAAAAATGGAGGCTCTAGACCCTTCCAGAGCTGAGATATCGAAACTCAAAATTTCGACCCGAAAAAAAAACGACAGTGTTACCCCTTACGTTTTTTTTCGTTTTTGGGTGAAAAATCAAGTTTCTCCAATCTTCTCAAAACTCTGGATTATGATAGAGGGCCGCGAGACTTCGACCTGAGCGCAAAAATGGAGGCTCTAGACCCTTCCAGAGCTGAGATATGGAAACTCAAAATTTCGACCCGAAAAAAAAACGACAGTGTTACCCCTTACGTTTTTTTTCGTTTTTGGGCGAAAAATCAAGTTTCTCCAATCTTCTCAAAACTCTGGATTATGATAGAGGGCCGCGAGACTTTGACCTGAGCGCAAAAATGGAGGCTCTAGACCCTTCCAGAGCTGAGATATGGAAACTCAAAATTTCGACCCGAAAAAAAAAACGACAGTGTTACCCCTTACGTTTTTTTTCATTTTCGGGCGAAAAATCAAGTTTCTCCAATCTTCTCAAAACTCTGCATTATGATAGAGGGCCGCGAGACTTCGACCTGAGCGCAAAAATGGAGGCTCTAGACCCTTCCAGAGCTAAGATATGGAAACTCAAAATTTCGACCCGAAAAAAAAACGACAGTGTTACCCCTTACGTTTTTTTTCGTTTTTGAGCGAAAAAACAAGTTTCTCCAATCTTCTCAAAACTCTAGATTATGAAAGAGGGCCGCGAGACTTCGACCTGAGCGCAAAAATGGAGGCTCTAGACCCTTCCAGAGCTGAGATATGGAAACTCAAAATTTCGACCCGAAAAAAAAACGACAGTGTTACCCCTTACGTTTTTTTCCGTTTTTGGGCGAAAAATCAAGTTTCTCCAATCTTCTCAAAACTCTGGATTATGATAGAGGGCCGTGAGACTTCGACCTGAGCGCAAAAATGGAGGCTCTAGACCCTTCCAGAGCTGAGATAATGAAACTCAAAATTTCGACCCGAAAAAAAAAACGACAGTGTTACCCCTTACGTTTTTTTTCGTTTTTGGGTGAAAAATCAAGTTTCTCCAATCTTCTCAAAACTCTGGATTATGATAGAGGGCCGTGAGACTTCGACCTGAGCGCAAAAATGGAGGCTCTAGACCCTTCCAGAGCTGAGATAATGAAACTCAAAATTTCGACCCGAAAAAAAAACCGACAGTGTTACCCCTTACGTTTTTTTTCGTTTTTGGGCGAAAAATCAAGTTTCTCCAATCTTCTCAAAACTCTGGATTATGATAGAGGGCCGCGAGACTTTGACCTGAGCGCAAAAATGGAGGCTCTAGACCCTTCCAGAGCTGAGATATGGAAACTCAAAATTTCGACCCGAAAAAAAAACGACAGTGTTACCCCTTACGTTTTTTTTCGTTTTTGGGCGAAAAATCAAGTTTCTCCCATCTTCTCAAAACTCTGGATTATGATAGAGGGCCGCGAGACTTCGACCTGAGCGCAAAAATGGAGGCTCTAGACCCTTCCAGAGCTGAGATATGGAAACTCAAAATTTCGACCCGAAAAAAAAAAACGACAGTGTTACCCCTTACGTTTTTTTTCGTTTTTGGGCGAAAAATCAAGTTTCTCCAATCTTCTCAAAACTCTGGATTATGATAGAGGGCCGCGAGACTTCGACCTGAGCGCAAAAATGGAGGCTCTAGACCCTTCCAGAGCTGAGATATGGAAACTCAAAATTTCGACCCGAAAAAAAAACGACAGTGTTACCCCTTACGTTTTTTTTCGTTTTTGGGCGAAAAATCAAGTTTCTCCAATCTTCTCAAAACTCTGGATTATGATAGAGTGCCGCGAAACTTCGACCTGAGTGCAAAAATGGAGGCTCTAGACCCTTCCAGAGCTGAGATATGGAAACTCAAAATTTCGACCCGAAAAAAAAACGACAGTGTTACCCCTTACGTTTTTTTTCATTTTTGGGCGAAAAATCAAGTTTCTCCAATCTTCTCAAAACTCTGGATTATGATAGAGGGCCGCGAAACTTCGACCTGAGCGCAAAAATGGAGGCTCTAGACCCTTCCAGAGCTGAGATATGGAAACTCAAAATTTCGACCCGAAAAAAAAAACGACAGTGTTACCCCTTACGTTTTTTTTAGTTTTTGGGTGAAAAATCAAGTTTCTCCAATCTTCTCAAAACTCTGGATTATGATAGAGGGCCGCGAGACTTTGACCTGAGCGCAAAAATGGAGGCTCTAGACCCTTCCAGAGCTGAGATATGGAAACTCAAAATTTCGACCCGAAAAAAAAACGACAGTGTTACCCCTTACGTTTTTTTTCGTTTTTGGGTGAAAAATCAAGTTTCTCCAATCTTCTCAAAACTCTGGATTATGATAGAGGGCCGCGAGACTTCGACCTGAGCGCAAAAATGGAGGCTCTAGACCCTTCCAGAGCTGAGATATGGAAACTCAAAATTTCGACCCGAAAAAAAAAGACGACAGTGTTACCCCTTACGTTTTTTTTCATTTTTGGGCGAAAAATCAAGTTTCTCCAATCTTCTCAAAACTCTGGATTATGATAGAGGGCCGCGAGACTTCGACCTGAGCGCAAAAATGGAGGCTCTAGACCCTTCCAGAGCTAAGATATGGAAACTCAAAATTTCGACCCGAAAAAAAAACGACAGTGTTACCCCTTAGGTTTTTTTTCGTTTTTGGGCGAAAAATCAAGTTTCTCCAATCTTCTCAAAACTCTGGATTATGATAGAGGGCCGCGAGACTTCGACCTGAGCGCAAAAATGGAGGCTCTAGACCCTTCCAGAGCTGAGATATGGAAACTCAAAATTTCGACCCGAAAAAGAAAACGACAGTGTTACCCCTTACGTTTTTTTCCGTTTTCGGGCGAAAAATCAAGTTTCTCCAATCTTCTCAAAACTCTGGATTATGATAGAGGGCCGCGAGACTTCGACCTGAGCGCAAAAATGGAGGCTCTAGACCCTTCCAGAGCTGAGATATCGAAACTCAAAATTTCGACCCAAAAAAAAAACGACAGTGTTACCCCTTACGTTTTTTTTCGTTTTTGGGTGAAAAATCAAGTTTCTCCAATCTTCTCAAAACTCTGGATTATGATAGAGGGCCGCGAGACTTCGACCTGAGCGCAAAAATGGAGGCTCTAGACCCTTCCAGAGCTGAGATATGGAAACTCAAAATTTCGACCCGAAAAAAAAACGACAGTGTTACCCCTTACGTTTTTTTTCGTTTTTGGGCGAAAAATCAAGTTTCTCCAATCTTCTCAAAACTCTGGATTATGATAGAGGGCCGCGAGACTTTGACCTGAGCGCAAAAATGGAGGCTCTAGACCCTTCCAGAGCTGAGATATGGAAACTCAAAATTTCGACCCGAAAAAAAAAACGACAGTGTTACCCCTTACGTTTTTTTTCATTTTCGGGCGAAAAATCAAGTTTCTCCAATCTTCTCAAAACTCTGCATTATGATAGAGGGCCGCGAGACTTCGACCTGAGCGCAAAAATGGAGGCTCTAGACCCTTCCAGAGCTAAGATATGGAAACTCAAAATTTCGACCCGAAAAAAAAACGACAGTGTTACCCCTTACGTTTTTTTTCGTTTTTGAGCGAAAAAACAAGTTTCTCCAATCTTCTCAAAACTCTAGATTATGAAAGAGGGCCGCGAGACTTCGACCTGAGCGCAAAAATGGAGGCTCTAGACCCTTCCAGAGCTGAGATATCGAAACTCAAAATTTCGACCCAAAAAAAAAAACGACAGTGTTACCCCTTACGTTTTTTTTAGTTTTTGGGCGAAAAATCAAGTTTCTCCAATCTTCTCAAAACTCTGGATTATGATAGAGGGCCGCGAGACTTCGACCTGAGCGCAAAAATGGAGGCTCTAGACCCTTCCAGAGCTGAGATATGGAAACTCAAAATTTCGACCCGAAAAAAAAACGACAGTGTTACCCCTTACGTTTTTTTCCGTTTTTGGGCGAAAAATCAAGTTTCTCCAATCTTCTCAAAACTCTGGATTATGATAGAGGGCCGTGAGACTTCGACCTGAGCGCAAAAATGGAGGCTCTAGACCCTTCCAGAGCTGAGATAATGAAACTCAAAATTTCGACCCGAAAAAAAAAACGACAGTGTTACCCCTTACGTTTTTTTTCGTTTTTGGGTGAAAAATCAAGTTTCTCCAATCTTCTCAAAACTCTGGATTATGATAGAGGGCCGTGAGACTTCGACCTGAGCGCAAAAATGGAGGCTCTAGACCCTTCCAGAGCTGAGATAATGAAACTCAAAATTTCGACCCGAAAAAAAAAACGACAGTGTTACCCCTTACGTTTTTTTTCGTTTTTGGGTGAAAAATCAAGTTTCTCCAATCTTCTCAAAACTCTGGATTATGATAGAGGGCCGCGAGACTTCGACCTGAGCGCAAAAATGGAGGCTCTAGACCCTTCCAGAGCTAAGATATGGAAACTCAAAATTTCGACCCGAAAAAAAAACGACAGTGTTACCCCTTACGTTTTTTTTCGTTTTTGGGCGAAAAATCAAGTTTCTCCAATCTTCTCAAAACTCTAGATTATGAAAGAGGGCCGCGAGACTTCGACCTGAGCGCAAAAATGGAGGCTCTAGACCCTTCCAGAGCTGAGATATGGAAACTCAAAATTTCGACCCGAAAAAAAAAACGACAGTGTTACCCCTTACGTTTTTTTCCGTTTTTGGGCGAAAAATCAAGTTTCTCCAATCTTCTCAAAACTCTGGATTATGATAGAGGGCCGTGAGACTTCGACCTGAGCGCAAAAATGGAGGCTCTAGACCCTTCCAGAGCTGAGATAATGAAACTCAAAATTTCGACCCGAAAAAAAAACGACAGTGTTACCCCTTACGTTTTTTTTTCGTTTTTGGGTGAAAAATCAAGTTTCTCCAATCTTCTCAAAACTCTGGATTATGATAGAGGGCCGCGAGACTTCGACCTGAGCGCAAAAATGGAGGCTCTAGACCCTTCCAGAGCTAAGATATGGAAACTCAAAATTTCGACCCGAAAAAAAAACGACAGTGTTACCCCTTACGTTTTTTTTTCGTTTTTGGGCGAAAAATCAAGTTTCTCCAATCTTCTCAAAACTCTAGATTATGAAAGAGGGCCGCGAGACTTCGACCTGAGCGCAAAAATGGAGGCTCTAGACCCTTCCAGAGCTGAGATATGGAAACTCAAAATTTCGACCCGAAAAAAAAACGACAGTGTTACCCCTTACGTTTTTTTTCGTTTTTGGGTGAAAAATCAAGTTTCTCCAATCTTCTCAAAACTCTGGATTATGATAGAGGGCCGCGAGACTTCGACCTGAGCGCAAAAATGGAGGCTCTAGACCCTTCCAGAGCTAAGATATGGAAACTCAAAATTTCGACCCGAAAAAAAAACGACAGTGTTACCCCTTACGTTTTTTTTCGTTTTTGGGCGAAAAATCAAGTTTCTCCAATCTTCTCAAAACTCTAGATTATGAAAGAGGGCCGCGAGACTTCGACCTGAGCGCAAAAATGGAGGCTCTAGACCCTTCCAGAGCTGAGATATGGAAACTCAAAATTTCGACCCGAAAAAAAAAACGACAGTGTTACCCCTTACGTTTTTTTTCGTTTTTGGGTGAAAAATCAAGTTTCTCCAATCTTCTCAAAACTCTGGATTATGATAGAGGAACGCGAGACTTCGACCTGAGCGCAAAAATGGAGGCTCTAGACCCTTCCAGAGCTAAGATATGGAAACTCAAAATTTCGACCCGAAAAAAAACCGACAGTGTTACCCCTTACGTTTTTTTTCGTTTTTGGGCGAAAAATCAAGTTTCTCCAATCTTCTCAAAACTCTGGATTATGATAGAGGGCCGCGAGACTTTGACCTGAGCGCAAAAATGGAGGCTCTAGACCCTTCCAGAGCTGAGATATGGAAACTCAAAATTTCGACCCGAAAAAAAAACGACAGTGTTACCCCTTACGTTTTTTTTCGTTTTTGGGCGAAAAATCAAGTTTCTCCCATCTTCTCAAAACTCTGGATTATGATAGAGGGCCGCGAGACTTCGACCTGAGCGCAAAAATGGAGGCTCTAGACCCTTCCAGAGCTGAGATATGGAAACTCAAAATTTCGACCCGAAAAAAAAAAACGACAGTGTTACCCCTTACGTTTTTTTTCGTTTTTGGGCGAAAAATCAAGTTTCTCCAATCTTCTCAAAACTCTGGATTATGATAGAGGGCCGCGAGACTTCGACCTGAGCGCAAAAATGGAGGCTCTAGACCCTTCCAGAGCTGAGATATGGAAACTCAAAATTTCGACCCGAAAAAAAAACGACAGTGTTACCCCTTACGTTTTTTTTCGTTTTTGGGCGAAAAATCAAGTTTCTCCAATCTTCTCAAAACTCTGGATTATGATAGAGTGCCGCGAAACTTCGACCTGAGTGCAAAAATGGAGGCTCTAGACCCTTCCAGAGCTGAGATATGGAAACTCAAAATTTCGACCCGAAAAAAAAACGACAGTGTTACCCCTTACGTTTTTTTTCATTTTTGGGCGAAAAATCAAGTTTCTCCAATCTTCTCAAAACTCTGGATTATGATAGAGGGCCGCGAAACTTCGACCTGAGCGCAAAAATGGAGGCTCTAGACCCTTCCAGAGCTGAGATATGGAAACTCAAAATTTCGACCCGAAAAAAAAAACGACAGTGTTACCCCTTACGTTTTTTTTAGTTTTTGGGTGAAAAATCAAGTTTCTCCAATCTTCTCAAAACTCTGGATTATGATAGAGGGCCGCGAGACTTTGACCTGAGCGCAAAAATGGAGGCTCTAGACCCTTCCAGAGCTGAGATATGGAAACTCAAAATTTCGACCCGAAAAAAAAACGACAGTGTTACCCCTTACGTTTTTTTTCGTTTTTGGGTGAAAAATCAAGTTTCTCCAATCTTCTCAAAACTCTGGATTATGATAGAGGGCCGCGAGACTTCGACCTGAGCGCAAAAATGGAGGCTCTAGACCCTTCCAGAGCTGAGATATGGAAACTCAAAATTTCGACCCGAAAAAAAAAGACGACAGTGTTACCCCTTACGTTTTTTTTCATTTTTGGGCGAAAAATCAAGTTTCTCCAATCTTCTCAAAACTCTGGATTATGATAGAGGGCCGCGAGACTTCGACCTGAGCGCAAAAATGGAGGCTCTAGACCCTTCCAGAGCTAAGATATGGAAACTCAAAATTTCGACCCGAAAAAAAAACGACAGTGTTACCCCTTAGGTTTTTTTTCGTTTTTGGGCGAAAAATCAAGTTTCTCCAATCTTCTCAAAACTCTGGATTATGATAGAGGGCCGCGAGACTTCGACCTGAGCGCAAAAATGGAGGCTCTAGACCCTTCCAGAGCTGAGATATGGAAACTCAAAATTTCGACCCGAAAAAGAAAACGACAGTGTTACCCCTTACGTTTTTTTCCGTTTTCGGGCGAAAAATCAAGTTTCTCCAATCTTCTCAAAACTCTGGATTATGATAGAGGGCCGCGAGACTTCGACCTGAGCGCAAAAATGGAGGCTCTAGACCCTTCCAGAGCTGAGATATCGAAACTCAAAATTTCGACCCAAAAAAAAAACGACAGTGTTACCCCTTACGTTTTTTTTCGTTTTTGGGTGAAAAATCAAGTTTCTCCAATCTTCTCAAAACTCTGGATTATGATAGAGGGCCGCGAGACTTCGACCTGAGCGCAAAAATGGAGGCTCTAGACCCTTCCAGAGCTGAGATATGGAAACTCAAAATTTCGACCCGAAAAAAAAACGACAGTGTTACCCCTTACGTTTTTTTTCGTTTTTGGGCGAAAAATCAAGTTTCTCCAATCTTCTCAAAACTCTGGATTATGATAGAGGGCCGCGAGACTTTGACCTGAGCGCAAAAATGGAGGCTCTAGACCCTTCCAGAGCTGAGATATGGAAACTCAAAATTTCGACCCGAAAAAAAAAACGACAGTGTTACCCCTTACGTTTTTTTTCATTTTCGGGCGAAAAATCAAGTTTCTCCAATCTTCTCAAAACTCTGCATTATGATAGAGGGCCGCGAGACTTCGACCTGAGCGCAAAAATGGAGGCTCTAGACCCTTCCAGAGCTAAGATATGGAAACTCAAAATTTCGACCCGAAAAAAAAACGACAGTGTTACCCCTTACGTTTTTTTTCGTTTTTGAGCGAAAAAACAAGTTTCTCCAATCTTCTCAAAACTCTAGATTATGAAAGAGGGCCGCGAGACTTCGACCTGAGCGCAAAAATGGAGGCTCTAGACCCTTCCAGAGCTGAGATATCGAAACTCAAAATTTCGACCCAAAAAAAAAACGACAGTGTTACCCCTTACGTTTTTTTTAGTTTTTGGGCGAAAAATCAAGTTTCTCCAATCTTCTCAAAACTCTGGATTATGATAGAGGGCCGCGAGACTTCGACCTGAGCGCAAAAATGGAGGCTCTAGACCCTTCCAGAGCTGAGATATGGAAACTCAAAATTTCGACCCGAAAAAAAAACGACAGTGTTACCCCTTACGTTTTTTTCCGTTTTTGGGCGAAAAATCAAGTTTCTCCAATCTTCTCAAAACTCTGGATTATGATAGAGGGCCGTGAGACTTCGACCTGAGCGCAAAAATGGAGGCTCTAGACCCTTCCAGAGCTGAGATAATGAAACTCAAAATTTCGACCCGAAAAAAAAAACGACAGTGTTACCCCTTACGTTTTTTTTCGTTTTTGGGTGAAAAATCAAGTTTCTCCAATCTTCTCAAAACTCTGGATTATGATAGAGGGCCGTGAGACTTCGACCTGAGCGCAAAAATGGAGGCTCTAGACCCTTCCAGAGCTGAGATAATGAAACTCAAAATTTCGACCCGAAAAAAAAAACGACAGTGTTACCCCTTACGTTTTTTTTCGTTTTTGGGTGAAAAATCAAGTTTCTCCAATCTTCTCAAAACTCTGGATTATGATAGAGGGCCGCGAGACTTCGACCTGAGCGCAAAAATGGAGGCTCTAGACCCTTCCAGAGCTAAGATATGGAAACTCAAAATTTCGACCCGAAAAAAAAACGACAGTGTTACCCCTTACGTTTTTTTTCGTTTTTGGGCGAAAAATCAAGTTTCTCCAATCTTCTCAAAACTCTAGATTATGAAAGAGGGCCGCGAGACTTCGACCTGAGCGCAAAAATGGAGGCTCTAGACCCTTCCAGAGCTGAGATATGGAAACTCAAAATTTCGACCCGAAAAAAAAAACGACAGTGTTACCCCTTACGTTTTTTTCCGTTTTTGGGCGAAAAATCAAGTTTCTCCAATCTTCTCAAAACTCTGGATTATGATAGAGGGCCGTGAGACTTCGACCTGAGCGCAAAAATGGAGGCTCTAGACCCTTCCAGAGCTGAGATAATGAAACTCAAAATTTCGACCCGAAAAAAAAACGACAGTGTTACCCCTTACGTTTTTTTTTCGTTTTTGGGTGAAAAATCAAGTTTCTCCAATCTTCTCAAAACTCTGGATTATGATAGAGGGCCGCGAGACTTCGACCTGAGCGCAAAAATGGAGGCTCTAGACCCTTCCAGAGCTAAGATATGGAAACTCAAAATTTCGACCCGAAAAAAAAACGACAGTGTTACCCCTTACGTTTTTTTTTCGTTTTTGGGCGAAAAATCAAGTTTCTCCAATCTTCTCAAAACTCTAGATTATGAAAGAGGGCCGCGAGACTTCGACCTGAGCGCAAAAATGGAGGCTCTAGACCCTTCCAGAGCTGAGATATGGAAACTCAAAATTTCGACCCGAAAAAAAAACGACAGTGTTACCCCTTACGTTTTTTTCCGTTTTTGGGCGAAAAATCAAGTTTCTCCAATCTTCTCAAAACTCTGGATTATGATAGAGGGCCGTGAGACTTCGACCTGAGCGCAAAAATGGAGGCTCTAGACCCTTCCAGAGCTGAGATAATGAAACTCAAAATTTCGACCCGAAAAAAAAAACGACAGTGTTACCCCTTACGTTTTTTTTCGTTTTTGGGTGAAAAATCAAGTTTCTCCAATCTTCTCAAAACTCTGGATTATGATAGAGGGCCGCGAGACTTCGACCTGAGCGCAAAAATGGAGGCTCTAGACCCTTCCAGAGCTAAGATATGGAAACTCAAAATTTCGACCCGAAAAAAAAACGACAGTGTTACCCCTTACGTTTTTTTCCGTTTTTGGGCGAAAAATCAAGTTTCTCCAATCTTCTCAAAACTCTGGATTATGATAGAGGGCCGTGAGACTTCGACCTGAGCGCAAAAATGGAGGCTCTAGACCCTTCCAGAGCTGAGATAATGAAACTCAAAATTTCGACCCGAAAAAAAAAAGGACAGTGTTACCCCTTACGTTTTTTTCCGTTTTTGGGCGAAAAATCAAGTTTCTCCAATCTTCTCAAAACTCTGGATTATGATAGAGGGCCGTGAGACTTCGACCTGAGCGCAAAAATGGAGGCTCTAGACCCTTCCAGAGCTAAGATATGGAAACTCAAAATTTCGACCCGAAAAAAAAACGACAGTGTTACCCCTTACGTTTTTTTTCGTTTTTGGGCGAAAAATCAAGTTTCTCCAATCTTCTCAAAACTCTAGATTATGAAAGAGGGCCGCGAGACTTCGACCTGAGCGCAAAAATGGAGGCTCTAGACCCTTCCAGAGCTGAGATATGGAAACTCAAAATTTCTACCCGGAAAAAAAACGACAGTGTTACCCCTTACGTTTTTTTCCGTTTTTGGGCGAAAAATCAAGTTTCTCCAATCTTCTCAAAACTCTGGATTATGATAGAGGGCCGTGAGACTTCGACCTGAGCGCAAAAATGGAGGCTCTAGACCCTTCCAGAGCTGAGATAATGAAACTCAAAATTTCGACCCGAAAAAAAAAACGACAGTGTTACCCCTTACGTTTTTTTTCGTTTTTGGGTGAAAAATCAAGTTTCTCCAATCTTCTCAAAACTCTGGATTATGATAGAGGAACGCGAGACTTCGACCTGAGCGCAAAAATGGAGGCTCTAGACCCTTCCAGAGCTAAGATATGGAAACTCAAAATTTCGACCCGAAAAAAAACCGACAGTGTTACCCCTTACGTTTTTTTTCGTTTTTGGGCGAAAAATCAAGTTTCTCCAATCTTCTCAAAACTCTGGATTATGATAGAGGGCCGCGAGACTTCGACCTGAGCGCAAAAATGGAGGCTCTAGACCCTTCCAGAGCTGAGATATGGAAACTCAAAATTTCGACCCGAAAAAAAAAACGACAGTGTTACCCCTTACGTTTTTTTTCGTTTTTGGGCGAAAAATCAAGTTTCTCCAATCTTCTCAAAACTCTGGATTATGATAGAGGGCCGCGAGACTTCGACCTGAGCGCAAAAATGGAGGCTCTAGACCCTTCCAGAGCTGAGATATGGAAACTCAAAATTTCGACCCGAAAAAAAAAACGACAGTGTTACCCCTTACGTTTTTTTTCGTTTTTGGGCGAAAAATCAAGTTTCTCCAATCTTCTCAAAACTCTGGATTATGATAGAGGGCCGCGAGACTTCGACCTGAGCGCAAAAATGGAGGCTCTAGACCCTTCCAGAGCTGAGATATGGAAACTCAAAATTTCGACCCGAAAAAAAAACGACAGTGTTACCCCTTACGTTTTTTTTCGTTTTTGGGCGAAAAATGAAGTTTCCCCAATCTTCTCAAAACTCTGGATTATGATAGAGTGCCGCGAAACTTCGACCTGAGCGCAAAAATGGAGGCTCTAGACCCTTCCAGAGCTGAGATATGGAAACTCAAAATTTCGACCCGAAAAAAAAAACGACAGTGTTACCCCTTACGTTTTTTTCCGTTTTCGGGCGAAAAATCAAGTTTCTCCAATCTTCTCAAAACTCTGGATTATGATAGAGGGCCGCGAGACTTCGACCTGAGCGCAAAAATGGAGGCTCTAGACCCTTCCAGAGCTGAGATATCGAAACTTAAAATTTCGACCCGAAAAAAAAACGACAGTGTTACCACTTACGTTTTTTTTCGTTTTTGGGTGAAAAATCAAGTTTCTCCAATCTTCTCAAAACTCTGGATTATGATAGAGGGCCGCGAGACTTCGACCTGAGCGCAAAAATGGAGGCTCTAGACCCTTCCAGAGCTGAGATATGGAAACTCAAAATTTCGACCCGAAAAAAAAAACGACAGTGTTACCCCTTACGTTTTTTTTCGTTTTTGGGCGAAAAATCAAGTTTCTCCAATCTTCTCAAAACTCTGGATTATGATAGAGGGCCGCGAGACTTTGACCTGAGCGCAAAAATGGAGGCTCTAGACCCTTCCAGAGCTGAGATATGGAAACTCAAAATTTCGACCCGAAAAAAAAAACGACAGTGTTACCCCTTACGTTTTTTTTTCATTTTCGGGCGAAAAATCAAGTTTCTCCAATCTTCTCAAAACTCTGCATTATGATAGAGGGCCGCGAGACTTCGACCTGAGCGCAAAAATGGAGGCTCTAGACCCTTCCAGAGCTAAGATATGGAAACTCAAAATTTCGACCCGAAAAAAAAACGACAGTGTTACCCCTTACGTTTTTTTTCGTTTTTGGGCGAAAAATCAAGTTTCTCCAATCTTCTCAAAACTCTAGATTATGAAAGAGGGCCGCGAGACTTCGACCTGAGCGCAAAAATGGAGGCTCTAGACCCTTCCAGAGCTGAGATATGGAAACTCAAAATTTCGACCCGAAAAAAAAACCGACAGTGTTACCCCTTACGTTTTTTTCCGTTTTTGGGCGAAAAATCAAGTTTCTCCAATCTTCTCAAAACTCTGGATTATGATAGAGGGCCGTGAGACTTCGACCTGAGCGCAAAAATGGAGGCTCTAGACCCTTCCAGAGCTGAGATAATGAAACTCAAAATTTCGACCCGAAAAAAAAAACGACAGTGTTACCCCTTACGTTTTTTTTCGTTTTTGGGTGAAAAATCAAGTTTCTCCAATCTTCTCAAAACTCTGGATTATGATAGAGGGCCGCGAGACTTCGACCTGAGCGCAAAAATGGAGGCTCTAGACCCTTCCAGAGCTGAGATATGGAAACTCAAAATTTCGACCCGAAAAAAAAAACGACAGTGTTACCCCTTACGTTTTTTTTCGTTTTTGGGCGAAAAATCAAGTTTCTCCAATCTTCTCAAAACTCTGGATTATGATAGAGGGCCGCGAGACTTTGACCTGAGCGCAAAAATGGAGGCTCTAGACCCTTCCAGAGCTGAGATATGGAAACTCAAAATTTCGACCCGAAAAAAAAAACGACAGTGTTACCCCTTACGTTTTTTTTCATTTTCGGGCGAAAAATCAAGTTTCTCCAATCTTCTCAAAACTCTGCATTATGATAGAGGGCCGCGAGACTTCGACCTGAGCGCAAAAATGGAGGCTCTAGACCCTTCCAGAGCTAAGATATGGAAACTCAAAATTTCGACCCGAAAAAAAAACGACAGTGTTACCCCTTACGTTTTTTTTCGTTTTTGGGCGAAAAATCAAGTTTCTCCAATCTTCTCAAAACTCTAGATTATGAAAGAGGGCCGCGAGACTTCGACCTGAGCGCAAAAATGGAGGCTCTAGACCCTTCCAGAGCTGAGATATGGAAACTCAAAATTTCGACCCGAAAAAAAAAACGACAGTTACCCCTTACGTTTTTTTCCGTTTTTGGGCGAAAAATCAAGTTTCTCCAATCTTCTCAAAACTCTGGATTATGATAGAGGGCCGTGAGACTTCGACCTGAGCGCAAAAATGGAGGCTCTAGACCCTTCCAGAGCTGAGATAATGAAACTTAAAATTTCGACCCGAAAAAAAAAACGACAGTGTTACCCCTTACGTTTTTTTTCGTTTTTGGGTGAAAAATCAAGTTTCTCCAATCTTCTCAAAACTCTGGATTATGATAGAGGGCCGCGAGACTTCGACCTGAGCGCAAAAATGGAGGCTCTAGACCCTTCCAGAGCTAAGATATGGAAACTCAAAATTTCGACCCGAAAAAAAAACGACAGTGTTACCCCTTACGTTTTTTTCCGTTTTTGGGCGAAAAATCAAGTTTCTCCAATCTTCTCAAAACTCTGGATTATGATAGAGGGCCGTGAGACTTCGACCTGAGCGCAAAAATGGAGGCTCTAGACCCTTCCAGAGCTGAGATAATGAAACTCAAAATTTCGACCCGAAAAAAAAACGACAGTGTTACCCCTTACGTTTTTTTCCGTTTTTGGGCGAAAAATCAAGTTTCTCCAATCTTCTCAAAACTCTGGATTATGATAGAGGGCCGTGAGACTTCGACCTGAGCGCAAAAATGGAGGCTCTAGACCCTTCCAGAGCTGAGATAATGAAACTCAAAATTTCGACCCGAAAAAAAAAACGACAGTGTTACCCCTTACGTTTTTTTTCGTTTTTGGGTGAAAAATCAAGTTTCTCCAATCTTCTCAAAACTCTGGATTATGATAGAGGGCCGCGAGACTTCGACCTGAGCGCAAAAATGGAGGCTCTAGACCCTTCCAGAGCTAAGATATGGAAACTCAAAATTTCGACCCGAAAAAAAAACGACAGTGTTACCCCTTACGTTTTTTTCCGTTTTTGGGCGAAAAATCAAGTTTCTCCAATCTTCTCAAAACTCTGGATTATGATAGAGGGCCGTGAGACTTCGACCTGAGCGCAAAAATGGAGGCTCTAGACCCTTCCAGAGCTGAGATAATGAAACTCAAAATTTCGACCCGAAAAAAAAAACGACAGTGTTACCCCTTACGTTTTTTTCCGTTTTTGGGCGAAAAATCAAGTTTCTCCAATCTTCTCAAAACTCTGGATTATGATAGAGGGCCGTGAGACTTCGACCTGAGCGCAAAAATGGAGGCTCTAGACCCTTCCAGAGCTGAGATAATGAAACTCAAAATTTCGACCCGAAAAAAAAAACGACAGTGTTACCCCTTACGTTTTTTTTCGTTTTTGGGTGAAAAATCAAGTTTCTCCAATCTTCTCAAAACTCTGGATTATGATAGAGGAACGCGAGACTTCGACCTGAGCGCAAAAATGGAGGCTCTAGACCCTTCCAGAGCTAAGATATGGAAACTCAAAATTTCGACCCGAAAAAAAACCGACAGTGTTACCCCTTACGTTTTTTTTCGTTTTTGGGCGAAAAATCAAGTTTCTCCAATCTTCTCAAAACTCTGGATTATGATAGAGGGCCGCGAGACTTTGACCTGAGCGCAAAAATGGAGGCTCTAGACCCTTCCAGAGCTGAGATATGGAAACTCAAAATTTCGACCCGAAAAAAAAACGACAGTGTTACCCCTTACGTTTTTTTTCGTTTTTGGGGGAAAAATCAAGTTTCTCCAATCTTCTCAAAACTCTGGATTATGATAGAGGGCCGCGAGACTTCGACCTGAGCGCAAAAATGGAGGCTCTAGACCCTTCCAGAGCTGAGATATGGAAACTCAAAATTTCGACCCGAAAAAAAAACGACAGTGTTACCCCTTACGTTTTTTTTCGTTTTTGGGCGAAAAATCAAGTTTCTCCAATCTTCTCAAAACTCTGGATTATGATAGAGGGCCGCGAGACTTCGACCTGAGCGCAAAAATGGAGGCTCTAGACCCTTCCAGAGCTGAGATATGGAAACTCAAAATTTCGACCCGAAAAAAAACCGACAGTGTTACCCCTTACGTTTTTTTTCGTTTTTGGGTGAAAAATCAAGTTTCTCCAATCTTCTCAAAACTCTGGATTATGATAGAGGAACGCGAGACTTCGACCTGAGCGCAAAAATGGAGGCTCTAGACCCTTCCAGAGCTAAGATATGGAAACTCAAAATTTCGACCCGAAAAAAAACCGACAGTGTTACCCCTTACGTTTTTTTTCGTTTTTGGGCGAAAAATCAAGTTTCTCCAATCTTCTCAAAACTCTGGATTATGATAGAGGGCCGCGAGACTTTGACCTGAGCGCAAAAATGGAGGCTCTAGACCCTTCCAGAGCTGAGATATGGAAACTCAAAATTTCGACCCGAAAAAAAAACGACAGTGTTACCCCTTACGTTTTTTTTCGTTTTTGGGGGAAAAATCAAGTTTCTCCAATCTTCTCAAAACTCTGGATTATGATAGAGGGCCGCGAGACTTCGACCTGAGCGCAAAAATGGAGGCTCTAGACCCTTCCAGAGCTGAGATATGGAAACTCAAAATTTCGACCCGAAAAAAAAACGACAGTGTTACCCCTTACGTTTTTTTTCGTTTTTGGGCGAAAAATCAAGTTTCTCCAATCTTCTCAAAACTCTGGATTATGATAGAGGGCCGCGAGACTTCGACCTGAGCGCAAAAATGGAGGCTCTAGACCCTTCCAGAGCTGAGATATGGAAACTCAAAATTTCGACCCGAAAAAAAACCGACAGTGTTACCCCTTACGTTTTTTTTCGTTTTTGGGCGAAAAATCAAGTTTCTCCAATCTTCTCAAAACTCTGGATTATGATAGAGGGCCGCGAGACTTCGACCTGAGCGCAAAAATGGAGGCTCTAGACCCTTCCAGAGCTGAGATATGGAAACTCAAAATTTCGACCCGAAAAAAAAAACGACAGTGTTACCCCTTACGTTTTTTTTCGTTTTTGGGCGAAAAATCAAGTTTCTCCAATCTTCTCAAAACTCTGGATTATGATAGAGTGCCGCGAAACTTCGACCTGAGCGCAAAAATGGAGGCTCTAGACCCTTCCAGAGCTGAGATATGGAAACTCAAAATTTCGACCCGAAAAAAAAACGACAGTGTTACCCCTTACGTTTTTTTTCATTTTTGGGCGAAAAATCAAGTTTCTCCAATCTTCTCAAAACTCTGGATTATGATAGAGGGCCGCGAAACTTCGACCTGAGCGCAAAAATGGAGGCTCTAGACCCTTCCAGAGCTGAGATATGGAAACTCAAAATTTCGACCCGAAAAAAAAAACGACAGTGTTACCCCTTACGTTTTTTTTAGTTTTTGGGTGAAAAATCAAGTTTCTCCAATCTTCTCAAAACTCTGGATTATGATAGAGGGCCGCGAAACTTCGACCTGAGCGCAAAAATGGAGGCTCTAGACCCTTCCAGAGCTGAGATATGGAAACTCAAAATTTCGACCCGAAAAAAAAACGACAGTGTTACCCCTTACGTTTTTTTTCGTTTTTGGGCGAAAAATCAAGTTTCTCCAATCTTCTCAAAACTCTGGATTATGATAGAGGGCCGCGAGACTTCGACCTGAGCGCAAAAATGGAGGCTCTAGACCCTTCCAGAGCTGAGATATGGAAACTCAAAATTTCGACCCGAAAAAAAAAACGACAGTGTTACCCCTTACGTTTTTTTTCGTTTTTGGGCGAAAAATCAAGTTTCTCCAATCTTCTCAAAACTCTGGATTATGATAGAGGGCCGCGAGACTTCGACCTGAGCGCAAAAATGGAGGCTCTAGACCCTTCCAGAGCTGAGATATGGAAACTCAAAATTTCGACCCGAAAAAAAAACGACAGTGTTACCCCTTACGTTTTTTTTCGTTTTTGGGCGAAAAATCAAGTTTCTCCAATCTTCTCAAAACTCTGGATTATGATAGAGTGCCGCGAAACTTCGACCTGAGCGCAAAAATGGAGGCTCTAGACCCTTCCAGAGCTGAGATATGGAAACTCAAAATTTCGACCCGAAAAAAAAACGACAGTGTTACCCCTTACGTTTTTTTTCATTTTTGGGCGAAAAATCAAGTTTCTCCAATCTTCTCAAAACTCTGGATTATGATAGAGTGCCGCGAAACTTCGACCTGAGCGCAAAAATGGAGGCTCTAGACCCTTCCAGAGCTGAGATATGGAAACTCAAAATTTCGACCCGAAAAAAAAAACGACAGTTACCCCTTATGTTTTTTTCCGTTTTTGGGCGAAAAATCAAGTTTCTCCAATCTTCTCAAAACTCTGGATTATGATAGAGGGCCGTGAGACTTCGACCTGAGCGCAAAAATGGAGGCTCTAGACCCTTCCAGAGCTGAGATAATGAAACTTAAAATTTCGACCCGAAAAAAAAAACGACAGTGTTACCCCTTACGTTTTTTTTCGTTTTTGGGTGAAAAATCAAGTTTCTCCAATCTTCTCAAAACTCTGGATTATGATAGAGGGCCGCGAGACTTCGACCTGAGCGCAAAAATGGAGGCTCTAGACCCTTCCAGAGCTAAGATATGGAAACTCAAAATTTCGACCCGAAAAAAAAACGACAGTGTTACCCCTTACGTTTTTTTCCGTTTTTGGGCGAAAAATCAAGTTTCTCCAATCTTCTCAAAACTCTGGATTATGATAGAGGGCCGTGAGACTTCGACCTGAGCGCAAAAATGGAGGCTCTAGACCCTTCCAGAGCTGAGATAATGAAACTCAAAATTTCGACCCAAAAAAAAAACGACAGTGTTACCCCTTACGTTTTTTTCCGTTTTTGGGCGAAAAATCAAGTTTCTCCAATCTTCTCAAAACTCTGGATTATGATAGAGGGCCGTGAGACTTCGACCTGAGCGCAAAAATGGAGGCTCTAGACCCTTCCAGAGCTGAGATAATGAAACTCAAAATTTCGACCCGAAAAAAAAAACGACAGTGTTACCCCTTACGTTTTTTTTCGTTTTTGGGTGAAAAATCAAGTTTCTCCAATCTTCTCAAAACTCTGGATTATGATAGAGGGCCGCGAGACTTCGACCTGAGCGCAAAAATGGAGGCTCTAGACCCTTCCAGAGCTAAGATATGGAAACTCAAAATTTCGACCCGAAAAAAAAACGACAGTGTTACCCCTTACGTTTTTTTCCGTTTTTGGGCGAAAAATCAAGTTTCTCCAATCTTCTCAAAACTCTGGATTATGATAGAGGGCCGTGAGACTTCGACCTGAGCGCAAAAATGGAGGCTCTAGACCCTTCCAGAGCTGAGATAATGAAACTCAAAATTTCGACCCGAAAAAAAAAACGACAGTGTTACCCCTTACGTTTTTTTTCGTTTTTGGGTGAAAAATCAAGTTTCTCCAATCTTCTCAAAACTCTGGATTATGATAGAGGAACGCGAGACTTCGACCTGAGCGCAAAAATGGAGGCTCTAGACCCTTCCAGAGCTAAGATATGGAAACTCAAAATTTCGACCCGAAAAAAAACCGACAGTGTTACCCCTTACGTTTTTTTTCGTTTTTGGGCGAAAAATCAAGTTTCTCCAATCTTCTCAAAACTCTGGATTATGATAGAGGGCCGCGAGACTTTGACCTGAGCGCAAAAATGGAGGCTCTAGACCCTTCCAGAGCTGAGATATGGAAACTCAAAATTTCGACCCGAAAAAAAAACGACAGTGTTACCCCTTACGTTTTTTTTCGTTTTTGGGGGAAAAATCAAGTTTCTCCAATCTTCTCAAAACTCTGGATTATGATAGAGGGCCGCGAGACTTCGACCTGAGCGCAAAAATGGAGGCTCTAGACCCTTCCAGAGCTGAGATATGGAAACTCAAAATTTCGACCCGAAAAAAAAACGACAGTGTTACCCCTTACGTTTTTTTTCGTTTTTGGGCGAAAAATCAAGTTTCTCCAATCTTCTCAAAACTCTGGATTATGATAGAGGGCCGCGAGACTTCGACCTGAGCGCAAAAATGGAGGCTCTAGACCCTTCCAGAGCTGAGATATGGAAACTCAAAATTTCGACCCGAAAAAAAACCGACAGTGTTACCCCTTACGTTTTTTTTCGTTTTTGGGTGAAAAATCAAGTTTCTCCAATCTTCTCAAAACTCTGGATTATGATAGAGGAACGCGAGACTTCGACCTGAGCGCAAAAATGGAGGCTCTAGACCCTTCCAGAGCTAAGATATGGAAACTCAAAATTTCGACCCGAAAAAAAACCGACAGTGTTACCCCTTACGTTTTTTTTCGTTTTTGGGCGAAAAATCAAGTTTCTCCAATCTTCTCAAAACTCTGGATTATGATAGAGGGCCGCGAGACTTTGACCTGAGCGCAAAAATGGAGGCTCTAGACCCTTCCAGAGCTGAGATATGGAAACTCAAAATTTCGACCCGAAAAAAAAACGACAGTGTTACCCCTTACGTTTTTTTTCGTTTTTGGGGGAAAAATCAAGTTTCTCCAATCTTCTCAAAACTCTGGATTATGATAGAGGGCCGCGAGACTTCGACCTGAGCGCAAAAATGGAGGCTCTAGACCCTTCCAGAGCTGAGATATGGAAACTCAAAATTTCGACCCGAAAAAAAAACGACAGTGTTACCCCTTACGTTTTTTTTCGTTTTTGGGCGAAAAATCAAGTTTCTCCAATCTTCTCAAAACTCTGGATTATGATAGAGGGCCGCGAGACTTCGACCTGAGCGCAAAAATGGAGGCTCTAGACCCTTCCAGAGCTGAGATATGGAAACTCAAAATTTCGACCCGAAAAAAAACCGACAGTGTTACCCCTTACGTTTTTTTTCGTTTTTGGGCGAAAAATCAAGTTTCTCCAATCTTCTCAAAACTCTGGATTATGATAGAGGGCCGCGAGACTTCGACCTGAGCGCAAAAATGGAGGCTCTAGACCCTTCCAGAGCTGAGATATGGAAACTCAAAATTTCGACCCGAAAAAAAAAACGACAGTGTTACCCCTTACGTTTTTTTTCGTTTTTGGGCGAAAAATCAAGTTTCTCCAATCTTCTCAAAACTCTGGATTATGATAGAGTGCCGCGAAACTTCGACCTGAGCGCAAAAATGGAGGCTCTAGACCCTTCCAGAGCTGAGATATGGAAACTCAAAATTTCGACCCGAAAAAAAAACGACAGTGTTACCCCTTACGTTTTTTTTCATTTTTGGGCGAAAAATCAAGTTTCTCCAATCTTCTCAAAACTCTGGATTATGATAGAGGGCCGCGAAACTTCGACCTGAGCGCAAAAATGGAGGCTCTAGACCCTTCCAGAGCTGAGATATGGAAACTCAAAATTTCGACCCGAAAAAAAAAACGACAGTGTTACCCCTTACGTTTTTTTTAGTTTTTGGGTGAAAAATCAAGTTTCTCCAATCTTCTCAAAACTCTGGATTATGATAGAGGGCCGCGAAACTTCGACCTGAGCGCAAAAATGGAGGCTCTAGACCCTTCCAGAGCTGAGATATGGAAACTCAAAATTTCGACCCGAAAAAAAAACGACAGTGTTACCCCTTACGTTTTTTTTCGTTTTTGGGCGAAAAATCAAGTTTCTCCAATCTTCTCAAAACTCTGGATTATGATAGAGGGCCGCGAGACTTCGACCTGAGCGCAAAAATGGAGGCTCTAGACCCTTCCAGAGCTGAGATATGGAAACTCAAAATTTCGACCCGAAAAAAAAAACGACAGTGTTACCCCTTACGTTTTTTTTCGTTTTTGGGCGAAAAATCAAGTTTC
Source organism: Pimephales promelas (assembly GCF_988280905.1). Taxonomy (NCBI): domain Eukaryota; kingdom Metazoa; phylum Chordata; class Actinopteri; order Cypriniformes; family Leuciscidae; genus Pimephales; species Pimephales promelas. The sequence continues at coordinate 31,139,609 of NC_142787.1, forward strand.
TCCAATCTTCTCAAAACTCTGGATTATGATAGAGGGCCGCGAGACTTCGACCTGAGCGCAAAAATGGAGGCTCTAGACCCTTCCAGAGCTGAGATATGGAAACTCAAAATTTCGACCCGAAAAAAAAAACGACAGTGTTACCCCTTACGTTTTTTTTCGTTTTTGGGCGAAAAATCAAGTTTCTCCAATCTTCTCAAAACTCTGGATTATGATAGAGTGCCGCGAAACTTCGACCTGAGCGCAAAAATGGAGGCTCTAGACCCTTCCAGAGCTGAGATATGGAAACTCAAAATTTCGACCCGAAAAAAAAACGACAGTGTTACCCCTTACGTTTTTTTTCATTTTTGGGCGAAAAATCAAGTTTCTCCAATCTTCTCAAAACTCTGGATTATGATAGAGTGCCGCGAAACTTCGACCTGAGCGCAAAAATGGAGGCTCTAGACCCTTCCAGAGCTGAGATATGGAAACTCAAAATTTCGACCCGAAAAAAAAAACGACAGTTACCCCTTATGTTTTTTTCCGTTTTTGGGCGAAAAATCAAGTTTCTCCAATCTTCTCAAAACTCTGGATTATGATAGAGGGCCGTGAGACTTCGACCTGAGCGCAAAAATGGAGGCTCTAGACCCTTCCAGAGCTGAGATAATGAAACTTAAAATTTCGACCCGAAAAAAAAAACGACAGTGTTACCCCTTACGTTTTTTTTCGTTTTTGGGTGAAAAATCAAGTTTCTCCAATCTTCTCAAAACTCTGGATTATGATAGAGGGCCGCGAGACTTCGACCTGAGCGCAAAAATGGAGGCTCTAGACCCTTCCAGAGCTAAGATATGGAAACTCAAAATTTCGACCCGAAAAAAAAACGACAGTGTTACCCCTTACGTTTTTTTCCGTTTTTGGGCGAAAAATCAAGTTTCTCCAATCTTCTCAAAACTCTGGATTATGATAGAGGGCCGTGAGACTTCGACCTGAGCGCAAAAATGGAGGCTCTAGACCCTTCCAGAGCTGAGATAATGAAACTCAAAATTTCGACCCGAAAAAAAAACGACAGTGTTACCCCTTACGTTTTTTTCCGTTTTTGGGCGAAAAATCAAGTTTCTCCAATCTTCTCAAAACTCTGGATTATGATAGAGGGCCGTGAGACTTCGACCTGAGCGCAAAAATGGAGGCTCTAGACCCTTCCAGAGCTGAGATAATGAAACTCAAAATTTCGACCCGAAAAAAAAAACGACAGTGTTACCCCTTACGTTTTTTTTCGTTTTTGGGTGAAAAATCAAGTTTCTCCAATCTTCTCAAAACTCTGGATTATGATAGAGGGCCGCGAGACTTCGACCTGAGCGCAAAAATGGAGGCTCTAGACCCTTCCAGAGCTAAGATATGGAAACTCAAAATTTCGACCCGAAAAAAAAACGACAGTGTTACCCCTTACGTTTTTTTCCGTTTTTGGGCGAAAAATCAAGTTTCTCCAATCTTCTCAAAACTCTGGATTATGATAGAGGGCCGTGAGACTTCGACCTGAGCGCAAAAATGGAGGCTCTAGACCCTTCCAGAGCTGAGATAATGAAACTCAAAATTTCGACCCGAAAAAAAAAACGACAGTGTTACCCCTTACGTTTTTTTCCGTTTTTGGGCGAAAAATCAAGTTTCTCCAATCTTCTCAAAACTCTGGATTATGATAGAGGGCCGTGAGACTTCGACCTGAGCGCAAAAATGGAGGCTCTAGACCCTTCCAGAGCTGAGATAATGAAACTCAAAATTTCGACCCGAAAAAAAAAACGACAGTGTTACCCCTTACGTTTTTTTTCGTTTTTGGGTGAAAAATCAAGTTTCTCCAATCTTCTCAAAACTCTGGATTATGATAGAGGAACGCGAGACTTCGACCTGAGCGCAAAAATGGAGGCTCTAGACCCTTCCAGAGCTAAGATATGGAAACTCAAAATTTCGACCCGAAAAAAAACCGACAGTGTTACCCCTTACGTTTTTTTTCGTTTTTGGGCGAAAAATCAAGTTTCTCCAATCTTCTCAAAACTCTGGATTATGATAGAGGGCCGCGAGACTTTGACCTGAGCGCAAAAATGGAGGCTCTAGACCCTTCCAGAGCTGAGATATGGAAACTCAAAATTTCGACCCGAAAAAAAAACGACAGTGTTACCCCTTACGTTTTTTTTCGTTTTTGGGGGAAAAATCAAGTTTCTCCAATCTTCTCAAAACTCTGGATTATGATAGAGGGCCGCGAGACTTCGACCTGAGCGCAAAAATGGAGGCTCTAGACCCTTCCAGAGCTGAGATATGGAAACTCAAAATTTCGACCCGAAAAAAAAACGACAGTGTTACCCCTTACGTTTTTTTTCGTTTTTGGGCGAAAAATCAAGTTTCTCCAATCTTCTCAAAACTCTGGATTATGATAGAGGGCCGCGAGACTTCGACCTGAGCGCAAAAATGGAGGCTCTAGACCCTTCCAGAGCTGAGATATGGAAACTCAAAATTTCGACCCGAAAAAAAACCGACAGTGTTACCCCTTACGTTTTTTTTCGTTTTTGGGCGAAAAATCAAGTTTCTCCAATCTTCTCAAAACTCTGGATTATGATAGAGGGCCGCGAGACTTCGACCTGAGCGCAAAAATGGAGGCTCTAGACCCTTCCAGAGCTGAGATATGGAAACTCAAAATTTCGACCCGAAAAAAAAAACGACAGTGTTACCCCTTACGTTTTTTTTCGTTTTTGGGCGAAAAATCAAGTTTCTCCAATCTTCTCAAAACTCTGGATTATGATAGAGTGCCGCGAAACTTCGACCTGAGCGCAAAAATGGAGGCTCTAGACCCTTCCAGAGCTGAGATATGGAAACTCAAAATTTCGACCCGAAAAAAAAACGACAGTGTTACCCCTTACGTTTTTTTTAGTTTTTGGGTGAAAAATCAAGTTTCTCCAATCTTCTCAAAACTCTGGATTATGATAGAGGGCCGCGAAACTTCGACCTGAGCGCAAAAATGGAGGCTCTAGACCCTTCCAGAGCTGAGATATGGAAACTCAAAATTTCGACCCGAAAAAAAAACGACAGTGTTACCCCTTACGTTTTTTTTCATTTTTGGGCGAAAAATCAAGTTTCTCCAATCTTCTCAAAACTCTGGATTATGATAGAGGGCCGCGAAACTTCGACCTGAGCGCAAAAATGGAGGCTCTAGACCCTTCCAGAGCTGAGATATGGAAACTCAAAATTTCGACCCGAAAAAAAAAACGACAGTGTTACCCCTTACGTTTTTTTTCATTTTTGGGTGAAAAATCAAGTTTCTCCAATCTTCTCAAAACTCTGGATTATGATAGAGGGCCGCGAGACTTCGACCTGAGCGCAAAAATGGAGGCTCTAGACCCTTCCAGAGCTGAGATATGGAAACTCAAAATTTCGACCCGAAAAAAAACCGACAGTGTTACCCCTTACGTTTTTTTTCGTTTTTGGGTGAAAAATCAAGTTTCTCCAATCTTCTCAAAACTCTGGATTATGATAGAGGGCCGCGAGACTTCGACCTGAGCGCAAAAATGGAGGCTCTAGACCCTTCGAGAGTTGAGATATGGAAACTCAAAATTTCGACCCGAAAAAAAAAACGACAGTGTTACCCCTTACGTTTTTTTTTCATTTTTGGGCGAAAAATCAAGTTTCTCCAATCTTCTCAAAACTCTGGATTATGATAGAGGGCCGCGAGACTTCGACCTGAGCGCAAAAATGGAGGCTCTAGACCCTTCCAGAGCTAAGATATGGAAACTCAAAATTTTGACCCGAAAAAAAAAAACGACAGTGTTACCCCTTACGTTTTTTTTTCATTTTTGGGCGAAAAATCAAGTTTCTCCAATCTTCTCAAAACTCTGGATTATGATAGAGGGCCGCGAGACTTCGACCTGAGCGCAAAAATGGAGGCTCTAGACCCTTCCAGAGCTGAGATATCGAAACTCAAAATTTCGACCCGAAAAAAAAACGACAGTGTTACCCCTTACGTTTTTTTTCGTTTTTGGGTGAAAAATCAAGTTTCTCCAATCTTCTCAAAACTCTGGATTATGATAGAGGGCCGCGAGACTTCGACCTGAGCGCAAAAATGGAGGCTCTAGACCCTTCCAGAGCTGAGATATGGAAACTCAAAATTTCGACCCGAAAAAAAAAACGACAGTGTTACCCCTTACGTTTTTTTTCGTTTTTGGGCGAAAAATCAAGTTTCTCCAATGTTCTCAAAACTCTGGATTATGATAGAGGGCCGCGAGACTTTGACCTGAGCGCAAAAATGGAGGCTCTAGACCCTTCCAGAGCTGAGATATGGAAACTCAAAATTTCGACCCGAAAAAAAAAACGACAGTGTTACCCCTTACGTTTTTTTTCATTTTCGGGCGAAAAATCAAGTTTCTCCAATCTTCTCAAAACTCTGCATTATGATAGAGGGCCGCGAGACTTCGACCTGAGCGCAAAAATGGAGGCTCTGGACCCTTCCAGAGCTAAGATATGGAAACTCAAAATTTCGACCCGAAAAAAAAACGACAGTGTTACCCCTTACTTTTTTTTTCGTTTTTGGGCGAAAAATCAAGTTTCTCCAATCTTCTCAAAACTCTGGATTATGATAGAGGGCCGCGAGACTTTGACCTGAGCGCAAAAATGGAGGCTCTAGACCCTTCCAGAGCTGAGATATGGAAACTCAAAATTTCGACCCGAGAAAAAAACGACAGTGTTACCCCTTACGTTTTTTTTTTCATTTTTGGGCGAAAAATCAAGTTTCTCCAATCTTCTCAAAACTCTGGATTATGATAGAGGGCCGCGAGACTTCGACCTGAGCGCAAAAATGGAGGCTCTAGACCCTTCCAGAGCTGAGATATGGAAACTCAAAATTTCGACCCGAAAAAAAAAAACGACAGTGTTACCCCTTACGTTTTTTTTCGTTTTTGGGCGAAAAATCAAGTTTCTCCAATCTTCTCAAAACTCTGGATTATGATAGAGGGCCGCGAGACTTCGACCTGAGCGCAAAAATGGAGGCTCTAGACCCTTCCAGAGCTGAGATATGGAAACTCAAAATTTCGACCCGAAAAAAAAAACGACAGTGTTACCCCTTACGTTTTTTTTCGTTTTTGGGCGAAAAATCAAGTTTCTCCAATCTTCTCAAAACTCTGGATTATGATAGAGTGCCGCGAAACTTCGACCTGAGCGCAAAAATGGAGGCTCTAGACCCTTCCAGAGCTGAGATATGGAAACTCAAAATTTCGACCCGAAAAAAAAACGACAGTGTTACCCCTTACGTTTTTTTTCATTTTTGGGCGAAAAATCAAGTTTCTCCAATCTTCTCAAAACTCTGGATTATGATAGAGGGCCGCGAAACTTCGACCTGAGCGCAAAAATGGAGGCTCTAGACCCTTCCAGAGCTGAGATATGGAAACTCAAAATTTCGACCCGAAAAAAAAAACGACAGTGTTACCCCTTACGTTTTTTTTCGTTTTTGGGTGAAAAATCAAGTTTCTCCAATCTTCTCAAAACTCTGGATTATGATAGAGGGCCGCGAGACTTCGACCTGAGCGCAAAAATGGAGGCTCTAGACCCTTCCAGAGCTGAGATATGGAAACTCAAAATTTCGACCCGAAAAAAAACCGACAGTGTTACCCCTTACGTTTTTTTCGTTTTTGGGTGAAAAATCAAGTTTCTCCAATCTTCTCAAAACTCTGGATTATGATAGAGGGCCGCGAGACTTCGACCTGAGCGCAAAAATGGAGGCTCTAGACCCTTCCAGAGCTGAGATATGGAAACTCAAAATTTCGACCCGAAAAAAAAAACGACAGTGTTACCCCTTACGTTTTTTTTTTCATTTTTGGGCGAAAAATCAAGTTTCTCCAATCTTCTCAAAACTCTGGATTATGATAGAGGGCCGCGAGACTTCGACCTGAGCGCAAAAATGGAGGCTCTAGACCCTTCCAGAGCTAAGATATGGAAACTCAAAATTTTGACCCGAAAAAAAAACGACAGTGTTACCCCTTACGTTTTTTTTTCATTTTTGGGCGAAAAATCAAGTTTCTCCAATCTTCTCAAAACTCTGGATTATGATAGAGGGCCGCGAGACTTCGACCTGAGCGCAAAAATGGAGGCTCTAGACCCTTCCAGAGCTGAGATATCGAAACTCAAAATTTCGACCCGAAAAAAAAACGACAGTGTTACCCCTTACGTTTTTTTTCGTTTTTGGGTGAAAAATCAAGTTTCTCCAATCTTCTCAAAACTCTGGATTATGATAGAGGGCCGCGAGACTTCGACCTGAGCGCAAAAATGGAGGCTCTAGACCCTTCCAGAGCTGAGATATGGAAACTCAAAATTTCGACCCGAAAAAAAAAACGACAGTGTTACCCCTTACGTTTTTTTTCGTTTTTGGGCGAAAAATCAAGTTTCTCCAATCTTCTCAAAACTCTGGATTATGATAGAGGGCCGCGAGACTTTGACCTGAGCGCAAAAATGGAGGCTCTAGACCCTTCCAGAGCTGAGATATGGAAACTCAAAATTTCGACCCGAAAAAAAAAACGACAGTGTTACCCCTTACGTTTTTTTTCATTTTCGGGCGAAAAATCAAGTTTCTCCAATCTTCTCAAAACTCTGCATTATGATAGAGGGCCGCGAGACTTCGACCTGAGCGCAAAAATGGAGGCTCTGGACCCTTCCAGAGCAAAGATATGGAAACTCAAAATTTCGACCCGAAAAAAAAACGACAGTGTTACCCCTTACGGTTTTTTTAGTTTTTGGGTGAAAAATCAAGTTTCTCCAATCTTCTCAAAACTCTGGATTATGATAGAGGGCCGCGAGACTTCGACCTGAGCGCAAAAATGGAGGCTCTAGACCCTTCCAGAGCTGAGATATGGAAACTCAAAATTTCGACCCGAGAAAAAAACGACAGTGTTACCCCTTACGTTTTTTTTTTCATTTTTGGGCGAAAAATCAAGTTTCTCCAATGTTCTCAAAACTCTGGATTATGATAGAGGGCCGCGAGACTTTGACCTGAGCGCAAAAATGGAGGCTCTAGACCCTTCCAGAGCTGAGATATGGAAACTCAAAATTTCGACCCGAAAAAAAAACGACAGTGTTACCCCTTAGGTTTTTTTTCGTTTTTGGGCGAAAAATCAAGTTTCTCCAATCTTCTCAAAACTCTGGATTATGATAGAGGGCCGCGAGACTTCGACCTGAGCGCAAAAATGGAGGCTCTAGACCCTTCCAGAGCTGAGATATCGAAACTCAAAATTTCGACCCGAAAAAAAAACGACAGTGTTACCCCTTACGTTTTTTTTCGTTTTTGGGTGAAAAATCAAGTTTCTCCAATCTTCTCAAAACTCTGGATTATGATAGAGGGCCGCGAGACTTCGACCTGAGCGCAAAAATGGAGGCTCTAGACCCTTCCAGAGCTGAGATATGGAAACTCAAAATTTCGACCCGAAAAAAAAAACGACAGTGTTACCCCTTACGTTTTTTTTCGTTTTTGGGCGAAAAATCAAGTTTCTCCAATCTTCTCAAAACTCTGGATTATGATAGAGGGCCGCGAGACTTTGACCTGAGCGCAAAAATGGAGGCTCTAGACCCTTCCAGAGCTGAGATATGGAAACTCAAAATTTCGACCCGAAAAAAAAAACGACAGTGTTACCCCTTACGTTTTTTTTCATTTTCGGGCGAAAAATCAAGTTTCTCCAATCTTCTCAAAACTCTGCATTATGATAGAGGGCCGCGAGACTTCGACCTGAGCGCAAAAATGGAGGCTCTGGACCCTTCCAGAGCTAAGATATGGAAACTCAAAATTTCGACCCGAAAAAAAAACGACAGTGTTACCCCTTACGGTTTTTTTAGTTTTTGGGTGAAAAATCAAGTTTCTCCAATCTTCTCAAAACTCTGGATTATGATAGAGGGCCGCGAGACTTCGACCTTAGCGCAAAAATGGAGGCTCTAGACCCTTCCAGAGCTGAGATATGGAAACTCAAAATTTCGACCCGAGAAAAAAACGACAGTGTTACCCCTTACGTTTTTTTTTTCATTTTTGGGCGAAAAATCAAGTTTCTCCAATGTTCTCAAAACTCTGGATTATGATAGAGGGCCGCGAGACTTTGACCTGAGCGCAAAAATGGAGGCTCTAGACCCTTCCAGAGCTGAGATATGGAAACTCAAAATTTCGACCCGAAAAAAAAACGACAGTGTTACCCCTTAGGTTTTTTTTCGTTTTTGGGCGAAAAATCAAGTTTCTCCAATCTTCTCAAAACTCTGGATTATGATAGAGGGCCGCGAGACTTTGACCTGAGCGCAAAAATGGAGGCTCTAGACCCTTCCAGAGCTGAGATATGGAAACTCAAAATTTCGACCCGAAAAAAAAACCGACAGTGTTACCCCTTACGTTTTTTTTCATTTTCGGGCGAAAAATCAAGTTTCTCCAATCTTCTCAAAACTCTGCATTATGATAGAGGGCCGCGAGACTTCGACCTGAGCGCAAAAATGGAGGCTCTAGACCCTTCCAGAGCTAAGATATGGAAACTCAAAATTTCGACCCGAAAAAAAAACGACAGTGTTACCCCTTACGTTTTTTTTCGTTTTTGAGCGAAAAAACAAGTTTCTTCAATCTTCTCAAAACTCTAGATTATGAAAGAGGGCCGCGAGACTTCGACCTGAGCGCAAAAATGGAGGCTCTAGACCCTTCCAGAGCTGAGATATGGAAACTCAAAATTTCGACCCGAAAAAAAAAACGACAGTGTTACCCCTTACGTTTTTTTTCGTTTTTGGGCGAAAAATCAAGTTTCTCCAATCTTCTCAAAACTCTGGATTATGATAGAGGGCCGCGAGACTTCGACCTGAGCGCAAAAATGGAGGCTCTAGACCCTTCCAGAGCTGAGATATGGAAACTCAAAATTTCGACCCGAAAAAAAAACGACAGTGTTACCCCTTACGTTTTTTTTCGTTTTTGGGCGAAAAATCAAGTTTCTCCAATCTTCTCAAAACTCTGGATTATGATAGAGTGCCGCGAAACTTCGACCTGAGCGCAAAAATGGAGGCTCTAGACCCTTCCAGAGCTGAGATATGGAAACTCAAAATTTCGACCCGAAAAAAAAACGACAGTGTTACCCCTTACGTTTTTTTTCATTTTTGGGCGAAAAATCAAGTTTCTCCAATCTTCTCAAAACTCTGGATTATGATAGAGGGCCGCGAAACTTCGACCTGAGCGCAAAAATGGAGGCTCTAGACCCTTCCAGAGCTGAGATATGGAAACTCAAAATTTCGACCCGAAAAAAAAAACGACAGTGTTACCCCTTACGTTTTTTTTAGTTTTTGGGTGAAAAATCAAGTTTCTCCAATCTTCTCAAAACTCTGGATTATGATAGAGGGCCGCGAGACTTTGACCTGAGCGCAAAAATGGAGGCTCTAGACCCTTCCAGAGCTGAGATATGGAAACTCAAAATTTCGACCCGAAAAAAAAAGACGACAGTGTTACCCCTTACGTTTTTTTTCGTTTTTGGGCGAAAAATCAAGTTTCTCCAATCTTCTCAAAACTCTGGATTATGATAGAGGGCCGCGAGACTTCGACCTGAGCGCAAAAATGGAGGCTCTAGACCCTTCCAGAGCTGAGATATGGAAACTCAAAATTTCGACCCGAAAAAAAAACGACAGTGTTACCCCTTACGTTTTTTTTCGTTTTTGGGTGAAAAATCAAGTTTCTCCAATCTTCTCAAAACTCTGGATTATGATAGAGGGCCGCGAGACTTCGACCTGAGCGCAAAAATGGAGGCTCTAGACCCTTCCAGAGCTGAGATATGGAAACTCAAAATTTCGACCCGAAAAAAAAACGACAGTGTTACCCCTTACGTTTTTTTTCGTTTTTGGGCGAAAAATCAAGTTTCTCCAATCTTCTCAAAACTCTGGATTATGATAGAGGGCCGCGAGACTTTGACCTGAGCGCAAAAATGGAGGCTCTAGACCCTTCCAGAGCTGAGATATGGAAACTCAAAATTTCGACCCGAAAAAAAAACGACAGTGTTACCCCTTACGTTTTTTTCGTTTTTGGGCGAAAAATCAAGTTTCTCCAATCTTCTCAAAACTCTGGATTATGATAGAGGGCCGCGAGACTTTGACCTGAGCGCAAAAATGGAGGCTCTAGACCCTTCCAGAGCTGAGATATGGAAACTCAAAATTTCGACCAGAAAAAAAAAACGACAGTGTTACCCCTTACGTTTTTTTTCATTTTCGGGCGAAAAATCAAGTTTCTCCAATCTTCTCAAAACTCTGCATTATGATAGAGGGCCGCGAGACTTCGACCTGAGCGCAAAAATGGAGGCTCTAGACCCTTCCAGAGCTAAGATATGGAAACTCAAAATTTCGACCCGAAAAAAAAACGACAGTGTTACCCCTTACGTTTTTTTTCGTTTTTGAGCGAAAAAACAAGTTTCTTCAATCTTCTCAAAACTCTAGATTATGAAAGAGGGCCGCGAGACTTCGACCTGAGCGCAAAAATGGAGGCTCTAGACCCTTCCAGAGCTGAGATATGGAAACTCAAAATTTCGACCCGAAAAAAAAAAAACGACAGTGTTACCCCTTACGTTTTTTTTCGTTTTTGGGCGAAAAATCAAGTTTCTCCAATCTTCTCAAAACTCTGGATTATGATAGAGGGCCGCGAGACTTCGACCTGAGCGCAAAAATGGAGGCTCTAGACCCTTCCAGAGCTGAGATATGGAAACTCAAAATTTCGACCCGAAAAAAAAACGACAGTGTTACCCCTTACGTTTTTTTTCGTTTTTGGGCGAAAAATCAAGTTTCTCCAATCTTCTCAAAACTCTGGATTATGATAGAGTGCCGCGAAACTTCGACCTGAGCGCAAAAATGGAGGCTCTAGACCCTTCCAGAGCTGAGATATGGAAACTCAAAATTTCGACCCGAAAAAAAAACGACAGTGTTACCCCTTACGTTTTTTTTCATTTTTGGGCGAAAAATCAAGTTTCTCCAATCTTCTCAAAACTCTGGATTATGATAGAGGGCCGCGAAACTTCGACCTGAGCGCAAAAATGGAGGCTCTAGACCCTTCCAGAGCTGAGATATGGAAACTCAAAATTTCGACCCGAAAAAAAAAACGACAGTGTTACCCCTTACGTTTTTTTTAGTTTTTGGGTGAAAAATCAAGTTTCTCCAATCTTCTCAAAACTCTGGATTATGATAGAGGGCCGCGAGACTTTGACCTGAGCGCAAAAATGGAGGCTCTAGACCCTTCCAGAGCTGAGATATGGAAACTCAAAATTTCGACCCGAAAAAAAAAGACGACAGTGTTACCCCTTACGTTTTTTTTCGTTTTTGGGCGAAAAATCAAGTTTCTCCAATCTTCTCAAAACTCTGGATTATGATAGAGGGCCGCGAGACTTCGACCTGAGCGCAAAAATGGAGGCTCTAGACCCTTCCAGAGCTGAGATATCGAAACTCAAAATTTCGACCCGAAAAAAAAACGACAGTGTTACCCCTTACGTTTTTTTTCGTTTTTGGGTGAAAAATCAAGTTTCTCCAATCTTCTCAAAACTCTGGATTATGATAGAGGGCCGCGAGACTTCGACCTGAGCGCAAAAATGGAGGCTCTAGACCCTTCCAGAGCTGAGATATGGAAACTCAAAATTTCGACCCGAAAAAAAAACGACAGTGTTACCCCTTACGTTTTTTTTCGTTTTTGGGCGAAAAATCAAGTTTCTCCAATCTTCTCAAAACTCTGGATTATGATAGAGGGCCGCGAGACTTTGACCTGAGCGCAAAAATGGAGGCTCTAGACCCTTCCAGAGCTGAGATATGGAAACTCAAAATTTCGACCCGAAAAAAAAAACGACAGTGTTACCCCTTACGTTTTTTTTCATTTTCGGGCGAAAAATCAAGTTTCTCCAATCTTCTCAAAACTCTGCATTATGATAGAGGGCCGCGAGACTTCGACCTGAGCGCAAAAATGGAGGCTCTAGACCCTTCCAGAGCTAAGATATGGAAACTCAAAATTTCGACCCGAAAAAAAAACGACAGTGTTACCCCTTACGTTTTTTTTCGTTTTTGAGCGAAAAAACAAGTTTCTCCAATCTTCTCAAAACTCTAGATTATGAAAGAGGGCCGCGAGACTTCGACCTGAGCGCAAAAATGGAGGCTCTAGACCCTTCCAGAGCTGAGATATGGAAACTCAAAATTTCGACCCGAAAAAAAAAGACGACAGTGTTACCCCTTACGTTTTTTTTCGTTTTTGGGCGAAAAATCAAGTTTCTCCAATCTTCTCAAAACTCTGGATTATGATAGAGGGCCGCGAGACTTCGACCTGAGCGCAAAAATGGAGGCTCTAGACCCTTCCAGAGCTGAGATATGGAAACTCAAAATTTCGACCCGAAAAAAAAACGACAGTGTTACCCCTTACGTTTTTTTTCGTTTTTGGGTGAAAAATCAAGTTTCTCCAATCTTCTCAAAACTCTGGATTATGATAGAGGGCCGCGAGACTTCGACCTGAGCGCAAAAATGGAGGCTCTAGACCCTTCCAGAGCTGAGATATGGAAACTCAAAATTTCGACCCGAAAAAAAAACGACAGTGTTACCCCTTACGTTTTTTTTCGTTTTTGGGCGAAAAATCAAGTTTCTCCAATCTTCTCAAAACTCTGGATTATGATAGAGGGCCGCGAGACTTTGACCTGAGCGCAAAAATGGAGGCTCTAGACCCTTCCAGAGCTGAGATATGGAAACTCAAAATTTCGACCCGAAAAAAAAAACGACAGTGTTACCCCTTACGTTTTTTTTCATTTTCGGGCGAAAAATCAAGTTTCTCCAATCTTCTCAAAACTCTGCATTATGATAGAGGGCCGCGAGACTTCGACCTGAGCGCAAAAATGGAGGCTCTAGACCCTTCCAGAGCTAAGATATGGAAACTCAAAATTTCGACCCGAAAAAAAAACGACAGTGTTACCCCTTACGTTTTTTTTCGTTTTTGAGCGAAAAAACAAGTTTCTCCAATCTTCTCAAAACTCTAGATTATGAAAGAGGGCCGCGAGACTTCGACCTGAGCGCAAAAATGGAGGCTCTAGACCCTTCCAGAGCTGAGATATGGAAACTCAAAATTTCGACCCGAAAAAAAAACGACAGTGTTACCCCTTACGTTTTTTTCCGTTTTTGGGCGAAAAATCAAGTTTCTCCAATCTTCTCAAAACTCTGGATTATGATAGAGGGCCGTGAGACTTCGACCTGAGCGCAAAAATGGAGGCTCTAGACCCTTCCAGAGCTGAGATAATGAAACTCAAAATTTCGACCCGAAAAAAAAAACGACAGTGTTACCCCTTACGTTTTTTTTCGTTTTTGGGTGAAAAATCAAGTTTCTCCAATCTTCTCAAAACTCTGGATTATGATAGAGGGCCGTGAGACTTCGACCTGAGCGCAAAAATGGAGGCTCTAGACCCTTCCAGAGCTGAGATAATGAAACTCAAAATTTCGACCCGAAAAAAAAACCGACAGTGTTACCCCTTACGTTTTTTTTCGTTTTTGGGTGAAAAATCAAGTTTCTCCAATCTTCTCAAAACTCTGGATTATGATAGAGGGCCGCGAGACTTCGACCTGAGCGCAAAAATGGAGGCTCTAGACCCTTCCAGAGCTAAGATATGGAAACTCAAAATTTCGACCCGAAAAAAAAACGACAGTGTTACCCCTTACGTTTTTTTTCGTTTTTGGGCGAAAAATCAAGTTTCTCCAATCTTCTCAAAACTCTAGATTATGAAAGAGGGCCGCGAGACTTCGACCTGAGCGCAAAAATGGAGGCTCTAGACCCTTCCAGAGCTGAGATATGGAAACTCAAAATTTCGACCCGAAAAAAAAAACGACAGTGTTACCCCTTACGTTTTTTTTTCGTTTTTGGGTGAAAAATCAAGTTTCTCCAATCTTCTCAAAACTCTGGATTATGATAGAGGAACGCGAGACTTCGACCTGAGCGCAAAAATGGAGGCTCTAGACCCTTCCAGAGCTAAGATATGGAAACTCAAAATTTCGACCCGAAAAAAAACCGACAGTGTTACCCCTTACGTTTTTTTTCGTTTTTGGGCGAAAAATCAAGTTTCTCCAATCTTCTCAAAACTCTGGATTATGATAGAGGGCCGCGAGACTTTGACCTGAGCGCAAAAATGGAGGCTCTAGACCCTTCCAGAGCTGAGATATGGAAACTCAAAATTTCGACCCGAAAAAAAAACGACAGTGTTACCCCTTACGTTTTTTTTCGTTTTTGGGCGAAAAATCAAGTTTCTCCCATCTTCTCAAAACTCTGGATTATGATAGAGGGCCGCGAGACTTCGACCTGAGCGCAAAAATGGAGGCTCTAGACCCTTCCAGAGCTGAGATATGGAAACTCAAAATTTCGACCCGAAAAAAAAAAACGACAGTGTTACCCCTTACGTTTTTTTTCGTTTTTGGGCGAAAAATCAAGTTTCTCCAATCTTCTCAAAACTCTGGATTATGATAGAGGGCCGCGAGACTTCGACCTGAGCGCAAAAATGGAGGCTCTAGACCCTTCCAGAGCTGAGATATGGAAACTCAAAATTTCGACCCGAAAAAAAAACGACAGTGTTACCCCTTACGTTTTTTTTCGTTTTTGGGCGAAAAATCAAGTTTCTCCAATCTTCTCAAAACTCTGGATTATGATAGAGTGCCGCGAAACTTCGACCTGAGTGCAAAAATGGAGGCTCTAGACCCTTCCAGAGCTGAGATATGGAAACTCAAAATTTCGACCCGAAAAAAAAACGACAGTGTTACCCCTTACGTTTTTTTTCATTTTTGGGCGAAAAATCAAGTTTCTCCAATCTTCTCAAAACTCTGGATTATGATAGAGGGCCGCGAAACTTCGACCTGAGCGCAAAAATGGAGGCTCTAGACCCTTCCAGAGCTGAGATATGGAAACTCAAAATTTCGACCCGAAAAAAAAAACGACAGTGTTACCCCTTACGTTTTTTTTAGTTTTTGGGTGAAAAATCAAGTTTCTCCAATCTTCTCAAAACTCTGGATTATGATAGAGGGCCGCGAGACTTTGACCTGAGCGCAAAAATGGAGGCTCTAGACCCTTCCAGAGCTGAGATATGGAAACTCAAAATTTCGACCCGAAAAAAAAACGACAGTGTTACCCCTTACGTTTTTTTTCGTTTTTGGGTGAAAAATCAAGTTTCTCCAATCTTCTCAAAACTCTGGATTATGATAGAGGGCCGCGAGACTTCGACCTGAGCGCAAAAATGGAGGCTCTAGACCCTTCCAGAGCTGAGATATGGAAACTCAAAATTTCGACCCGAAAAAAAAAGACGACAGTGTTACCCCTTACGTTTTTTTTCATTTTTGGGCGAAAAATCAAGTTTCTCCAATCTTCTCAAAACTCTGGATTATGATAGAGGGCCGCGAGACTTCGACCTGAGCGCAAAAATGGAGGCTCTAGACCCTTCCAGAGCTGAGATATGGAAACTCAAAATTTCGACCCGAAAAAAAAAACGACAGTGTTACCCCTTACGTTTTTTTTCGTTTTTGGGCGAAAAATCAAGTTTCTCCAATCTTCTCAAAACTCTGGATTATGATAGAGGGCCGCGAGACTTTGACCTGAGCGCAAAAATGGAGGCTCTAGACCCTTCCAGAGCTGAGATATGGAAACTCAAAATTTCGACCCGAAAAAAAAAACGACAGTGTTACCCCTTACGTTTTTTTTCATTTTCGGGCGAAAAATCAAGTTTCTCCAATCTTCTCAAAACTCTGCATTATGATAGAGGGCCGCGAGACTTCGACCTGAGCGCAAAAATGGAGGCTCTGGACCCTTCCAGAGCTAAGATATGGAAACTCAAAATTTCGACCCGAAAAAAAAACGACAGTGTTACCCCTTACGGTTTTTTTAGTTTTTGGGTGAAAAATCAAGTTTCTCCAATCTTCTCAAAACTCTGGATTATGATAGAGGGCCGCGAGACTTCGACCTGAGCGCAAAAATGGAGGCTCTAGACCCTTCCAGAGCTGAGATATGGAAACTCAAAATTTCGACCCGAGAAAAAAACGACAGTGTTACCCCTTACGTTTTTTTTTTCATTTTTGGGCGAAAAATCAAGTTTCTCCAATGTTCTCAAAACTCTGGATTATGATAGAGGGCCGCGAGACTTTGACCTGAGCGCAAAAATGGAGGCTCTAGACCCTTCCAGAGCTGAGATATGGAAACTCAAAATTTCGACCCGAAAAAAAAACGACAGTGTTACCCCTTACGGTTTTTTTAGTTTTTGGGTGAAAAATCAAGTTTCTCCAATCTTCTCAAAACTCTGGATTATGATAGAGGGCCGCGAGACTTCGACCTTAGCGCAAAAATGGAGGCTCTAGACCCTTCCAGAGCTGAGATATGGAAACTCAAAATTTCGACCCGAGAAAAAAACGACAGTGTTACCCCTTACGTTTTTTTTTTCATTTTTGGGCGAAAAATCAAGTTTCTCCAATGTTCTCAAAACTCTGGATTATGATAGAGGGCCGCGAGACTTTGACCTGAGCGCAAAAATGGAGGCTCTAGACCCTTCCAGAGCTGAGATATGGAAACTCAAAATTTCGACCCGAAAAAAAAACGACAGTGTTACCCCTTACGTTTTTTTTCGTTTTTGGGCGAAAAATCAAGTTTCTCCAATCTTCTCAAAACTCTGGATTATGATAGAGGGCCGCGAGACTTCGACCTGAGCGCAAAAATGGAGGCTCTAGACCCTTCCAGAGCTGAGATATGGAAACTCAAAATTTCGACCCGAAAAAAAAACGACAGTGTTATCCCTTACGTTTTTTTTCGTTTTTGGGCGAAAAATCAAGTTTCTCCAATCTTCTCAAAACTCTGGATTATGATAGAGGGCCGCGAGACTTCGACCTGAGCGCAAAAATGGAGGCTCTAGACCCTTCCAGAGCTGAGATATGGAAACTCAAAATTTCGACCCGAAAAAAAAACGACAGTGTTACCCCTTACGTTTTTTTTCGTTTTTGGGCGAAAAATCAAGTTTCTACAATCTTCTCAAAACTCTGGATTATGATAGAGGGCCGCAAAACTTCGACCTGAGTGCAAAAATGGAGGCTCTAGACCCTTCCAGAGCTGAGATATGGAAACTCAAAATTTCGACCCGAAAAAAAAAACGACAGTGTTACCCCTTACGTTTTTTTTCGTTTTTGGGTGAAAAATCAAGTTTCTCCAATCTTCTCAAAACTCTGGATTATGATAGAGGGCCGCGAGACTTTGACCTGAGCGCAAAAATGGAGGCTCTAGACCCTTCCAGAGCTGAGATATGAACACTCAAAATTTCGACCCAAAAAAAAAACGACAGTGTTACCCCTTACGTTTTTTTTCGTTTTTGGGTGAAAAATCAAGTTTCTCCAATCTTCTCAAAACTCTGGATTATGATAGAGGGCCGCGAGACTTTGACCTGAGCGCAAAAATGGAGGCTCTAGACCTTTCCAGAGCTGAGATATGGAAACTCAAAATTTCGACCCGAAAAAAAAACGACAGTGTTACCCCTTACGTTTTTTTTCGTTTTCGGGCGAAAAATCAAGTTTCTCCAATCTTCTCAAAACTCTTGATTATGATAGAGGGCCGCGAGACTTTGACCTGAGCGCAAAAATGGAGGCTCTAGACCCTTCCAGAGCTGAGATATGGAAACTCAAAATTTCGACCCGAAAAAAAAAACGACAGTGTTACCCCTTACGTTTTTTTTCGTTTTCGGGCGAAAAATCAAGTTTCTCCAATCTTCTCAAAACTCTGCATTATGATAGAGGGCCGCGAGACTTTGACCTGAGCGCAAAAATGGAGGCTCTAGACCCTTCCAGAGCTGAGATATGGAAACTCAAAATTTCGACCCGAAAAAAAAAACGACAGTGTTACCCCTTACGTTTTTTTTCGTTTTTGGGCGAAAAATCAAGTTTCTCCAATCTTCTCAAAACTCTGGATTATGATAGAGGGCCGCGAGACTTCGACCTGAGCGCAAAAATGGAGGCTCTAGACCCTTCCAGAGCTGAGATATGGAAACTCAAAATTTCGACCCGAAAAAAAAATGACAGTGTTACCCCTTATGTTTTTTTTCGTTTTTGGGTGAAAAATCAAGTTTCTCCAATCTTCTCAAAACTCTGGATTATGATAGAGGGCCGCGAGACTTCGACCTGAGCGCAAAAATGGAGGCTCTAGACCCTTCCAGAGCTGAGATATGGAAACTCAAAATTTCGACCCGAAAAAAAACGACAGTGTTACCCCTTACGTTTTTTTTCGTTTTTGGGCGAAAAATCAAGTTTCTCCAATCTTCTCAAAACTCTAGATTATGAAAGAGGGCCGCGAGACTTCGACCTGAGCGCAAAAATGGAGGCTCTAGACCCTTCCAGAGCTGAGATATGGAAACTCAAAATTTCGACCCGAAAAAAAAACGACAGTGTTACCCCTTACGTTTTTTTCCGTTTTTGGGCGAAAAATCAAGTTTCTCCAATCTTCTCAAAACTCTGGATTATGATAGAGGGCCGTGAGACTTCGACCTGAGCGCAAAAATGGAGGCTCTAGACCCTTCCAGAGCTGAGATGAAACTCAAAATTTCGACCCGAAAAAAAAACGACAGTGTTACCCCTTACGTTTTTTTTCGTTTTTGGGTGAAAAATCAAGTTTCTCCAATCTTCTCAAAACTCTGGATTATGATAGAGGAACGCGAGACTTCGACCTGAGCGCAAAAATGGAGGCTCTAGACCCTTCCAGAGCTAAGATATGGAAACTCAAAATTTCGACCCGAAAAAAAAACGACAGTGTTACCCCTTACGTTTTTTTTCGTTTTTGGGCGAAAAATCAAGTTTCTCCAATCTTCTCAAAACTCTGGATTATGATAGAGGGCCGCGAGACTTCGACCTGAGCGCAAAAATGGAGGCTCTAGACCCTTCCAGAGCTGAGATATGGAAACTCAAAATTTCGACCCGACAAAAAAACGATAGTGTTACCCCTTACGTTTTTTTTCGTTTTTGGGCGAAAAATCAAGTTTCTCCAATCTTCTCAAAACTCTGGATTATGATAGAGGGCCGCGAGACTTCGACCTGAGCGCAAAAATGGAGGCTCTAGACCCTTCCAGAGCTAAGATATGGAAACTCAAAATTTCGACCCGAAAAAAAAACGACAGTGTTACCCCTTACGTTTTTTTCCGTTTTCGGGCGAAAAATCAAGTTTCTCCAATCTTCTCAAAACTCTGGATTATGATAGAGGGCCGCGAGACTTCGACCTGAGCGCAAAAATGGAGGCTCTAGACCCTTCCAGAGCTGAGATATGGAAACTCAAAATTTCGACCCGAAAAAAAAACGACAGTGTTACCCCTTACGTTTTTTTCTGTTTTCGGGCGAAAAATCAAGTTTCTCCAACCTTCTCAAAACTCTGGATTATGATAGAGGGCCGCGAGACTTCGGCCTGAGCGCAAAAATGGAGGCTCTAGACCCTTCCAGAGCTGAGATATGGAAACTCAAAATTTCGACCCGAAAAAAAACGACAGTGTTACCCCTTACGTTTTTTTCCGTTTTCGGGCGAAAAATCAAGTTTCTCCAATCTTCTCAAAACTCTGGATTATGATAGAGGGCCGCGAGACTTTGACCTGAGTGCAAAAATGGAGGCTCTAGACCCTTCCAGAGCTGAGATATGGAAACTCAAAATTTCGACCCGAAAAAAAAACGACAGTGTTACCCCTTACGTTTTTTTGGGGGGGGGGCAAAAAATTAAGTTTCTCCAATCTTCTCAAAACTCTGGATTCTGATAGAGGGCCATGAGAATTAGACCTGAGTGCAAAAATGGAGGCTCTAGACCCTTCCAGAGCTGAGATATGGAAACTCAAAATTTCGACCCGAAAAAAAAACGACAGTGTTACCCCTTACGTTTTTTTCCGTTTTCGGGCGAAAAATCAAGTTTCTCCAATCTTCTCAAAACTCTGGATTATGATAGAGGGCCGCGAGACTTCGACCTGAGCGCAAAAATGGAGGCTCTAGACCCTTCCAGAGCTGAGATATGGAAACTCAAAATTTCGACCCGAAAAAAAAAACGACAGTGTTACCCCTTACGTTTTTTTTCGTTTTTGGGCGAAAAATTAAGTTTCTCCAATCTTCTCAAAACTCTGGATTATGATAGAGGGCCGCGAGACTTCGACCTGAGCGCAAAAATGGAGGCTCTAGACCCTTCCAGAGCTGAGATATGGAAACTCAAAATTTCGACCCGAAAAAAAAACGACAGTGTTACCCCTTACGTTTTTTTCCGTTTTCGGGCGAAAAATCAAGTTTCTCCAATCTTCTCAAAACTCTGGATTATGATAGAGGGCCGCGAGACTTCGACCTGAGCGCAAAAATGGAGGCTCTAGACCCTTCCAGAGCTGAGATATGGAAACTCAAAATTTCGACCCGAAAAAAAAACGACAGTGTTACCCCTTACGTTTTTTTCCGTTTTCGGGCGAAAAATCAAGTTTCTCCAATCTTCTCAAAACTCTGGATTATGATAGAGGGCCGCGAGACTTCGACCTGAGCGCAAAAATGGAGGCTCTAGACCCTTCCAGAGCTGAGATATGGAAACTCAAAATTTCGACCCGAAAAAAAAACGACAGTGTTACCCCTTACGTTTTTTTCCGTTTTCGGGCGAAAAATCAAGTTTCTCCAATCTTCTCAAAACTCTGGATTATGATAGAGGGCCGCGAGACTTCGACCTGAGCGCAAAAATGGAGGCTCTAGACCCTTCCAGAGCTGAGATATGGAAACTCAAAATTTCGACCCGAAAAAAAAACAACAGTGTTACCCCTTACGTTTTTTTCCGTTTTCGGGCGAAAAATCAAGTTTCTCCAATCTTCTCAAAACTCTGGATTATGATAGAGGGCCGCGAGACTTCGACCTGAGCGCAAAAATGGAGGCTCTAGACCCTTCCAGAGCTGAGATATGGAAACTCAAAATTTCGACCCGAAAAAAAAACGACAGTGTTACCCCTTACGTTTTTTTCCGTTTTCGGGCGAAAAATCAAGTTTCTCCAATCTTCTCAAAACTCTGGATTATGATAGAGGGCCGCGAGACTTCGACCTGAGCGCAAAAATGGAGGCTCTAGACCCTTCCAGAGCTGAGATATGGAAACTCAAAATTTCGACCCGAAAAAAAAACGACAGTGTTACCCCTTACGTTTTTTTCCGTTTTCGGGCGAAAAATCAAGTTTCTCCAATCTTCTCAAAACTCTGGATTATGATAGAGGGCCGCGAGACTTCGACCTGAGCGCAAAAATGGAGGCTCTAGACCCTTCCAGAGCTGAGATATGGAAACTCAAAATTTCGACCCGAAAAAAAAACGACAGTGTTACCCCTTACGTTTTTTTCCGTTTTCGGGCGAAAAATCAAGTTTCTCCAATCTTCTCAAAACTCTGGATTATGATAGAGGGCCGCGAGACTTCGACCTGAGCGCAAAAATGGAGGCTCTAGACCCTTCCAGAGCTGAGATATGGAAACTCAAAATTTCGACCCGAAAAAAAAACGACAGTGTTACCCCTTACGTTTTTTTCCGTTTTCGGGCGAAAAATCAAGTTTCTCCAATCTTCTCAAAACTCTGGATTATGATAGAGGGCCGCGAGACTTCGACCTGAGCGCAAAAATGGAGGCTCTAGACCCTTCCAGAGCTGAGATATGGAAACTCAAAATTTCGACCCGAAAAAAAAAACGACAGTGTTACCCCTTACGTTTTTTTCCGTTTTCGGGCGAAAAATCAAGTTTCTCCAATCTTCTCAAAACTCTGGATTATGATAGAGGGCCGCGAGACTTCGACCTGAGCGCAAAAATGGAGGCTCTAGACCCTTCCAGAGCTGAGATATGGAAACTCAAAATTTCGACCCGAAAAAAAAACGACAGTGTTACCCCTTACGTTTTTTTCCGTTTTCGGGCGAAAAATCAAGTTTCTCCAATCTTCTCAAAACTCTGGATTATGATAGAGGGCCGCGAGACTTCGACCTGAGCGCAAAAATGGAGGCTCTAGACCCTTCCAGAGCTGAGATATGGAAACTCAAAATTTCGACCTGAAAAAAAAAAACCGACAGTGTTACCCCTTACGTTTTTTTTTGGGGGGGCAAAAAATTAAGTTTCTCCAATCTTCTCAAAACTCTGGATTCTGATAGAGGGCCATGAGACTTTGACCTGAGTGCAAAAATGGAGGCTCTAGACCCTTCCAGAGCTGAGATATTGAGATCCCACGTAGCATTTATGCCATTATAAATATCTCAGTATCTCAGCTCTGGAAGGGTCTAGAGCCTCCATTTTGGCACTCAGGACTAAGTCTTTATATTTCCTGCTTTATATTTTGGGGTGAAGTGTGACCAGGATCTGGTTTTGATGAGATTCACACACTGACTGCGGTTTGTGTGCGTGTGCACCTGCTGTCTGGTCTAGTACACAGTAGTGCAGTGCCAGATCAGTGCTGTGTGTACTAAGCCCAGCAGTGTTTATGTGGATGAGTGCGTGTTGGCGCTGATTGTGTCCTCTTCACATCCGTTGCTCCACTCCTCCAGCACCTGACTGCCAACACTCACTTCAGTCCCTAATATGAAGACATGTTGTGATGGATCCGTGTCAATATCGGGATTCTGATAACACCTGGTTTGGCCTATACATCCGTTAACATTCCCAGTTATTTAAGCCTCTAAATGTGTGTGTTGCGTACCGTTATAACTGATCTTCAGGCAGTTTCATGGGATTTATGTAACACGTTGGCCCCCCCCCCTTTTTTTGTAGGGAAAGTGTTGGATATTTATAATGGCATAAATGCTAAGTGGGATCTAAATATCTCAGCTCTGGAAGGGTCTAGAGCCTCCATTTTGGCACTCAGGTCTAAGTCTCATGGCCCTCTATCAGAATCCAGAGTTTCGAGAAGTTTAGAGAAACTCAAAAATTCGACCCCCCCCAAAAAAAACGACAGTGGTACCCCTTTCGTTTTTTTTTTCGGGCGAAAAATTAAGTTCCTCCAATCTTCTCAAAACTCTGGATTCTGTTAGAGGGCCATGAGACTTAGACCTGAGTGCAAAAATGGAGGCTCTAGACCCTTCCAGAGCTGAGATATTGAGATCCCACGTCACATTTATGCCATTATAAATATCTCAGCTCTGGAAGGGTCTAGAGCCTCCATTTTGGCACTCAGGACTAAGTCTTTATATTTCCTGCTTTATATTTTGGGGTGAAGTGTGACCAGGATCTGGTTTTGATGAGATTCACACACTGACTGCGGTTTGTGTGCGTGTGCACCTGCTGTCTGGTCTAGTACACAGTAGTGCAGTGCCAGATCAGTGGTGTGTGTACTAAGCCCAGCAGTGTTTATGTGGATGAGTGCGTGTTGGCGCTGATTGTGTCCTCTTCACATCCGTTCCTCCACTCCTCCAGCACCTGACTGCCAACACTCACTTCAGTCCCTAATATGAAGACATGTTGTGATGGATCCGTGTCAATATCGGGATTCTGATAACACCTGGTTTGGCCTATACATCCTTTAACATTCCCAGTTATTTATGCCTCTAAATGTGTGTGTTGTGTACCGTTATAACTGATCTTCAGGCAGTTTCATGGGATTTATGTAACACGTTGGCCCCCCCTTTTTTTGTAGGGAAAGTGTTGGATATTTATAATGGCATAAATGCTAAGTGGGATCTCCATATCTCAGCTCTGGAAGGTTCTAGAGCCTCCATTTTGGCACTCAGGTCTAAGTCTCATGGCCCTCTATCAGAATCCAGAGTTTTGAGAAGATTAGAGAAACTCAAAAATTCAACACCCCCCAAAAAAAAAAACGACAGTGGTACCCCTTTCGTTTTTTTTTTTTTTTTGGGCGAAAAATTAAGTTTCTCTAATCTTCTCAAAACTCTGAATTCTGATAGAGGGCCATGAGTCTTAGACCTGAGCGCAAAAATGGAGGCTCTAGACCCTTCTATAGCTGAGATATCGAAACTCAAAAATTCGACTCGAAAAAAAAAATTGACAGTGGTACCCCTTTCGTTGTTTTTTTTTCGGGCGAACAATTAGGGTTCTCCAATCTTCTCAAAACTCTGGATTCTGATAGAGGGCCATGAGACTTAGACCTGAGTGCAAAAATGGAGGCTCTAGACCCTTCCAGAGCTGAGATATTGAGATCCCACGTAGCATTTATGCCATTATAAATATCTCAGTATCTCAGCTCTGGAAGGGTCTAGAGCCTCCATTTTGGCACTCAGGACTAAGTCTTTATATTTCCTGCTTTATATTTTGGGGTGAAGTGTGACCAGGATCTGGTTTTGATGAGATTCACACACTGACTGCGGTGTGTGTGTGTGTGTGTGCACCTGCTGTCTGGTCTAGTACACAGTAGTGCAGTGCCAGATCAGTGCTGTGTGTACTAAGCCCAGCAGTGTTTATGTGGATGAGTGCGTGTTGGCGCTGATTGTGTCCTCTTCACATCCGTTCCTCCACTCCTCCAGCACCTGACTGCCAACACTCACTTCAGTCCCTAATATGAAGACATGTTGTGATGGATCCATGTAAATATCGGGATTCTGATAACACCTGGTTTGGCCTATACATCCTTTAACATTCCCAGTTATTTAAGCCTCTAAATGTGTGTGTTGCGTACCGTTATAACTGATCTTCAGGCAGTTTCATGGGATTTATGTAACACGTTGGCACCCCCTTTTTTTGTAGGGAAAGTGTTGGATATTTATAATGGCATAAATGCTAAGTGGGATCTCCATATCTCAGCTCTGGAAGGGTCTAGAGCCTCCATTTTGGCACTCAGGTCTAAGTCTCATGGCCCTCTATCAGAATCCAGAGTTTCAAGAAGATCAGAGAAACTCAAAAATTTGACCCAAAAAAACCCGACAGTGGTACCCCTTTCGGGTTTTTTTCGGGCGAAAAATTAAGTTTCTCCAATCTTCTCAAAACTCTGTATTCTGATAGAGGGCCATGAGACTTAGACCTGTGTGCAAAAATGGAGGCTCTAGACCTTTTCAGAGCTGAGATATTGAGATCCCATGTAGAGTTTATGCCATTATAAATATCTCAATATCTCAGCTCTGGAAGGGTCTAGAACCCCAATTTTGGCACTCAGGTCTAAGTCTCGTGGCCCTCTATCAGAATCCAGTGTTTCAAGAAGATCAGAGAAACTCACAATTTCGACCCGAAAAAAACGACAGTGGTACCCCTTTCGGGTTTTTTTTTCGGGGTGAAAAATTAAGTTTCTCCAATCTTCTCAAAACTCTGGATTCTGATAGAGGGCCATGAGACTTAGACCTGAGTGCCAAAATGGGGGTTCTAGACCCTTCCAGAGCTGAGATATTGAGATATTTATAATGGCATAAACGCTACATGGGATCTCAATATCTCAGCTCTGAAAAGGTCTAGAGCCTCCATTTTGGCACTCAGGTCTAAGTCTCGTGGCCCTCTATCATAATCCAGAGATTCAAGAAGATCAGAGAAACTCAAAATTTTGACCCCAAAAAAAAAACGACAGTGGTACCCCTTTCGTTTTTTTTTTTTCAAGGTGAAAAATTACGTTTCTCCAATCTTCTCAAAACTCTGGATTCTGATAGAGGGCCATGAGACTTAGACCTGAGTGCCAAAATGGGGGCTCTAGACCTTTTCAGAGCTGAGATATTGAGATCCCAAGTCTCATGGCCCTCTATCAGAATCCAGAGTTTCAAGAATATCAGAGAAACTCACAATTTCGACCCGAAAAAAACGACAGTGGTACCCCTTTCGTTTTTTTTTTTCAGGGGGAAAAATTAAGTTTCTCCAATCTTCTCAAAACTCTGGATTCTGATAGAGGGCCATGAGACTTAGACCTGAGTGCCAAAATGGGGGCTCTAGACCTTTTCAGAGCTGAGATATTGAGATCCCACGTAGCATTAATGCCATTATAAATATCTCAATATCTCAGCTCAGGAAGGGTCTAGAGCCCCCATTTTGGCACTCAGGTCTAAGTCTCGTGGCCCTCTATCAGAATCCAGAGTTTCAAGAAGATCAGAGAAACTCAAAATTTTGACCCAAAAAAAAAACGACAGTGGTACCCCTTTCGTTTTTTTTTTTCGGGGTGAAAAATTAAGTTTCTCCAATCTTCTCAAAACTCTGGATTCTGATAGAGGGCAATGAGACTTAAACCCGAGTGCAAAAATGGAGGCTCTAGACCCTTCCAGAGCTGAGATATCGAAACTCAAAAATTTCGACCCGAAAAAAAAAAACGACAGTGGTACCCCTTACGTTTTTTTTTCGGGGTGAAAAATTAAGTTTCTCCAATCTTCTCAAAACTCTGGATTCTGATAGAGGGCGGTGAGACTTTAACCTGAGTGCAAAAATGGAGGCTCTAGACCCTTCCAGAGCTGAAATATTGAGATATTTATAATGGCATAAATGCTACATGGGATCTCAATATCTCAGCTCTGAAAAGGTCTAGAGCCTCCATTTTTGAACTCAGGTCTAAGTCGATATTGAGATCCCAAGTAGCATTAATGCCATTCCATTTTGGCACTCAGGTCTAAGTCTCGTGGCCATCTATCAGAATCCAGTGTTTCAAGAAGATCAGAGAAACTCACAATTTCGACCCGAAAAAAAACGACAGTGGTACCCCTTTCGTTTTTTTTTTCAGGGCGAAAAATTAAGTTTCTCCAATCTTCTCAAAACTCTGGATTCTGATAAAGGGCCATGAGACTTAAACCTGAGTGCAAAAATGGGGGCTCTAGACCCTTCCTGAGCTGAGATATTGAGATATTTATAATTGCATTAATGCTACGTGGGATCTCAATATCGACTTAAACCTGAGTGCAAAAATGGGGGCTCTAGACCCTTCCTGAGCTGAGATATTGAGATATTTATAATTGCATTAATGCTACGTGGGATCTCAATATCTCAGCTCTGAAAAGGTCTAGAGCCTCCATTTTTGCACTCAGGTTTAAGTCTCGTGGCCCTCTATCATAATCCAGAGATTCAAGAAGATCAGAGAAACTCAAAATTTTGACCCAAAAAAAAAACGACAGTGGTACCCCTTTCGTTTTTTTTTTCAAGGTGAAAAATTACGTTTCTCCAATCTTCTCAAAACTCTGGATTCTGATAGAGGGCCTTGAGACTTAGACCTGAGTGCCAAAATGGGGGCTCTAGACCTTTTCAGAGCTGAGATATTGAGATCCCAAGTCTCATGGCCCTCTATCAGAATCCAGAGATTCAAGAAGATCAGAGAAACTCAAAATTTTGACCCCAAAAAAAAAAAAAACGACAGTGGTACCCCTTTCGTTTTTTTTTTTCAGGGGGAAAAATTAAGTTTCTCCAATCTTCTCAAAACTCTGGATTCTGATAGAGGGCCATGAGACTTAGACCTGAGTGCCAAAATGGAGGCTCTAGACCTTTTCAGAGCTGAGATATTGAGATCCCACGTAGCATTAATGCCATTATAAATATCTCAATATCTCAGCTCAGGAAGGGTCTAGAGCCCCCATTTTGGCACTCAGGTCTAAGTCTCATGGCCCTCTATCAGAATCCAGAGTTTCAAGAAGATCAGAGAAACTCAAAATTTTGACCCCATAAAAAAACGACAGTGGTACCCCTTTCGTTTTTTTTTCGGGGTGAAAAATTAAGTTTCTCCAATCTTCTCAAAACTCTGGATTCTGATAGAGGGCAATGAGACTTAAACCCGAGTGCAAAAATGGAGGCTCTAGACCCTTCCAGAGCTGAGATATCGAAACTCAAAAATTTCGACCCGAAAAAAAAAAACCGACAGTGGTACCCCTTTCGGGGTTTTTTTCGGGGCGAAAAATTAAGTTTCTCCAATCTTCTCAAAACTCTGGATTCTGATAGAGGGCGGTGAGACTTTGACCTGAGTGCAAAAATGGAGGCTCTAGACCCTTCCAGAGCTGAAATATTGAGATATTTATAATGGCATAAATGCTACATGGGATCTCAATATCTCAGCTCTGAAAAGGTCTAGAGCCTCCATTTTTGAACTCAGGTCTAAGTCGATATTGAGATCCCAAGTAGCATTAATGCCATTCCATTTTGGCACTCAGGTCTAAGTCTCGTGGCCATCTATCAGAATCCAGTGTTTCAAGAAGATCAGAGAAACTCACAATTTCGACCCGAAAAAAAACGACAGTGGTACCCCTTTCGTTTTTTTTTTCAGGGCGAAAAATTAAGTTTCTCCAATCTTCTCAAAACTCTGGATTCTGATAAAGGGCCATGAGACTTAAACCTGAGTGCAAAAATGGGGGCTCTAGACTTTTTTAGACTAAATTTTTTAATTGAAACTTTTTGAGAGAAAGAAATTTTGTTATGGTCAGGACTAACTGATCAATAAAAATCATATGACAACAGTGACAACCAAAGAAAAAAAGAAAAAAAAAAAACTTGTGTACTGTTGAAAGTAAATGTATATCACACACAGCACAACAGTCAGCCTTTATGGTTACAGCTCAGTCAATTTAAAAGTATTAAATCCAACTGGTCAATACATTAATCAATCGGTGGGAAGACAGATGCTTGGAGGGATATCACACATATCTCACTAAAATGCTATACAAAATCTTGACATTTTTATATGGACTGAATTGTGCTAAGATTCTGTTACCTCTCTCCAGATTCGCTTGCATGTTCCTCCAGGTCATCGGGAGGAAAATTATGGCCACAGATTGGGCACACGGTCTGCAACTGGAATCAATTAAATGTTTAACATTAAAAGGTGGAGACCTCAAAAATAAACACTCCACATCACAACATACCTCATGTAGGCTGTCAGGAGGAATGACACAACTGAAAAAGAAATTGTGACATGATTGCATATATGTGTTGTTACTCATCATTCAACAGATGTTTTTGCATAAACTGTTCATTAATTGACACAGCCTCATTGCAAATATAGCTTAACTACCTTAAATCCACATCACATCAGGTGGAACTGGCCACTATACAAGTTATGACAAAATTCAACTGTAATGTTGAGCCTCCTCTTTGTGCTCATAAAACATTGAACATTATCCATACAACGGGTCTGTACACACCTCCTGTGGATAAGTATCTGAAGGCTTGCATGTTTCAACATGCAGCACTAGGATTTGCAATGGATAGCTGGTGTGTCAGGAGTGGCACATTGCATTTGGCATACTAGAGAAGGACCTGGAGTCAGGAGGCAATGGTTGAGTGTGTAGTTCCTCCTGTACGGAGCAATATATAGCCGGACACCCTTTCAGCATTAGCCCAGTATACACACCATACATAGTTTTCTAGAACCCCACCCTCTTAACAAGAAAAGTTATTTAATAGTTGAACTCTATTGAAAGGTGACAGTACTCATCACTCAAGATATTGATTCAAATTATTTTATACCAAGATTAGATAGGCCATGGGTAAGTTCTATGTACCTGCTCCTTTGTAAATCAGCCAGCCCCCAGACACACTTTCCAGGTTTGGATAAAGATCTTTGATGGTTGAACATACCTTCAAGAGTAATATACACTACCGGTCAAAAGTTTTAGATCAGTAAGATGTTATGTTTTTAAATGAAGTCTCTTCTGCTCACCAAGGCTGCTTTATTTGATGAAAAAAAAAAGACAAACAGTAATATTGTGATATATTATGACAAATTTTATTTTTATTTTTTTATTTATCCTTTATTTAACCAGGTAAAAACCCATTGAGATTAAAAATCTCTTTTGCAAGGGAGACCTGGCCAAGATAGGCAGCAAAATTACATCACATCATTACATACGTACAAAGACACACAAATAAAAGCCGATTATGCACTTACATATGAAATCTCAACGAAAACATTGACATGTGAGGGAGTCCAATTTAAAATGACTGTTTTCTATTTTAATATATTTTAAAATGTAATTTGAAATCATTACTGTTGCTGACTACACATCAGTTTTCAGTGTCACATGATCCTTCAGAAATCATTCTAATATGCTGATTTTATGCTCAAAAAACATAACTTATTATTTTCAATGTTGAAAACAGTCGTGTACCATTTTCCCCCCAAAATCCTATGATGAATAGAAAGTTCAAAAGAACAGCATTTCTTTAAAATATTACATAATCTTTTCTAACATTATAAATGTCTTAACTGTAACTTTTGATCAGTTTAAATCATCCTTGATGAATAAAAGTATTTTCTAATTTCTTTCCCCCCAAAATAAAAAATTAAATTCTTACTGACCCCAAACTTTTGAACGGTAGTGATTAATGTTACAAAAGCTTTCCATTTCAGATATATTCTGTTCTTTTGAACTTTCTATTTTCATCAAAGAATCCTGAAATAAAAATGTAAAAAACTGTTTTCAACATGGATAATAATCATAAATGTTTCTTGAGCATCATAATTTCTGTAGGATCATGTGACACTGAAGACTGGAGTAATGATAGATCACAGTAATAAATTACACTTCACTATATATTCACATAGAAAACTGCTGTTTTAAATTGTAATAATATTTCACAATATTTTTTGTATTTTTTATCAAATAATTGCAGCCTTGGTGAGCAGAAGAGACTTCTTTTAAAAACATAAAATATCTTACCGATCTAAAACTTTTGACCGGCAGTGTAAATCATACCATCATATTGACAAATGAACATTGGATTTGATAGTGGACTATATTCAAACATTATATAACAAAAAACAAAATTGTTGCCTCACCTCATCATGGGTGTAGTTCTCTGGTATCAGCGTGGACCTGCGTCCCAAACCAGCTTGCAGATGGAAAACTTCTTCACTGCCTTTGGGAGTGCGCTCAACAATTTTGGGTAAGAGATAAAATGCAACTTCTATCTCTTTGACTGGTGTGGAGTGGTTGGAGAGTCCTTGAACGCGCCGGCGCTTTCCCCTGGCTCCAAAAAGGGCAGGAAAAGACCTGTGATGTTAATTTATTAAATTAACATTATTACACAATGCAAATACACATTTCACTGGCTATAGTTTGAGAACTTAAATTGATGAATGTAAGGGACGAGTCAGTCTGACAAAGAAACCAAATACAGTGAAGAACCTTGTCATTTCTGTGTGGACACTGGGTCGGCCATCTCTCCCTCTTTCCTGAGTCCTGACTCCATCCCTGTCTGACATGACATGCCGTGTTCAGGAGATGCTTCACATTATTTTATACATGTTAATCTGTGTGTGTGTGTACTAGACTAGACAACACCTTGGAGTCTCTGGGCCAATTTGATGTTGGGCACTGGACTCAACAGATCCAGCCAGGGGAAGGTGTTGCATTTGGGAGCAAATTTAGGAGGTGTCTTGCTGAATTGACTACTTCTGAGTTGTCTCCCTGTCAAAATATACAAATTCAGCAGTAGGTTGGAAAAGCTATACAATACATCAACTTAATAACCCCATAAAACAATATAAATAACTTAAATATTACCAAATCAAAAATTACAAAGTGGGATGTTTTCCATATTCCAAAGAAAATATACTGCAAAAAGTTATTCAAATAAATGGCTAGCTATGTCAATATAAAACAAAATATTAGGGCTGTCAAACGATTAATCGCGATTAATCGCATCCAAAATAAAAGTTAGTGTTTACATAATGTATGTGGGTGCACTGTGTATAATTATTTTATATATATATATATATAAATACACACACATGCTTGTATATATTTAAGAAATATTTTCATGTATATACTGTATATATAATTTATATTATACATAAATATAAATATTTTATACATAAATAATATTTTTTCTTAAATATACATGCATGTGTGTGTGTATTTATATATATACAAAATAACTATACACCGTGCACCCACATATATTATGTAAACACAAACTTTTATTTTGGATGTGATTAATTGCGACAGCCCTACAAAATATTAATAAAATAGGCACTATATTTATAGACCACAATACCATATGCACTATTGAATTTAATTAAACAAAACATCCAGCTTTCTTTCAAAGTGTAAATGTGCTATTTTTGTTTTCAATTCAATTCAAATGAATAGGGCTAGTGCTATGGTGTACAGTGACTTTATGCACAGCTGCACTACTTCCTGAACTTAAGCCAGCTCCTTGTTTCCTGTCTGCCATTATTGGACAAATTGATTAATCCAAGTGTGCCTGACCTCAGTAGTCACAGCAACAATAATCAGACACACCTGAATTAATCAATTTCGGCCAATAATGGCAGACAGGAAACAAGTAGCTGGCTTAAGTTCAGGAAGTAGTGCATTATGCTAGCACCTTCCAAACACAGCGACACATAACTTACACGCTTACAACTCTCTGTAAGAAGGCACTTTACTCTGACAATGACAACCACGACGAGAAGTTATCAGGAAAAAAAAAAAAAAAAAAAAAACACACACTGAAGACATGACCAGTCTACTTGGCGGCGGCTAACACTAAATTAGCTACGTTGGCATCAACATTTTCACCGGAGGAAGAGGCAAACGCTAAAAAATAATAAACACCCGGCAAAAATGTTGTTACCAGAGCTAGTAGGCTACCATAAAAACGTGGGATTAAAGCTAACTACTGTGTTAGCATTAGGAACGTCGGGAGAAAGATTTAATTTCCCACGTTTCTACAAAATAGCTAACATTAACAACAGTTAAACAAAAGATCGTTAGATCGTAAAAAAAATGTCATTACCGTATTTGTCGTTGTATCATGGCGGGTAACATACTGTGCTCCGTCCAAAACATTGGTGCTGATTCGGCCAAGAGGAGTCCTGTGCGCTCGATTGCTCTTCCTTCATCCTCCAACTACCCGGATGTCTGGTTCAGTAATGTCACGTGACCTCCCCGGAGACGCCATCTTTGAGGGCATAGCTGCTGTGTTTACAAAGTTTTATCAGAAAATGTCGTTTTACAATCAAATATTTATTTCTGTTTATAATGTTACGCAAATCATGAAGAGACATTGAAGTGAAATAGATTTTAAAGAGACTGTATTAAAACAAGACTGAGGTACAACGCGAAAATTGCATTCAAAATGGTGTGGATCCGTATGCAGTAACGAAGGAAGCACTGAGTACGATTAACTTATGAAGCTTTGCCTGAGATTATCATCATGTGTAACGTTACCTTTATCTGGTATTGGCTAGGAGCCTGGAAATCACTGGAGGCGTACAATCCGATTGCCGAGGGTTGGTTTGGTGACGTTTGTCATCATAGCGAAGTAGCATGATGCTAGACTATCTGATTATTAAAAAGCCATAGCCTGCACAACTTAATTCCTATTTTCATCGGTGCTTTATGTAATATCCATGTACTTAATTGTACATTGAAGAATTGGGGTGTAACTGTACATGTATAATGTATTCGAATTGAAACAACCCGTTGCAGGCGTCATGGTTCGGTGCATGAATATAAAAATCAATAACTCGCGTGCAAATTAATAAATGTAATGCAGAACTACTTTATACGTGGGTTCTTTAGGAACATAATCTGAGATTGCAATGCTGGAATGTGTGTGTGTGTGTGTGTGTGTGTGATCGAACAGAGGAAACAATGTTGTATGTTTTTAATACCTCGTCATTACATTACATTATTCAAACGGCAAAGTGTTAACTTATATTTGTTTACACTCGCAATAAAACACAACATATGCTATTGTCAAACAAATTCTTACGTGTTTTGAGTGAGTTTCTTTCCTGTTTATCCTTACCAGCCATATCCTCCGTCGTTGTTCTGACAAAAGCTTAGTCTTCTCACATTCATGGAGTCTAATGACGGCGGGTATACTGTAAAATCCCGATTTAACTGAACCTCCAGCACTATTTTATCATCCATTGACCCCTCATTTCACTTCGTTTAATTCGTATTGCTGCTTCTGATGTTTTGCCATCAGCAATGGCGCCGGATCGGCAAATGCCCGTATGTTGTGACGTCATGTGGGAACTATGTTTCAGTGAGGATCAAATTTTATTGGACTTCAGTTCCAAACAAATAAATTCAATTTTCAAATTATACAATTCAGATTTAGTTTTTGAATAAATACAATTTTAAATTATGTGATTTAAATTCAGTTTTTCAATGCAATTATTAAAGTTTAGCCATTCAAATTCAAATTTAAATGGTTCAAATTCAGTTTCTGGTGGCACATATTTCAGCCCATACGTTTGGTTCCCATTGAAGTCCATTATATGGAGAAAATCCTGGAATGTTTTCATCAAAAACCTTAATTTCTTTTCGACTGAAGAAAGAAAGACATGGACATCTTGGATGACATGGGGTGAGTAAATTATCAACAAAAGTTTTTTTTTTTTTTTTTTAAGTGAACTACTCCTTTAATTACAATGTATGAATTTCTTTCTTCTGTTGAAACCAAAAGAAGATATTTTTTAATAATGTCGGTAACCAAACAGTTGATGGAAGTCAATGGTGCCCATCAACTGTTTGGTTACCGACATTATTCAAAAATATCTTCTTTTGGTTTCAACAGAAGAAAGAAATTCATAAAAGTTTGGAACAACTTAAGGGTGAGTACATTTTTGTGTGAACTAATCCTTTAATACAATCTGTCATTTGGCTAATTATTAAGCTTCTCTTTGAAACATTATATGTCCCTGTTGTCCTTTGTCATCTCATGTTTCATAATATTTGGTTTCATTTTTGAAGTTTTGCTTATTTTTTGAGGTGACACTGCCTCCTCGGAGAAAACAGCCCGCTGCAGACTGCAATGAAATAACATTTCTTCACCCATGATTAATCTAGACAGTTCCTCAATACGAGTGAAATGTACTGTATCATCAAGTTTCTTAGAAATAGCCCTGTCAGCAATCATTATTAAATGATTTGTCCCTGAAAACAAGAAACTAAAAGCTTTTACTTCTTCTTTTGCTGTTTTGTGATTTCTTCTCTTTGTAGAGTAAAACCAAGATGTGAATTTTGAAAATTGAATTTCTAAATATTAAAACACATTTCCTTTGTTTTGTTTGAATTACATTGGTCATATCAACCACCAAAGTGGGTCGTACTTATCCTATTTGACTACATGGGCAGAAAAGAATGTAAATCAAATAAATAACTGTGTTATTATTTAAATGTAACACGGCTATCCAATAAACACATTTGCTGCATAATTAAATAACAAGTTTACTTCTTGAAATGAGCTGAACCAAATATTCCATGCAAGCTTTCTGCACAAGGCCTCAAGAAACATAGCCGTGTTAATATACAGTACAACGGCGTCATTTTAACCCTTTAACTGACTTCTCAACCAAACGGTTGAGCACATTTTGAATCACTATATTTTATTGAGAGGAATACCTAACTTAACTCAAACATCATCTGATAGAGATGGCTCAATATATTATATTATGCCAAAAAATATTATGCCAAAAAGAGGTATATTAAGCCAAAAAATCTACTAGATGTCACAGTGTCAATCAACAGCACTGGTCACAACACTTCTCCTAACATGGATGTCTGAAACAAATAAATCACCCCAGCCATGTGAACTGTTTTTGGTGAAATTTTACATTATATTATGTCGTTATAACGAGTTATTATGTCGAAATAACGAGATATTATGCCGTTATAACTAGATATTTTGTCGAAATAACAAGATATTTATGTCGAAATAACGACTTATTATGTTGTTATACCGAGATGTTATGTCATTATAACGACTTATTAAGTCGAAATAACGAAATATTATGCCGTTATAACGAGATATTATGTCGAAATAACAAGATATTCATGTCGAAATAAAGACTTATGCACCTCTAATTGGTTGTTTTAGCATATAGCGAACTAGCGCATGAGAAGAAAAATGGAATGAGGGCAAGCCAATGACGAATAATAATGCCAGAGCCATTTGCAACTTATCAGATATATTTACGAATCCTTTTGTGGTGATTCAGTTGGTGTTAAAATGGGAAACAAGCACTGCTTTGTGCTTTGTTTTGGTTTGTATACCTGCAGTCTTAGCTCTGAGCAAAATGCAAGAGATGCAGATGACATTAGGTGACTCAACAGTCTGCTTTTGTTTCCTTTATTTGACGTTGGTTTGGTGCGTGTCTGGGCCTTTAACGCTCTTCATTTTCTCTATTTTTTGTTGCATGCATCCCCTCCTCTTGCATTAGCTTATCTCTTGCCTTTTTTCATGCATTAATGTTGTCTTTTTTCTCTCTAGAGGCAAATTTCTTATGCAGGCATGTCAACATAGCCCATAAGACGCTTATCAAATAATGAATAGAAATTGATGGATTATCAAATAATGAATGCCAGTTTTTTTTAAACAACATTTAAGACTAATTTCTTGGAATAAAATAATGTTTTTGATGAGGAGGAGGATTTACAATAGTATTGTGTTATCTCTGGTGAACTTTTAATATGGGTTCTCAACCAGAAATGCACAGACTCAGCATACAAAATTCAACAATGGTGGAAATCACCATACTTTTATATCTATACAGCACAAAATAGCACAATATATAACATGTTATAATTTATTAATGGTGCAGCGAATGCTGTGAACCTAAGTGCTAGCACATTATGTACTGTGGACATCGCACAATTTGGTTAATCTATAAATAAGAGATTGCTATAGTGTAGTGCAGATAATAATTGTAATTCTACAGAATATTTCTGTGACCTCACAGTCATTTCCTGCTGATATTTGTAATGACTTGCAGCCAAGCGCATACAGTAGTGGCCAAAAGTGAAGTCCATGCTAGGAAAATTGACATATTCACCCTTTATTCAAGTGACTAAACATATATTTACGATTTTGTAAGGATACTGCCTAGTTGTGCTTGGAGTCAATTGTTTTATTTATGATAACGCAATGAAACATGTCAAATTGTGAGGATTTGTGGCCAGGCTGTCATACAAATAAATTATAAACACAAGCAAAAACAACAAAATATTAATAACTGATTGTTTTTTTTTTTGTTTTTTTGCCAAATACTTTTCTCAGATAAATAATAAGTTATTGTCTTATACTTCCCTCATATTTAAAATATATAATACAACAAATATTTTCCTCATATTTTGATGTTTTAAATTCCCCATGCAGGCAATGGTCAAAATTCATCTTTGATAATCAAAATGATGTTTTGTTTTCCTGTGAAAATATATTAAAATATATATATATAAAAAAAATAGCTTGAATGTAACTCCACACCTTTACTCGATTTAGTATATGTGAATTATTGAATATGTAAATGAGTCTCCGCCTCCAATTAATCACACTAGCTCAGATTACCTGATCCACTTGGTCAACTGTAGTAAACGCTACACAAAGGCGAGTGGAAATATTGTTTTAATTCATATTCAATCCTCTCAATAATGAAGTGTACACACAATAAATCAAAAAATGTGTTGTGCAGTGTAGACAGCTTCATCGATTTTAATGGAACTTGGATCACGATGAACTGAGATGAGTGACAACTTTTTAGTGATTATAAAGGGAGCTGTCTTTGCACGTTTTCTAGGTCGACACGTAACGGTAATTGATATGATTGGCCTTTTGCTATTATGAAACCACTAACAATGTGTTGCTAATGTTACACAAACCATGTTCCCGTTCACCAACTCAAAGTCAGACTCCTCCTTCTAAAAATCAACATCCTTAAAAATAATGATAGGAAAAGCCCCGCCCCACATGTCGACGGGAATGATTACAAGCTTGAGATGGTGGGAAAGAAAGGCGGTTTCAAACCACTGAACCGTCTTTGGTTCAGTGATTTAAGGAGAAAACACTCAGCAATGGCTCTGACTGATGAATTCGCACATGGTTTGTTTTAAAGCATATTAAAAACACCACACATACATATAAACAATATTAAAAACTTGATTTTCGCCACAGGGGGACATTAATCAAATTTGTAGGGTCATTAAAAACAAAATTCCAAACCAATCCCCATTGGACACTACTGTATAAGACTGTTTCTTCAAGAGGATTGGGGAATGGTGGCCATATCAGAAGTTTTTCTTGTTTTTAAGGGAGACACAGTTCGCTTCCTCACATCAAGGACAGGAAAGGTGGCAGGACAGATCTTTCACAAGTTCTCGTTATCCAACCAGCAGCCAGCCAGACACCCACTTGAGCTCTGCAAGGCATCAAACCCAGCAATAAGCTCTTGTGTGGATTTCCACTTTTATCCTTGCCTTTCATCCACTTTTCCCTCGCTCTGACCCTCATTCCTCCATGATGACGCCTGCGCTGCCGTTTCTGGTGGTGCGGCCCCAGAGAGGCTCTCGGCAGGGCTCTGACAGGTAACTCCCCTGGCGGTCTTTTGCCCCAGCCGGCTGCCATTAATCCCTCTTCCCCGCTTGTAAACGTTTCATATGGAAGCTGTTAGCACTCCTGATGGGGGCCGAGGAGTGAACTGTGAGGGATCTAGTTTTAATTACACTGCCTCGTTGTTTCAAATGAAAATTAAAAACTAAACTTTAAAAAAAAAAGGTCCATGAAGTACCTTAAATGCATTTATTGTAAAGTCAAAGTACAATAGCGTAGGTGAAGAACACAATTTTAAAAAAAAGTCATTTATTTACTGAAAATCTTCCCCTTCTTCTGCAGCTCTCAAATGTCACTTTACATTCCCAGACTGTGTGTTTACACATATTTGTTATGTAATCCCAAAGGGATGTAATGACCAAAACATAAACTAATGTATTGAATATTTATGATTATATAAATTATTAAGAGATGGTAGATAGACAGACATACAGACGGACATATAACAAATAGACGGAGGGACGGATGGACGAATGGATGAATGGATAGCTGGATGGATGGATAGATAGATAGATAGACGGATGGATGGATAGACTGATGGATGAATGGATAGATGGACGGATGGATGGATAGGTAGGTGGATAAATGGATGGATGGATGGATGGATAGATGGATGAATAGATAGATGGACGGATGGATGGATGGATGGATAGACGGCTGGATGGATGATGGATAGATAGACGGATGGATGAATGGATAGATGGATAGGTAGATGGATAGACGGATGGATGGATGGATAGATGGATAGACAGATGGATAGACAGATGGATGGATGGATGGATAGATGGATGGATAGACGGATGGATGAATGGATAGATGGATAGACGGATGGATGGATAGATGGATGGATAGGTAGATGGATAGACAGATGGATGGATGGATGGATGGATGGATAGACAGATGGATGGATGGATAGACGGATGGATGAATGGATAGATGGATAGACGAATGGATGAATGGATGGATGGATAGATGGATATGTAGATGGATAGACGAATGGATGAATGGATGGATGGATAGATGGATAGGTAGATGGATAGACGGATGGATGGATGGATAGACGGATGGATAGATGGATAGATGGATGGATGGATAGATAGATGGATAGACGGATGGATAGATGGATAGACAGATGGATGGATGGATGGATGGATAGACAGATGGATGGATGGATAGACGGATGGATGAATGGATAGATGGATAGACGAATGGATGAATGGATGGATGGATAGATGGATAGGTAGATGGATAGACGAATGGATGAATGGATGGATGGATAGATGGATATGTAGATGGATAGACGAATGGATGAATGGATGGATGGATAGATGGATAGGTAGATGGATAGACGGATGGATGGATGGATAGACGGATGGATAGATGGATAGATGGATGGATGGATGGATGAATGGATAGACGGACGGACGGACGGACAGATAGAATTTTATAGCATTCTAGTGGTTTTTGGATATTTAAAAGCAAAAATGACACATTGAACCTTTAATTAAATACAATAAAATCAAATATGAATGAATTTTCCTGAATTTAATATTCTATAAACCTATGAAAGCGTTCATACATAAAAACAGTTTAATTGTATAGAAAAGTCCTTCACGAAAAAAATCTCATTTAAAATTAAATAAATAATAATAAATAAATAAAAAAACGACATGAGGGCGAGTTTAGTATTAACGAAATGTTCATTTCTGTGTGTACGGTTCCTTAAATCACTGTGTGGCTGTGTCCAATTACTCCTGACCATTACAGCTAGACAACTTCTAATAAAGATGAAATACAGCGTTGGCAGAACAGGTATATGTACTGTAGTTCACCGTTTATTCTGACATTTCAGCTTGGCGCATGGTTAAACAGTGCCGAGTGTGCAGTCAATGCCTCATATATGCGCAGGATATCCAGCCAGGAGCTGTTAGAGGTCAGCGACGGCATGTATTAAGTGGGATTGACTGGGCAGAGATGCTGCAAAGCCCCTAAATAATTCACACATCCCCCCACACAAGGAGCTCGGCCCGGCAGCTTTTCTATCTGAGAAAATTTGCTTTGTCAGCGCCGCCCATGGGTTGTCAGCTCACGGCATTTCACATTTTTCTCCCTCGCGCTCACGCCTTCAAGAACGGTAACGAGTGACGGCGCTGCGTGTCCCGCGAGGATCTCATGGGTCAAGAAGACAGAGGGATCTTTCGGATGACAGTGCAGTCTTGCTTTGATTTTTCACTGAAGTGATTTGCTGTGGTAGGCTAAGCCTATAGCGCTGGACAAATTTTGGTGGATATCCAACACAGACTCATGATGAAAGTGAGTATATAGGCTATAGCTACCACGAATACTATCATTTCTTGTGCCATTTATGCGCCAAAATTTGTTTTTGCGTGAATATAGCTAGCTACCACGAATGTCATTTCTCGTGCCATTTATGCGCCAAAAATTGTTTTTGCGTGAATATGGTACACACTAAAAACCCCTTGGGAAGGTTTAGGGGTGTGGGGAGTGCATGCGTATTACATGCCATAAAGTGCGTATCATATAGACGCAAAAATATTTTTGCCATATGCCTACAAATCGCACGAGAAATAACATTCGTTGTATAGATACCCACTTTCATGAGATCGGATATCATAAGCATAAGTAGTACTAGTGTTATTTTAGTATCGCGATATCCAATTATTGTTCGTGTTAAAGGGTTAGTTCACCCAAAAATGAAAATTCTGTCAGTATTTACTCACCCTCATGTTGTTCCAACCCCGTAAGACATTCGTTCATCTTCGCAACACAAATTAAGATATTTAAGATATTAAGATCACTCCTGCATACTAGTCCATAGGCTTCTTGAGGGAATGACTCTTGCTGGCATCGAAAAGTCATAAAAGACATCGTTAAAATAGTCCAAGTGACTACAGTGGCTCAATTTTAACTTTATCAAACGATGAGAACACTTTTTGTGCGCAAAAACAACAAAAATAAGGACTTTATTTCAACTATTCACTTCCTTCTCCATGGGCCTGTAGTCAGTTAACGTAGTGTGATTGCGTAAAGCTACGTCACACGAAGGCTCACTATTGGCCGACGCTGGTCATGTGTGTGTGATGCGTGTGACGTACAATAACAGAAGCTTACGCTATTAAACTAGTAACCTGACTCACGCAGAGGGAGAAATAAACCAATAGTTGAAATAAAGTCGTTATTTTTGCGCACA
This sequence comes from Pimephales promelas, assembly GCF_988280905.1. Classification (NCBI taxonomy): domain Eukaryota; kingdom Metazoa; phylum Chordata; class Actinopteri; order Cypriniformes; family Leuciscidae; genus Pimephales; species Pimephales promelas. The sequence goes on from NC_142787.1 coordinate 31,181,012, forward strand.
AAAGTGTTCTCGTCGTTTGATAAAGTTAAGATTGAGCCCCTGTAGTCACTTGGACTATTTTAACAATGTCCTTTAATGACTTTGAGGACAGCAAGTCATTCCCTCAAGATGGACTAGTATACAGGAGCGATCTTAATATCTTAAATATCTTAATTTGTGTTGCGAAGATGAACGAAGGTCTTACGGGGTTGGAACAACATGAGGGTGAGGAAATACTGACAGAATTTTCATTTTTGGGTGAACTAACCCTTTAACATTTTTTATTAGATTTTAGTTTTTCATTTTAATTTTAGTTTGTTTTTAAAAGGCACACTTTGTAATTTTTAATGTAATGCCGCCATGTTTTTAGAGTCACGTGACCTACCAGCGCCAGTTGCGTCGCTTCACTTCCATTAACAAATCCTCTCCAGTGGCCTCATGGCATAGTAAACCATCCAGCGAATGTACACTTCAGAATCTCGGCAGTAGTAGAAGGGGAGAGCGGGGCACAACCTAACGTATTTTGGTTTTGGCTCAATTCATTAAAAAATAATTAGGTTAGATTAATATTTTTTTTTACACAAGCAACACACACATCTCTGCTACAAATGAACACTTAAAGTTTTTTTTCTAGGACATACCATTTTCGTACAGTTGGACTGAAAGTGACAGAAGTGCAAATGTTACAACTTACCCCATGTGCGGGGTTAATTGTAACAGACAGAGGGGTTAGTTGTAACACTTGTGTGTAACACACATAATTCAGTATTATTTTATTTGTATAGTTTGATATTGTTTGTGCATCTGTATATCCATACATCCATCCCTCATCCAATCATCCTTTTGTTATGGATCAATATCATGGATAGAGACATAGAAAAGGGCTGCACAGTTTTGCAATAAATAATAATACATAAATTTATAAAATATTGTAATTGCAATTAAATTAGATTTGTGTGTGGCAGCTGCATGTACAATTATTAATAATAATAATAATAACAGTAATAATAATACAAATGAGCTTAAAATAAAAATTTAAAGGGTTTATTGCATTAAAAACATGCCATAATTTTAATAAATAAACAAGTTATCATTCATAGTACACTAAATTTTAAACATTTTAAATTCCAACATTGTTTGTGGAAGTCCAACAAAGTTAAATGTATAGGCTACTCAAACCTGAAAAGTTGTGTGGCTCCGTTTTCATTTGATTATCATTGTACACTTGGAGGCTTGTTTGTAACACTGTGTTAGAACTAACCCCGCTGTGTATTACATATTTTAAACCTAGCTAACAGTCGCTAGGAATTGCTGACATGTTTCAAAACGGTGCTGTGTTTGAGCTAACAAGACAGTGATTAAGACAATATAAAGTTAGATTTGGAAACGTATACACCCAACTCAGAAACCGAAAAAAATATATAATGAAAAAATGTACTTTTATGGTGTCAAATCACTCTTTGTCCAGTATCTTCATGAAATATAATCAAAACTTTCAGCAAATTCGTGGGAGACCGTCTTCTGGCAGCAAGAGAAAACGAGCTGAAAAATGTAAAAAGACCATGTTACATTTAACCCCGCGTTAGGTTGTGCCCCGCGCTCCCCTACGTCATCCGGGGACTTTTCGCCTTCTGTTTTTCGAACATACTACTCTCTTGGCCTATTGGGTTTTTTGCAAACTATAGTATAAGAGAAGGATTCCAGCTCATGACTCAATGTCATATCATATGTACGGGTTCATTGATATGACAGAAGTGGAGACGGGACCCCCCGTTTAAGAAAAAACAACAGCCAAACATGCTTTGGGAAGACTTAATTACGAAATAAAAAGGTCATAATTATAAGATTTAAAAGTTCAAATTAAACTTATAATGTCATATTTTCAGAATCATCAGAACTTTTTTTGTTATCATTTTGATATCTTTCATCTTATGACTATGGCTCAGTATGTCATCATTTCAACTTTTTTATGTCATAATTAAGATGGTGGAAATAAGCTTCCATTAAAAACCTCTTTAAATGACTTGGCCAATAAGGTGATCCCAAGGAACTTAATCAGACTGAAGCAACAGCCGATGAACGGGTCTGCTGGAAATCAATCTATTAATACGCAACCCTCTACCAAAATAATTAGCAGAGTTGTTTCCAGTGATCTTCTCCATCTCAACTCTGACACAATGTGGCCCTCAGAAATCAGCTTCAACTGAAAGACGTTACATAGAGGACATATAAGCAGGTTACCTCATTGATTTACATATTCCTCGCATATAAACACTGTTCATGTTTTGCTTAATGAGTATCTTTGAAAACAGACAAATATGAAACCTCATATTTTTAAGGAGATGGATCGTGGACTAATGACACCGAAGCTTTGCCAGATTTCTAAAACACATTTGGCCCGAAGCAATATATGCACCTCAATAACTTATGTATGCATAATAGCATGCATCTATATTTATTTTTTCCAGCACCATGCAACGTCCGTTTTTTTTTACTCGTGACAGATTTTGCTAACTCAGAATTAGATGCATTTTCCTCTGCCAAGTTTTTGTTTTTCATTTTAGATACTGTTTCGAGGGGAAGTTTAATCTATTTTAATCGAACGATTGTGAGCTTGAGCAAAAGAAGCAGTAGCACCCAAAATGACTATCCTGTATTCATTTCCTCATGTCGTTCTGAAAATGTATTCTTTGAATGACGTTCTTACACCAAAGAAGAACCTTTGAAGAATGCACTATTTATTTTTAAATAAATTCAATTATAAGTAGCCTAATTGGGACTGGATCTTTCAAGCTATAAAAAGAACATAAAGTGTGTGAGCCATATTCCAAGTCGTCTGAAGTCATGCGATAGCTTACTTTTGTGTGAGGAACAGTCATCAGCCAAACAAGCTGTCCTTCACATAATGAGTGAAGTAGTGGTGCCTAATTGACCTGTGGCTAAGCCCCGCCCCCTCCACTCAGTCGGTCACAGTAGGAGACATTTCCCAGGAGGCAATTGGTGATTTTTGGAGACAGAAAGATTATATATCATCTCGAAGTCATCTAAAGGGCCTTAACTATTCATTGGAGGGTTATATTAATAATTTTATTGTTGAGAAGGTCGATGAAAAGCTTCAGCGTAAACGTGATAAACCGCATATCGTTGCCATCAGCGTTTGGTGCTATACACTGTCAGAAAAAAAGGTATGAAAGCTGTCACTGGGGTGGTACCTTTTTAAAAGGTACACTTTTGTACCTAAAGGGTGCATATTGGTACCTTCATGGTACAATATGCACCCTTTTGGTACAAAAGTGTACCTTTTTGAAAAGGTACCGCCCCAGTGACAGCTTTCGTACCTTTTTTTCTGACAGTGTACAGTATTTACATGATGAATCATTCAGCACAACATTGTTAACATTTGTTGTCTCAGTTATTTACAGATACGTTAATGAAGTGACATGATGTACAACGCAGCTAGAAGCTAATGTTGACGTTTTCTAATGTTAGGCTAACGTTACATTACGTTCAAATACGTTGTTGACTGAACTTTGATCAGATGCAGACATCCTTGTTTAATTTATCCACGTTTAGTTGGATAGGGTAAAAAAATACACACCGTCGCCAAGCCTCTCGGGAATCTAGTGTCGGAGTTGCATGCACACCGCTTGACCATTTTAAACTTAAAATGACAAGAAAAACGAATGAAAACTGACTAACTGCAATGCATTTCAATGAACGTGGAAGCGGAGAATGTCCGAGTGTTTTGGGTTAGCTGCGCACTGTGATTGGCTCATCGTGTTTGAGGGCGTGGCTTAGCCATAGGTCAATTCGTGAACTAATCGTTGATCAATGACTCCATTGATTCTTAATGTTTCATTCACTAATCTGACTGATGTGGCTCTTGAGTTGAACTCAATAACTCAATGATCCAGGCAAAGCATTTGCGGTGAAATGACCGACCAGTATATTCTTCTAAATTTCTTCTTTTGTGTTCAATGGGGTAAAAAAAAGAAAGACATACACGTTGTGAATGTCATCATGAACTTATTTCACCACTGCTTTTGACATGGGAGAGTAGGTGCCCCCCCAGTGCGTAAATTAACCGTACCTAAATTATTAACGACAAAAATGCATAATATAAGTCCTGTGAATGCACGCTATATTAGTAAGAAAGGGAAAAAGTTGAAACAAGTTTCCATGAGGTTTCCTGCAGTGACAGCTGTGGCTGTTTGACAAGCATCCTGCACTAATTGCAACCCGTCAAAGCTAGGAATAAACAAGAGGGAACATGTTCAAACAAACAAACAAACTAGTGTCGTATTTCTTCTGCAAACAATTAATCACAGATATACTAAAAGTAAACTTTGGGATGTTAAAATGCTTTACTGATAAATGGTTTAATTAGTCAGAAATTAAGAAAACAACCAGTGTGTAAAGGCCTGAGGCTACATTTATTTGACGAAAAATACAGTAAAACGTTAATATCGTGAAATATCATTCAATTACTAAAAGTATATAATTTAGCAAAGGTTTTTTTCAGCACCTGTCACTTCAGTCTTCAAGAAACTTTTCTTTTTATTGTCAATATTGATAACCACTGTTTTTTTAAAAATCTCGAAGAGTCAATTCGTTCGTTTTGTTCGTGTAATAAACCAAATGACTCGGAAAAAGATTTGTTCGTTTTGATGAACGAGTTCGAACAGGAGAGTCACAAGCGTGCATCACAGCAAGGCGAGCATTTGAGCTTATAAAACTTAAAATTTGTAATTTATTCATTAAATGAGTGATCATTTTGCTTGATAAGACCCTTATTCATCATCTGGTGTTGTTTAAAGCCCTTTGAACAGTTTGCACTGAAACTGTCTTTTGGACCTTGAACCGTTTGGTCCCCATTGAAGTCCATTATATGGAGAAAAATCCTGGAATGTTTATCAAAAACCTTAATTTCTTTTCGACTGAAGAAAGAAAGACATGGACATCTTAGATGACATGGGGGTGAGTAAATTATCAGCAAAAGTTTTTTCAAAAGTGAACTATGCCTTAAGTGAACTTAAGTGTGTGCATAATGGCTACCGTAGATGCAACATGCATTTGAAAAAGCGAGGCGCTGGAGAGCACAATTTGTTTGAATGTAAAATACACCACTAGATGGGAGAAATTCTTACACATTGTCCCTTTAAAATACTGTATATCACTGTTTTCAACACAACAAGATGTTTCTTAAATAGCAAATCAGCACATTAGAAAGATTTCTGAAGGATCATGTGACACTGAAGACTGGAGTAATGATGCTGAAATGACAGCTTTGCCATCACAAGAAAAAAAGTGCAAAAATAAAGTGAGATTAAATACATAAAGGAAATTTGTATCATTTAATTGGAAAAAACAAATTAACTTGCGTTACTTATTTGAAAAAGTAACACCAATATTTTGTAAAGTAGGCTAGTGTGCTACTTTATTCTACACTTGAAAAATTCTGATCATGTACATTGCTTGTACCTATATGCACAACACAACCAAGCTTTACATATCACAACTAGACCAAATTAAATGAAACACTCATGTAATGAACTCTACTCTAGCAATGGTAAAAACATATCTACCTCATAATTTATTATTCCAGGTGTCTGTCAGTAATTGGTTGCCAATATCACGAAATGCCTCAAGCCCGAGCCGACAGTGAACGACACTAGCGTAATATCAAACGCTTACATTGAGTCAACACCCTTCGGCTTTTCAGTACATTTTGTGGGATGAACAGAATCCACATTTAATATGAAAACAGCCATATTTGTGTCAGTTCATCCAAGCACGAGCTCATTTCAGGGGTTGTGTGGTGTGCGTCGCCATTGAGCTAAAACTGCGGTTCTGCTGTCGCGGTGTCAGAATAATTGGCTGACTGAATTGAAGTGACTGATTTTGACTGTCTCAATCTGTTTGTTTCTGAGCGAAAGCCTTTTAAGTTTCTAAATTCACTTGTGCAAATGAATTGGATGGAAAACCTGCTAGTTTGCTCAACACAAAAACAAGCAACGTGCATTTTTTTTTTTTGCCCTCCAAAATGTCTCCAGTTGTACTAGGGAAAGTGAAAATCAAGGTCAAGGGACAGAAAGAAACCGGGTTAAGAAAATAAATTGTCCCAGGAAGCGAGACAGACTCAACTGATCTGAGGCTTTGCGAAGCGGAGAGCTGTTTTTCTTACCACTTAATCTGTCCTCGCAGCGT